>NC_084467.1:119729393-120032424 GCF_027409185.1 Cynocephalus volans | reverse complement strand
CAGGTGACATTATCCCTATTTTGTGATGAAAGAAACTATAGCTTCTTATTCAGTAACTTGACCAAGGCCAAACTGTTAATATATTGTTATGTTCCTTACCTTTTCAATGTTCCTTACCTTTTCACTGAAATATGTTTAAGGTGGTCACTTTGGAACCACGTTATAAAGTGCCCAATCAGGGGACTTGAGGGCTTGGCAGTGGATCCTGATATGCAAAATCTTGTCATTCTGCTTTTTTTCCTTGTCATTCCTTCCTCTTTTCTGTGTTAGAATGGCAATATATCAATTTCCATGCTTTCACAGACCTAAGTAAAAATACTAGGGAGAAGGTTAGAACAAAAGGAAGGAAGTTCCAAAGAGAGTTGGCCTAGCAGCAGAAGGCATTTGCCAGATGGCCATGTGGTAACCATGGTCAGGAAATATTACTTGATGGCACAACATGATAGAGTTTCCCCAAAATACACAATGTGTACAACGCTGTCTGTGTAGTATGACTTTGCGAGCATCAGGAAGTAGGAACTGGATCTGCCTTTGTAATCAGTAGAATCAAAATGAAATAGATATTAGGAGGTGCAAAGGATTCATCTGCAGGTGTGAAAGGAAAGGAGGCTATAGCTACAGGAAGCCATCAAAAGGCTGCAGATGAGGAAGACCGGAGCCCTAACCTACTGCATGTCCTCCCTGAGGAGGATTATGGCAGTATCTTTTTATTGACCCTCCAGTCATTTATAACTCTCAGATTCTGAGATCTTTGGAAAGATTGTAGAGTTCAGAAAGAAAATAAATAATTCAAGTTTGTTTTAGGAAAATCAAATGTACAGAAAGGTATAAAGAAGAAAGCAGAAATTATCTTAATCTCACCAGTCAGAAATCACCATTTTTTATATTTCAGCATACATCTCTCCAGACTGCTCTCTAAGCATGTATAAGCAAATATATATGCACATAAATGATTCAGTTTTACATAGTAGTTTGCAACCTGATTTTTTTCAATATACAAGTATTGAAGGTATCTTTCCACATCAAAGAAAGCCAATACATATCATCCTTTCATGACTGCTTAGTATTTTATAGGTTGAATATATCATAATTTATACATAATCATACATTTAATTTAGTCCCAATTTTTATTTTATTTTAATTTAGTCCCAATTTTTATCCAATGGACCCAGTGTAATTTGGGACAGTAAACATTTTTGTACTTATGTCTTTGGAAGTTTGCCCAACTTTCTCCTTAGAATAAAATCCTAGATATTTTTGAATGTTTATGCACACTGACAAATTAGCACAACAGGAGGTTGCACCAACACACACTCCAATCAAGAGCAGTGAGAAAGCCAGAGGTCAGAAGTCCTAAGACATTTTTTGTCTTAGGTTTCCCACTTGTGTCATGGCATGGAAAAATGCAGAACACATAGTTGACATTATGGGGCACGGTCAGTTTTATTTCCTTAAAATGATCTTTTGAAATTTGGTTGAAATAAAACTAAAAACTTGAACACGAACAGTTTCCCCACAACTCCAGCCCCAACATGAGACCAACTGCTAAAATCTGTAGACTGTTCCTGAACTGAGCAGGGGCTCAGAGATCCCTACACAGCACTTCGTGTAATGACCTTCCCAAGACTGAACTACACTGGAAAGAGTAAAACAATTCAAAGATAAGCAGAAACGTAGAGGACCTGTAGTCTAGCCTTTTCAAACCTCAACTGAGAATTTAATACCAAAGGTTTTTAATGGTCTTCATAAGCCCTTAAGATATATTTCTCACATCTTAAATGAGGTTGAAGATTTCCACAAGATAACCAAAAAAGCAGGCTCCACTGTGTGTTGCTACCATACTGACGGTCAAGCCACCACATGTCTATTGAGGGTGTAACAGCAAATACAGGAAACATTATTTTTTTACCTAATGCTAAAGACCAACCATAAAAACAGAAAAAGCATATATGTAAAATGATATTAAATTTGGTTTATATACTAGAGCAAAAATAAATTAAAAATTCATTTTGTAATAATCTTTATAGCTTTATTGAGGAATCATTGACATAAAATAAAAATTTTGATGGATTTTGACATATGTAAACACCCATGAAACTATCATCACAACCAAGATAATGAACATGTTCATCACCTCCAAAACATCCCCTTTCCCCTTTCCCCAGCCACTCCCAGATACTAGGCTACCATGATATGCTTTCAGGCACTATAGATTAATACATATTTTCCAGAAGTTAATGTAAATTAAATAATAACATATGTAATTTTTTGTCTGTCTTCTTTCATTTAGAATAATCATTTTGAAATTCATCCATGTATTTATTATATGTATCAATACTTCATTCCTTTTTATTGCTGAGTAGTATTCCATTCTAGGGGTATATCACAATTTGTTTACTCACTCATAGCTATTACAACTAAAGTTGTTATGAATATTTGTGATGAAGTGCTTGTGTGTACATATGCTATCATTTGTCCTGAGTAATTAATTAGGAGTGGAATGGCCAAGTCATATGTTCTGTGTTGGTTTATCTTTCTAAGAAACTGCCAAACTGTTTTCTAAAGTGATTGTTCTATTTCACCATTTCCACTGGCATTATATGAGTTCTGATCGCGCCACATCCTCACCAACTCTTGGAATGGTTATTTTTTTAAATTTTAGCCATATTAATAAATGTGTAGTGGTATCTCATTGTGGTTTTAATTTGCATTTCACTAATGACTAATGGTACTGAGTATCTTTTTGTGTGCTATTTGCCAGACATATATTTTCTGTGATGAAGTGTCTGTTCAAATATTTCATGCATTTTAAAATTAGGTTATTTACTTTATATTACTGAGTTTTAATGATTCTTCACATATTTTGAATGCAATTCCTTTATGAGACAGCTGACATCTCCCAGTTTGTTACTTATCTTTTCGTCCTCTTAACAATATATTTCAGAGAACAGAGATTCTTAATTGTAACGAAGTACATATTTCTAAATTTTTTCTTTTATGAATCATGGTTTTGGAATTATATCTAATAAGTCCTTGCCTAGCTTAATTCACAAAGATTTTCTCCTGTGTTTTCTTTTAGAATTGTATGCTTTTAGTTTAATATTTAGTGTAGTCCATTCTGATTTAATATTTATATCTGGGGGAAGGTTAGGGTTGAAGTTCATTTTATTGAACTTCTGAGTTTTTCCAGCTCATTTGTTGAAAAGCTTATTGGTTCCCCCCTTGAATTGCTTTGGTGCCTTGGTTACAAATCTATTGACCATGTAAGTGCAGATCTATTTCTAAGCTCTCTATTCTGCCCCACTGATCTTTTTGTCTGTCTTTATGCAAATTACATTTTGTGCTGATTACTATCACTTTGTAATAAGTCTTGAAATCAGATAGTGGAAGTCCCCCCAATTTTCTCAAGGTTGTTTTGGCTCTCTTAGGTCCTTTACATTTCCATACATATTTTAGAGTCAGCTTATCAACTACCACAAAAAACAAAAAGATTTATATTGAGATTACATGAATCTATAGATTAATTTGGAGAGAACTGGCATCTTAACAATATTGATCCTTCCAATACACAATGAGCACATGAATCTCTCCACTTATTTAGGTCTTCTTTAATTTCTCTCAGAAATGTGTTGTAAGAGGTCTTGCACATCATTTTTTGAGTTTATCCCTGAGATTTTATGTTCGGTGTTATTTTAAATGATGTTGTTTTAATTTCACTTTCTACTTGTTCAATGCAAGTCAGTAAAAGCACAATTAATTTTTGTATATTGAATTTGTGTCTTACAATCTTGCTAAGCTCACTCATTAGTCTAGTAGTTTTTTTGTAGAGTCTGTATGATTTTCTACATGCCATCTGCGGTTAGAAATGGTTATTCTTCCATTTCAATCTTCCCATTCTGTTCTTTTTCTTGCCTTGTTACACTGGCTAGGACTTCCAGAACAATGCAGAATAGAAGTTATAGGAGCAAAAATCCTTGTCATTTCCTAACTTTTGGGTAAAAGCATTCAGTCTTTTACCATTAAGAATGATTTTAGTACTTCAGTTTCTACTGGGGCTGAGGGGTTTTTTCATTTTTGCCTTTGTTTTTAATCAGAAGTGTAAATAGAAGTTTTTCTGCATCCACTGATATAATGGTATGAATATTTATTTATTAGTCTGTTAATCAACCAATATTGATTAAATTTCAAATGTTAAAACAACCTTGCAATTTATCTTTTTTTAAAGTCAAACATCATGCCCCTTTCATCTTTTTTATTATGATGATTTTATGTGGGGCCACAAAAGAAGTCTTAATACGTTTTAAAAGACTAAGATCATAGAAAATAATAGAAAATATATTCTCTGACCACAATAACAGAAGGAAATTTAGAAAATTCACAAATATGTGGAAATCAAACCCTCTTCTAAATAAACGATGGTAAAAGAAAAATCACAGGGAAATTAGAGAGTACTTTGAGGTAAAAATCAAAGTGCAACATATCAAAATTTGAAGGATGAAGGGCTCATGCAGTGCTTACAGGAAAATTTATACTTGTAAACACCTACATCAGAAATAAGAAAAATCTCAAATCAGTAATGTAAACTTCTACCATAAGAAAATAGAAAAAGAAGAGCAAACTAAACCAAAAGCAAATATAAGTAGGAGATAACAAAGATTACAACAGAAATATATGAAATAGGGAATTAAAAAACAATAAAGAAAAACAACAAAATCAAAAGTTGATTCTTTAAAAAGATCAACAAAATTTGCAAACCTTTATCTAGACTGACCAAGAAAAAAGAGAGAAGACTGAAATTACCAAAATCAGAAATAAAGCAGGGGCCTTATTACATTGTCATTACGGTTTTTTTGTTGTGGTAAGATTTAATTTCTTTCTCTTTATCATTTGCATTTTTGTTCTACCAATGGGCTTTGCTTTTTCTTGTGTATTCATGGTAGTGATTATCATTTTTTAGATTCTAAGTGCAAGACATCCTCGAGGATTTCTTGCAGGGCTGGCCATGTGGTAGTGAAATCCTGTAGTTTTTGTTTGTGTGGAAAATACACTATTTCCCCTTCATTTCTGAAGGTTAGACTTGCTGGGTATAGTATTCTTGGCTGGTTTTTTTTTTTTTTTTTCTGTTAGTATTTTGAATATATCATCCCTTTTTCTTCTGGCCTGTAGAGTTTCTGTTGAGAAGTCTGCTGTTAGTCTGATAGGGGCTGTTTCATTGTTGACTTGATGCTTTTCTCTTGCTTCTTTTAAGATTCTCTTTGTTTTTGAGCTTTGCCAGTTTGACTATAATGTGTCTTGGAGAGGATCTTTTTGGGTTGAATCTGTTTGGGGATCTTTGAGCCTCCTGGATCTGAAGGTCCATGTCTCTTTCTATACCTGGGAAGTCTTCCACTGTTACTTCATTGAGTAGGTTTTCCCTGCCTTTTCCTTTCTCCTCCCCTTCTCGAACATTCATGATTCAGATGTTTGTATGTTTAAGGTTGTCTGCTGTCTCTCTTAGATTTTCTTCATTTTTTAAAATTCTTTTTTTTTTTTTTTTTGTCTACCTGATTTATTTTGAAAAAACTATGACCAAGATCAGAAATTCTTTCTTCTGCTTGTTCTAGCCTGCAGTTTAAGCTCATGGTGGTGTTTTTTATTTTGTTGGGTGAGTCTTTCAGTTCCACAAGTTCTGCTACATTCTTTGTTAAGGTATTACTCTCTTTGCAAATTTCCTTCTTCATAGCCCAGATTTCTTTTCTCATTTCATTATGTTGTCTAACTGAGTCTTCTCATAACTCAATGAGTTTCCTTAAGATTGTTGCTCAGAATTCCTTTTCAGCCATTTCAAGGGTTTCCTGTATTATAAGGTCTGGTATTTGAGAATTACTGTATTCTTTTGGTGGTGTCATATTTTCATGGGTTTTCATATTTCTAGTATCTCTACATTGATGTCTCATCATGGGGTAGAGCAGTTGCTTCTTCTACTACTCTGGGCTTTCAGGAGAGGAACATCCTCTTCTTTTTCCAGTCTCCACTGATGACTCTCCTGTGTCAATGTATTCAAGTGTCTGGTGGGCCACCTGCACAGTGGCTGTTGCTACTGCTGTGGCATTGAGCTTCTTTTTCAGCAGCTATGGCTGTGGCAGTGGCTATGGTGGGCCACCCATGCAAAAGTGGTGTTTTCAGTGTGCTCTCTTGCCTGCTTCTGAGCAGACAGAGTGGCTGCCTTCAGCTCCTGCCTAGGACCCCAGGCATTGCTGTCTTGCCTGGGCTTCTGGGCAGAGGATGTGGCTGATTTATCTTGAGATAAATCCCACTTGATTGTGATGTATCATCTTTTGTAAAATTTGGTTGATTTGATTTGCTAAAATTTTGATAAGAATTATTGCATCGTCATGAAGAATGTAATCTGTTTTTTTTTTTTTTTTTTTTTTGTCATTTTTGTGACCGGCTGCACCGTGCTCAGCCAGTGAGCACACCGGCCATCCTTATATAGGATCCGAACCCGCGGCGGGAGCACTGCTGCGCTCCCAGTGGCCGCACTCTCCCGAGTGCGCCATGGGGTCGGCCCGTAATCTGTATTTTTTAATGTCTGTGTCTGATATTCATAGCAGGGAAATGCTGGCCTTATAAAATAAGTTGCAAGTATTTTCTTTTTTAATTTTCTGGAGGAGTTTGTTTATAATTTGTGTTATCTCTTTCTTAAACATTTAGTGGAAGTATCAGTGAAGCCATTTGGGCCTAGAATTTTCTTTGTAGGAAGTTGACTACAAATTCAATTTCTTTAATAGACTTAGGGCTATTCAGGCTACGTATTTCTTCTTGAATGAGCCTTGGTAGTTTGTGTTTTTAAGTAATTTGTACATGTAATTGATGATGTCAAATTTATTGGAATAAAATTGCTTATAACATTTATTTATCATCCTTTTAATATCTACAGAATTGGCAATGATTCTACCTCTATTATTCCTGTTATTGGTAAATTGTGTCATCTCCATTTCCTGATTAGACTGACTAGAACTTTGTTCATTCTATTTATCCTCTCAAAAAATAGCTTTGTTTATTTTCTCTACTGTTTTTCTCATTTATATTTCAATGATTTCTGCTTTCGTATTTATTTTCTTATGCTAACTGATTTTCTCTTGACATATTCTATCAATTATGTAGAGAGGATTGTTGAAACTCTGATTATAATCACGGGCTATCTATTTCTTCCTGTAGTTGTATCAGTTTTGCTTTATGTATTTTGAAACATGAACATTTAGATCCATAAACATTTAGAATTGTTATATCTTCTTGATTAGTAGATCCTTTCTCTGTTTGAAAAGGCTTCTTCTTTATCCCTGGTTACATTCTTTGCTCTGAAATAGACTTTGCCTGATATTTTCAGGTTTCCTTTTATTAGTATTAATAGGATATATTTTTCTATCATTTAACTTTGAATCTATTTGGGTCTTTATATTTATATCAGGTTTCTTGTTGGCAGCATACATTGGGGTCTTGCTTTTTTATCCAATCTGACAATATCTTCCCTTTAATTGGAATGTTTAGACCATTTATATTTAATTTGATTGTTGATATGACCGGGTTTAAATCTACCATCTTGGTATCTATTTTCTACTTGTCCTATCTGTTTTTTTTTTTACCCTTTCCTCTTTTTCTGACTATTTTTGGATTGATTGAATTTTTTATACATTTTCAAATTATCTCTTCTGAAAGCTTGCTAACTATAATTCTTTGATTTTTAGTAGTTTATTTAGTATTTATACTATACATGTTTAACTTATCATAGCCATATTTGAGTGATATACCACTTCACCTACAGTATGAGAACCTTATAATAATATTCTTTCATTTCTTCCACGCTCCACCTAAGCCTCTGTGCTATTATTGTTATACACTTTATTTTTATATATTTTATTAATCCTGCAATACATTGTGATTATTTTTGCTTTAAGCAATTATTTTTGAAGTATTTTTAAATATAAAAAAAATATTTGTCTTTTACCCACATATCTACTATTTCTGGTGATCTTCTTTGCTCTGTATGTATCAGAGTTTTTCAACCTCGGCACTATTGAAATTCTGGACCAGATAATTCATTGTTGGGGAGAATGTCCAGGACATTGTAAAATATTTGCTGACATTCCTGGAATTTATCTACCAGATGCCATTAGCAACCTTTACCCCTCAAGTTTTGACTACTAAAAATGTCTCTAGACATTGCCAAATGTCCCCTGTGGCGGGACAAAATTATTCTTGGTTGAGAACCACTGGTGCAGATCCAGGTTTCCATATGTATCACTTTTTTTCTGCCTAAAGGACTTCCATAACACTTCTTGTAGTGAATATCTGTTGGTATAAATTATTTAAGCTTTTGTGTATTTGAAAATGTCTCATTTCACATTCAGTTTTTGAAAAATTTTCTCTGGATATAGATCTCTAAGTTTACAGTTTTCTTTCAATACTGCACCAGTGGTTCTCCTGACTTGCATTGTTTCTGACAAGAAGTTTGCTGTCATTTTTATATTTGTTTTTCTGTAAATAGGTATCTTCTTTTTCTTTTGACTGCTTTTAAGATACTCTCTTTATCATTCATTTAAGCAATTTGATAGAGATGTGCCTTAGTGTCATTTTGCTTGTGTTTCTTGAGCTTTGAGTTCATTAAGCTTCTTGGACATGTAGGTTTAGAGTTTTCATAAAATTTAGAAAATTTTTGTCCATTATTTCTTTAAGTACTTTTCTTTTCCCATCTCAGAGACTCTAATTACAGGTATAACTCTCAAAGTTATCCCATAGTTCACTGGTTCTCTGTCGTTGGGTTTTTTTTTCCCCTTTTTTCTTTGATTTTTATTTTGCATAGTTCCTATTGCTTTGTCCTCAAGTTCATTAATCTTTTTCTTCTGTAATGTCAAAACTGCTGCTAATCCCATTCAATATTTGATTTATCTCAGACAATGTGGTTTTTATCTCTAGAAGTTTCACATGGGTCTCTCATATCTTCCATGCCTCTACTTTCTTTCTTTCTTTTGTTGTTGTTGTTGTTGTTGTTGTTGACCAGTAAGGGGATCTCAACCTTTGGCTCAGTATCGTCCGCACCATGCTCAACCAGTGAGTGCACTGGCCATCCCTGTATAGGATCTGAACCTGCGGCCTTGGCGCTATCAGCGCCGCACTCTCCAGAGTGAGCCACAGGGCCGGCCCCATGCCTCTACTTTAAAGATCTATTTTTCCTCTAGATTCTTGAACATCTGAAATAATTTTAATAACTGATTTAATGTCCTTGTCTACTATATCTATCTTCTGTGTCATCTTATCATGGTAACTGTGCCCCCCACTTTTGTCTCTCATTTGAGTGCTAACACCTGACATCTACTATTCTTGTGTACCATTATTTCCACTGAAATTAGGGCACTCAATTTAATTGCAACATTTCCCACTGTCAACTCAAGCCTTTAGAGAATAGCTACAGTTTTCAAAGTGCTATTGCTTTCCTCATAGTGTATTTTTAGTGCATCACAAAGGTGGTGTCCTTCCAACACCTGCAGGGGGATGAGGAATGGTGAAGCGGTTTGCATATCATAGATCCATTACAACATTCCCATCTCCCTGAGTCTTCAGATTCCTTTCTCTATAGAATGCTAGGGAAGTCTGGGCATTTTGATCTCTTGAATATAGGTTATTATTGAACCTAGGCTTCAGTTAACCGGTCTAGGAGAATATTTGTGCCCCTCTCAGTTTCATAAGCTAATACATTAAATTCCACATCTTGAGCGAGTATACCCTCATTGACGAATTCAGCCAAACTCATCTTTTATTTCATCCTTCTTGGTTTAACATCCTTATATCTATCTCTATTTATGTTCTTTATATATATGTCTTCACTGGCTGAACCCAATCAGAAGCCCAAAGGCAAGGAAGCTCAGTTGGAGTCCATAGATGTCAGAGCACAGAGCAGAAGGGAACGTTAGAAAGAGGATCTGGAGACGCAGAAAATATCCAGCACAGGTATATACTGGTATTGAACACACTAAGTTTGAAATGAGTAGTAGATGTCCAAGAGGAGATGTCAAGTAGTCAGTTGGATAAATGACTTTAGAGTTCAGGGGCAGATTGAAGCTAGGAATGCAAATGAAAATATAATTTGATAAGAATTAATATTTTTATAATAGTCTTTTCATTAAAAAACATTGCATCTCCCTTTATCTGGTGAAGTGTTCTTTTATGTCTCTTTGTAAGATTTCCTCATATAGGCTTGGCACATTTCTCACTAAAATAGTTCAGTGCAACTCAGCAAATATTTATCGAGTATGCACTATGAGTCAGGCAATGTGCTGAAATGAACAAAGCAGATATCATGATTCCGGCCTTGTGGAACTCACAGCCTAGTATGAATTGCAGACGAGTAAATGGATAACTAAAATTCAGCATGATATGTGGTAGGTTTGGATAGTAATAGATGACTTTTTTTCAGGGGTTCCCCTCCTATCCCCCATCCCTCATTGGAGCACCCCATCCCAAGGCACTTCACCTGAAGCCATCAGTGCCCTGAACCATCAACTCAGCTGCCTTGCACTACCAGCTCTCTGAGCAAAGCTTTGGATGGCAAAGATGGCCTGTGGGCTGGTAATTGTGGTGTGTGGATAGTGAGGGTGTTATGATATCCTCACTATCTTATTATCATAGCTTTATAAGAAGACTTGAGACTTGTTAAAACAGGAATACACCGAGCTAATCCTACCTACCTATCAGTCCTCTTCTTTCCCCATGAGAATCAGCTTTCAATTACCCCTTCTCCCTTTTCACTCCCTCCCACCCGCTAACACACAGAGGGGGAAAATCAGGGACACAAATTTTTCAACTATTTTAGTTCTGTTTTTTGAAAGATCTGAAACATTTTTCTAATTTTTTTTTTAAAAATAAAACCTTCAGAAAAGAGAATTATTAGAGAACAAAAACACAGCCTTTCCCTCAAAATATTGAATTTCAAAATGTTGATGGGAAAAATACTAAATACTTAGCGGTGAGCCCTTTATTTACTTAACTGTTGCGTTTTTGTGTTTGAGTAAAGCCTGTTTCAGAGCAGTCAGTAAGCATCTGGAATTTAGAAAGTTAACCACCAAGATTAATCAAGCCTATGTAACACAATCTGTAGCTTGTTTTCAGTGAAAAGATCGACTCCTGTAAAAATCTAAAATGTTCAAAAAAGGTCTCAAAGTTGCAGAACAAGAGACGGATTATTTGAAGATGGATGAGTCAGAGGAAAATATTTGCAGTTAGCTTATGCTTATATCCTTACTATTCCCCAACTAATGTAAACAAATAGAGCCTTTCCAGTAGCTGAAAAAATGTACACAGAGATAAATCCTCAGATTCCTCCTCCCTCCCATCCTCCCTTCCTCTATCCTTCCTTTTTCTTTACCTCAAAATTGCACTTTAAAAAACGTTATTTTATTTTCAATTTTTCACGATTAATTAGAATTTATTACATTTCATGGAGTGGTTAATTTGCTAATTTTCGAATATTGTATTTCAAATATATGTATTGATACATACAAAAATATGTATCTATCATATGTGTTTTATAATTTATACTTTTACTTGATTTTTATATTTATGATTTTTGTATTTAAATGTAATAAATATGTCCTTTCACTATTTGCTTTTTAATAAATAATAAAATATTGGTGTTGTCAGTTTTGTTCCAGTATGGCCATCTCAAAGAACAGACATTTGGGCTCATAGACTATACACATTTCAACTTTACTAAATTTTGCCAAATTGTTCTCCAAGATATTAATATATAATGACTTTCCCATCAGTAGTATACAAAAGTTTCTGTAGCTTCACATCACAGTCAATATTTTGTGTGTGCCAAGCTGGTATGAAATGATATCTAATTGTTGCTTAATTTTTATTTTCTTGATTAATAGTGAAGTGAAGCCTCTTTTCACATGTTTATTGGCCATTTCATTTATCTTTTTCTTATTGTACATTAGTTCTTATTATATATTAGTGTTGCAATTATCTTCTCCCAATCTGTGGACTTTTTCACTTTGTTAATGACATATCTTGATAGATAGAAGTTTTAATTTCAATGTGAATTTACTATTCCTTTCTATGGCTTGTACTTTTCATGACTTTAAGAACTCCTTCCTTAACTCAATGTCATTATATTGTTTACTTATATTTATTTCTTCAAAGTTTCATGTTTTGTTTTTCATAATTGGGTCTTCAATTATAGCATGAAGTATGCGTCCAATTTTATTTCCACATGAAAAAATTATCATTACCATTTAACAAATAGTCTAACCATTTCCCACCAATCTGCTGTGCCATCTCCGTCATATATCATGTGTGTGTCTGTTTCTGGGATCTCTATTTTATGCCATTAATATATTTTTATATCCCAGAACAAGTTCCTCACTATCTTAATAACAGCTTGAAAAGAAGACTTGAGACATCTTAAGACAGGAACACCAACACGCCCAACACACACACACACACACACACACACACACACACACACACACACACACACACACACACACACACACACCAATCTTATTTTTCTTTTCCAAAATTGACCTGACTATTTTAAGCCTAGATTTTTGTGCAGAGGAATGACATGATCTGACTCACATTTTTAAAAAGGACCACCCAGGCTTTTGTGTAAAGAATAATAATTAATGATGTCAGAGAGAGGAAAGAATTGCTAGAACTATGTCTTTGAATATATGAAAGGGGATTAGCATCCAGTGGGAATAGGAGGCATTAGCTTTGCAGAGCAACATGCAAAGTTTTTCTATGGTCATAAAGGCAGTGTATATGAGGCAGATGCTAATGAGTGTGGTGGTGGGAGTCTAGAAATTCTCTATTGATTGCTTTAATTAGTTAAGGCTGAGGATGGGTAAGCAGATGTTGGGGGGTTAAGGAGAAAAGAGAAGGTATAGAATCATTGTTGAGGAGAACAGGGAAGTAAATAATTGCCTGAAAGCATTAAGAGCCTGGCTGAAGTTCATAGTCATTAATTTAAAGTGAACCCAATCTGCATGGCTACGTATTTCTCCCCAGCCACATACAGCTGCAGAGAGTTGGACTTGCACAGAGTTGGGGTTCTGGTGTTGCTAACAAAGTGAAAGGTGGTAAAAGAGTCAAAGATACATACTTGTATAAGGGAGCAATTATAATGGCGGATAGACAATCTAAGCTGGGTAAAGAAGGGAGTAAAGATGTGAGTGAGGAACAATGAAAAGTTGAAGAATCAGTGGAATGGAGGGTCCATGGGATCAGGGGATTGTTGGGATCAGCGTAATAGAGGAAGGGATCTGGAAAAATAGGAAGTAGGGGACAGAGATCAGGATGCGTGAAATTGAGATTATGGAAGGGGTGCAATTATTATCAATTATGAGGTCAAAGTTGTGCAGGGCTAGCTTCTCAGCATGCAGCCTGTGCAGTCACACAGGCCCTGCACTCAGTGGACCCCACACTTGGTTTAATGCTCTGCTGTTACCATTTAAAAATTTTTGATAATTTTTCAACAAGGGGCCCAACACTTTAATTTTGCCCTAGAACCAGCAATTATGTAGCCAGTCCTGGTTATGAACATGGGAGTAAGTGGCTGAGGTAGGTGGAGGACAAGACCATTGGAGAAGAGTTTGAGGAACTGAGAAATTGGGGTGTTGGATAATCTACATGTGAAATGAAATTGCTGAAAATTTAGACAAGAATAGTATTGGAGATAGTGACCGTGAGGCAGGAGCTAAAACCTGGAAAAATGAGTGGCAATAACCCAGGGGTCAGAGATGTCAACAGTGAGAGGTAGTAGGTGATAATCTAATGCAATGGAACTCAAAGCTGAGGATTTGGAGAAGGAAGGATGTAGCACTAAAGAGCTGTGATAGCAGGAGAACCCTGGCCTCACCTCCAGGCCCTGAAGGGAGAGAGCTGCAGGACAAAGAAGCAGCCTTTCAGAGGGGTGTAGGGGAAGTGGTGTCCTGGGGGAGAGGGAGAGCATGTATCCTTTACAGCAAGAAGGTGATGGAGGATGATTAGAGAATAGGTTGAAAATATAGGAGATTTTGATGATGGTGGACCTTGAGTTTCAGAGAGCACAGAGACAGGATTTCAGGAGTTGGGGATAAGATTTCAAAGCAGAGCCTTGTGGGGTTAGATTGTAGGAGATAAAGAAAGTCATGAGACTGGGGGTTCTTGTAATGACTGACAAACAGTGGCCAAGGGCATAACAAAATGAGCCCAGTGAATTGAAGGCATAGAGAGTGGCAGCAAGTCCGTGAATGCTGAAGAGAAGCTCCTGGATCACTACTGGTGAAGGGAGCCAAAGGCCTAGGGCAAGCATGTTTTTTTAAAAAAAATGTTTAGTATAAATGCACACTGAAAAAAATCATGTTTCTTTTAAAAGTTTTACAAATAAATGACATTTATAAAATAAGTAGAACAGAGGACATTAAAAATAAATTTTGTTTACCCAATAATACCAGTCATATGTCTCAGACTGTTCCTGCTGCTGTAACAAAATACCATAGGCTGGGTAATTTATAAAAAAAATAGGAAGTTATCTCTAACAGTTCTGGAGGCTGAAAAGTCCAAGATCAAGATGCCAGCAAATTTGCCATCTGTTGAGAGCCTCTTCTGTGTTTCCAAGATGGCACCTTGCTGCTATGTCTTCCAGAGGAAATGAACTCTATACTCACATGGTGGAAGGAACGGAAGGGCCAGGCAACTCTTTGAAGCCTCTTTTATAAGGGCATTAGCCCCATTCATGAGGGCAAAGCCCTCATGACTTAATCACTTCCCAGAAGTTTCTACCTCTTAACACTACCACAATAGAATAAGGCATGAATATAAATTCTGGTGAGACACAAACATTCAGATCATAGCGTCATATAAAATAGATACTACTATCACTGCTCTGAAATTTCCTACAGCATTTTTTGATAAACACTCCAAAATAAATACCTATAGCTATCACAAGTTTAATAAATCAATTTCTTGTAAAGCATTACTACAATGCAGCTTGTTATTTCATTAAAAATACTTTTCAACATCCAGGAGATACAAATCAAAACCACATTGTGACATTATCCCACTCCAGTTAGACTGGCTGTAATCAAGAAGACAGAATAACAAATACTGGCGAGGATGCAGAGAAAGTGGAAACTTCCTACACTGTTTGTGGGACTGTAACATGGTACGGCCATTATGGAATGTGGCAAGGAGTTGCCTCAAACAACTACAGATAGAACTGCTGTATGATCCAGCAATCCCACTGCTGGGTATATACCCAAAGGAATGGAAATCATCATGTCTAAGGGATACCTGCACTCCCATGTTTATCACAGCTCTATTCACAATAGCCAAGAGTTAGGAACAACCTAAATGCCCATCATCGGATGAGTGGATAAGGAAAATGTGGTATATTTATACAATGGAATACTACTCTGCCATAAAAAAGAATGAAATACTGCCATTCACAGCAACATGGATGAACGAAGAGAAGATTAATTAGGCAAAATAAGCCAGGCACAGAAAGAGAAATACCACATGTCCTCACTTATATGTGGGAGCTAATTAAATAAATAAATAAACAAAAAAATGATACAACAATCACAATACACTGAACTTTTTAAGAGAAGAGAACAGAACTGAGTTTGCCAGGGGCAGAAAAGGGGGAGAGGGAGAGGGGAAAGGGAGAAATTTGTAAAAGGCCACAAAAATCGATTGCATTGTATAATGATGAATACTCTAATTATCCTGATTTGAACATCACATACTGCACACTGGTATTGATATTCATTGCTGTATTGACAACTAACTATGTCCCAATAAAAAAATAAAAATAAAAATACTTTGCAAAAAATAAGAGCATATTCGAGCAATGTCTGTCTTTATAGCTTGATGTATATGGCTTTTAAGCTAATTAACGTAGAAATATAGAACCTTCATCTGTTTTATTCTTTCATGATCCTATGGTGAAGATTTTCTCAGGCTGATAACTCAACAATGTAATTAAAAATAAATTTATGTATTTAAGAATTTAACATAGGTTACATGACAGTTAGGCTTCAAGAAAAACTACTTGATTGACCATATGGACCTTGTTTGGATCCCAAATTGAACAATACTTCCATGGGGAAAAAATTTTTTTTGAGAACTCTTTCCAGAATGTGGAATAGTTTCATTTGTCACATGTGAACAAGGAATCTATAAAACTTTTCATTGTTTACCATGTGATTTGGGGGCACCTGCTGGCTTATTCTGGCCCCAGGAAAGACCACAAATAGGATTGTGATTTGATGTCAACTGTGAAAGCCTTCAGACAATTAGTGACATAGTTTCCAGCAGAGTGGTACCTGTGCCTTGAAGCTATAAGTACCTACCTAACTTACCAATTCAGTCAAAAGATTAGTCATTTGATTCTCTGGCATGTATACAATAGGGAGGGGGGGATCAATCTGACAGTTCAAACCTCATGTCAATGTCTTTGAATCTCATTTTTTACATTTTAATATTTCTGTGAAATCAGAACTTTAACAGTTGATGTGGACATTTAATGTATGCAACTTTAAATTGAAAATGTATTTTACAATTGCTGACACCTTGGAATTGAAGAAATATGGTAATTATGCTATTTCTTGCTTTGAAAATTGCTAGATTGTCTTATCTAAATTATGATTAGATTATGTAGCCAATGGCTAGTGTTTCAATGAGGAACAAGAGCACAATACATCACTTCCTTGGACAAAATTCCCAACATTTTCTATTTCAGTTACACTACCTATCTCTACTGCAGTCAATGACAAGTCATTTAATAAACAGCACAGGCATGGCTCAATGGTGTTTTGTATGTTGCATCAATGCAGAGCTAAGTGAAAAATCTAGAGAAAATTACCAAGAACATGGCAGTTGTAAATTCTCTCTTCTTACCTCTTTTTTTGAGACCCCAGACTTCCATCATCAGAATAAGGATCCCCATTTCGAAATCCCTGTTTCTTTCAAATTCCCACAGATAAGAAAGCTAGAAAATAATTAGTTTCTCTTGGGATCCAAGATGGATGAAGGCATTGCATATAAAATATAATGATAGATGTTACCTGTATTTGTGTATAAGAACATTGTGATTCACACAGTCATCTTTCCACAGGTTTAAGAATATTGTCTACACCTACCGAATCTTCAGAGAGAAAAATGGCTATTACAAGATACAGGTAAGAATACATAAGGACTCCTGCAACAACAACAAAAATGTTGGGAGAGGAAAATCTAAGATCATCTCTTGAACCTGAGATGTGACCATGTGAAGGGATTCTAGAAAGGGAAGCACCATGCAGAGTTAAGAGTCAGATGTGATAGTTAACCTTGTCTTTCTCTGAGAGAAACAGGAAAGCACTAGAGGTGGGTTTCATGTTTGAATAACCCTGGCTGTTATTCAAAAATGTAGGGGCACACCACCCTGGTTCCTCCACTGGTCAAATGCACCAACCTGGACCCCGTGCAAACCCACTGTTAAAAGACTAAATGATGACGCAGGATGGAAGTGGAAAGGGAAAACGAGGAAAGGTCTGTCAGGTGTGCTCCACAGCTGTCTGAAAATATAAGGGGAAGCATCAGACAGCTGGTAGTCTTAGGGATTTGTTTAATTTTTTTGGTTTACCGAAAGCGAAGCAGAAAAACCTTTTGCTTCTTTTGAATTTCTCTGGCTTAAGAAGTAAAGTATAATAAACATAATTGAATTTTTAATTGCTCACAGGAAATCCTGAAATAATCTTTCAGAAACACTTGCTAACCAGCTGTAAACCAAGTACTATTTTCTAATATAACCTTATGGAAAAAATTCAAAAACAAAATGAATTTGCTTTCTCTGAAGGTTAAGCAGATTTTTTACTACAAGCCTTCTCAGAATCTTCAATATGTTAATGTTCGTTGTGACTATCTGAAAGAGACTAGGATATACAATGACCCCCAAACACCCTATATATCGTTTTTCTTTTGCTGTAGAGGACATTACTGAGGCAATTGGCAAAATTTGAATAAATTAAAAATCTGAATAAAATTTTAAAATAGTACTGCATCAAGGTTAATTTTCTTATTTTAATCATTGTAGTGTGGTTACATAATGGTCTTACATTTTAGGAAATACTGAAGTACAACATTTAGGGTTAAAGGGATATCATGTCTGCAACTTAATTCTCAAAATATCTTTTTAAGAAGAATATGTATGTGAATATACACATTCATGTATATTTATATATATATAGAAAGAGAGAATTATAAGAAAATGTTAACATATGGGGTGTGGGTGAAGGATATACCATTTTTGCAACTTTGCTATGTCTAAAATTATTTCAAAATAAAATGTCTTCTAGAGAGCAACTTACTTTAATTTTTTTTTTCTTTGTCATGCATACTTTGGGAGATTCTGGATAATTCATAAGTATTCTATTCTCTCCCGTCTGGACAAAACAGAGAGGCACCCAAGTCAGTATAACTCAGACTCAAATGGGCATTTCATGAGGAGAAGCTCTGTACTCAGAGGTCTGTAGTGGATGATGCTTTGGGTTGAAGTGACTGCATTAAAGAGACCTCCCTGCAGGCAACCTCAATGTCAGCCTGCATCTCTAGCCTGGAGGTTAACCAGACTGTACATCAGAAAACCTTCTGATCACCGCTCCTCTCTGTCTCTGTGGCCTGACACAGTGGCCATGTGAGAAACCAGAGAGCAGAGAAAAAAAATTCTTTTTGTTTCAAAGTATTTTTATAAGGTTATATTAGAAAGTAGTACTTGGCTTATAGCTGGTAAACAGAAAACAACTATTTTCGATTTAACTGAGTCGTGTTAACATTTCCACTTCCCATTTAAATCAGGATTTTTTTTGTCTTGTTTTCCTTACATGGAGATTGTGAATTCATGAAGTATGTAAATTGCATGTTTGGCATTTCCCATCAGAAGTGCGCCTCTTTTAGTCCCCTAAGAGAGCAAAGTGTGCCAGCAAGGGGTCTGACATAAGTCTTAGAGGGTATAGTGGATTGAATTATATCCCCCCAAAACTCACCGAAGCTTGAATTGTGTTCCCCAAGTTTTATGTATTAAAAACTTAGCCTCCACTGTGACTGTTAAGAGGGCAGGAAATCCTATTATGGTCATTGAAAGGTGGAGCCTTGAAGAGGTGATTGAATTGTAGGACCATGCAGTAGTGAGTGGATTAAAAATGGTCGCCCGGGGTGTGGTTCTGAGGGCTTTTAAAGAAGAGGAGAGTCTGTCTATCTCTATCTCTGCCTCCACCGTCTTGCAATGTGAGACCCCTGGATCACTGTCACCACCACCAAATGGACCTTGAACTTCCCAGCCTCAGAAACTGTAAGCGATAATTTTGCTTTCTTTCTAAATTACCCAGTTCCCAGTATTTTTGTTATAAGCAACAAAAACTGACTATTATGAAGGATTACACTTCACAGTGTATCTGCAAGAACTGCCTCAGACAAACTTGCCAAGGACGGGAGCTGGCTCAGTACCGCAGGCTGAGTTGGGAATCCTTTAATTGTAAAATCCTCTTTACTCAGGGTAGCTCAAGTCAGAGGCGGGTCTAAAAAATGAGAGATTCTGTGAATTGCCATAGGTGTTAGCTCTTAAGCAGGAGCTACTGGCCACTTATTTTCAGTTTGTCAGCTCACAGAGGCAGCCCTGAAAACTGTTTTGAGAAGTGTCACCTTTCCCACACAGCTGCACCATGTTGAGTGATCTTCTTTCTTGTATTTTTGCAGACTGCAGAAGGTATTCCAAAACAGATCTTTCCAAACCTAAAGGAATTGGTCTCCAAATTTGCAAAACCAGATCAAGGGCTGGCAGTTCATCTTTCAAACCCAATAATGAGAACCAGCCCCTACCTGAGATGGGGAAGATCAAAATCAGAGCTGGATTGCATTTCTGGTAAAGGCCCTCACACGGATCAGAAAGGAATCTTAATCCTATTTCCACCAGTGGTCTACTTTGTAGAATTAATACAGATAAATGTCATTTTCGATAACATTAGCTCTAAAAAGCTTCATTTTACCAAGAGCAAATTCCATTTTGTTGAGAAGTGATGTCTTCTAGCCCCTGAAGTTGGACAGGACATAGAGCTTGGACAGCCAGAAGAGCGAGAGTGGTTCCTGGGCAAAGAGCGGACTTTGAATTCATTCCATGACCTTGTGCAAACCGCTCAAGTGTGGGAATAAATGGGCAAATGGGCAGATTTTCAAATGAGAAAATCACTTTAACTCCCTCCCCCCAAGGCCCATCCTGTTACATTTTGCTCAATATTTGCTAAGCATTCCTTTATAAAGTGTTAGGTGACAGATTATTTCAGATACATCCCTAAAGGTATTAAGCCATGATGAAGAATGAAAGATGGTCAGTAAATCAGAGTGCAGAGAATCCTCACAAATCACATCATGAACAGCTACTCT
This sequence comes from Cynocephalus volans, assembly GCF_027409185.1. NCBI lineage: Eukaryota > Metazoa > Chordata > Mammalia > Dermoptera > Cynocephalidae > Cynocephalus > Cynocephalus volans. Next base: position 120,011,979 of record NC_084467.1, on the reverse strand, counting down.
TGCTTACCTACACCCTTGCAATGTGCTGTCAGAAAAGAATCCAGTATCTGTCAGTTGTAACGTAGTTTGAATTTAACTAAGACTTCCAGACATTCATGGTTGAATCCTGTTTTCTCGTGGTGGACCATATGGCTATCTTCTCAATAAAAGGGGTTGCAGTTATCGATGAGCAGGTGATGGTGATGACAGATGTGCTAGCTGGCGAGTACAGAGGACAGAGTGTTCTTGGGGAGCCTGCCATCACTTCACTCCCATTCTACTCTGTCTACAGCAAAGTCACCCTTCAGGCTGCCACAGCAGGCTTTTCACCGCCCCAACAAGAGAAAGCATGGAGTTTTAATGATTAAAATAAAAACCTCCTCCACTACACTTGTTTCTCTGTCCCCCATCATCTCCACGCAGCGGAGTATGCACCCATGCACACACAAAACACTTTCTATAGGTCCAGCTGCAGATGTAGTCCTGTGTCTATTTTCTACCAAAACTTATAGAACACAAAGAGGTGGCAGAGCTAGAAACCCAGGAACGTACCTGTGCCGCAGCCCTTAGGCCAACCCAGATGAATTAGTGAGGGTGGTGATAGTATTTTTCTCAGCAATGATAAAATAATCATAAATTCCAAGGAAGAACCCCTTAAAAATCTCCAAAAATTGGGTGAGACTCTCAGCCCCCCATCTTTCCATGCTTGGTCAAGGCTGGCAGAGTGAGCTCCCAAATCCTCAGCTACCAGAAGGGAAATATCCTCCCACCGGCCCCATCTTCTTCCTTCCCATTCCTTTGTCTCCTTAGAATGAGCTTCAGATGTTCTTACCCCAAGGGATGCACAGGTTTTCTGCTGGTGAATGGAGACATTTGGTGCTGAGGACTCTGAGGCTTGGCTTATTATAAAGGGACCCTCTTATTTTGCCAGGAGAGCTCCCTGTGCTACCCCAGCCTTTAAAGTTGTCACTTTTATGTGGCATCAAGATCGTTCTGTGCCTGGGGAGAGATCTTCTCTCCACCGAGTGGGGTTGGTCCACGGGACTTCTGAATGTGGAGTCTCATGGCTGGTCTTCCGCTTTGTTTTCTCCCAGAGAACAGTCATGATGATTATGTGCAAGTCTTGCCTTGAAGATAAGGAGAATGGACAAAGCAAGTTCGAGAAGAGATGGGTGACAACTCTCACTGGTGACCTGCTTCGCCTGCAGATGTAGGTCTGGAACGCTACACTCTAGTGGACAATTCAGACTCCCTTAGTGTGTTTACCTGAAGATGTTCTGTCCAGCAGCCTCAGAGCAGCCACTCCCCACACCCTCGCCTCCAGGCGTACACCATGAGGGGTTTCAAAGCCTTCCTTCTTCTCTCACTCTTCTTTCCTGGAACGGGACAGCCCGAACCTCCTTGACTTGTTAAAGGTACTACCGCTACGTCATGGCTGAACAGGGTTGACCACCCTCCTTCTGACCAGGCAACCAGAGAGGCAGCTTCATACAGAGGAGAGAGCATTCGGCAGGGAGCTCAAGGCCCTGAGTTCCAGTCCTGTGGCTACATGACTTTGGACAAACTTCTTCCCTTCTCTAGGTCTCAGTTTCTTTGTCTATGAAACAAGTTTTTGGGTGGGTGATGGAGTTTGGAGGTGTTGTCCCTGCCAAAACTTATGGGAAATTTGATCTCCAATGTGGCAATGCTGGAAGCTGTTTGAGTCATGGGGGCGGATCCCTCATAAATGGATTAATGCTCTCCCTGGGGGTGGGGGGAGAGGCCACCTAGAACAATGCGGGTAAGTTCCTCATTTCTATCTGAGACCTCATCATCCACACTGTCTAGATGAGAGGCCATCTAGAGCAATGCCAAGCAGGAATGTGGGGTCGGATCCCCCACAGAGAGCCCCCACCAGGGAAATGTCTAGTAGAGCCAAGACAGCAGGGCTTCTGCCAGGACCTCAGAACTGCAGGGCCATGGGTAACATGCAACACCAGCCTGGAAAAGCTGCAGGCACCAGCGCTGCCCACTGGGCTGCACCTGGCAGAGCTGTGGAAGCAAAGTTGCCCAAGGCTTTAGGGGCCCAGATGGCCAATTGCACCCAGGATGCAGGACTTGTAGTCAAAGAAGATTATTTTGGAGCTGTAAGACATAGTGTCTGCCTTGCTGGGTTTTGGACTTGTTTGGGGCCTGTTTTTCCTTTCTTCTGGCCTATTTCTCCCTTTTGGAATGGGAACATGTACCCAATGTCTCTTCCACCATTGTATCTTGGGAGTAGATAAATTTGGTTTTGTTTTTACAGGTTCACAGCTGGAAGGACTTGCCTTTGGTCTCAGATGAGACTTTGGACTTTTGACTTTTAAGTTGGTGCTGGAACAAGCTAAGACTTTTGGGACTGTGGGGATAGAATGATTGTATTTTGTATGTAAGAGTGACGTGAGTTTGGGGGGCCAGGGGCAGAATGATGGAGTTTGAATATTTTGTCCCTGCCAAAACTCATGTGGAAATTTGATCCCCAATGTGGCAGTGTTGGAAGCTGTTTGAGTCATGGGGGCAGATCCATCATGAATGAATTAATGCTCTCTCTAGGGGAGGGGGGATTAATGAGTGAGTTCTCGCTCTGTTAGTTCCCATGAGAGCTGGTTGTTTAAAAAGACCCTGGCACCTCCTCTCTCTTTCTCTCTTGCTTCCTCTTGCCATGTGATCTGCTTGTACCCACCGGCTGCCTGCCATTTTTCTGCCATGAGTAGAAGCCTGAGGGCCGTGCCAGATGCAGCTGTCCCAGAATCGGAAGCCAAATAAACCTCTTTCCTCTATAAATTACCCAGTCTCAGGTATTTCTGTTATAGCAACACAAAATGGACTAAAACAGTGGGTAATGCACACTGCCCTAGTCTCTCTGTTGAGCCTGGTTGTGTCAGCCGGAGTTGGGGAGTCTGAGAGTGGTGGAGATGCATGCAGGATCAGTAAGGGATCAGCCTCGCTGAACAGCCAACACATTCTCTGTGCTTGCCCATACTGGTCTTGGTCATGGTGAAGGCCTTGACCCACTCATGCAAGCTTCTCTCTCCAGCCTGGGCTACTCTCCTTCTATCTCTTCTTCCCAAACATTGCCCTGAACACACTTTCTCCCTGATTTTGCCTAATTCCACATAGGCACTAACCACTGCAGCAGCATGAATGTGGTTCTCTACAGTGATATATGTAGATATTTAAAAGGCATTCTCCTAGATGTGATTTCTATTCCCAGCTAGGTTCTAAGTGCCATCAAAGCATGGTTGGGTCTTTCTTGTGTCCTCCACAGTGTATAGAAATATGTGCTGCACAGAGCTGTGCTCAGTTCATAGACATTATTGACTGAAAGCACATTTCTGAAGAGTTTGTTGAATTGGGTTCTAAGGCCCCTTACATTTTTTTCTGCTAGTTCAAAATATTAATTAAGATCTGGTTAGTTCAGAATGTACCAAATTCTATGCCCTTTCTCTTACCCATTTTCAAACGGCAGTGGTTTGTTTCATCCCACTGGCCATACTTTTCAAAGTCATTGAAGAGAGGAACTTTCAGTTTCCAGGTAACATGAACAGACATTGTGACTGTAGCCACAAAGTGTGAAGCATTGTGGGTTCTTGGGTCACAGCAATCATGGCGACTGTCAGGTAGAGAAGAAGTGAGACACGGCCATATTTAGAGAGCTCAGGGAGCCAAATCCTCCTGGTTTGTTCAGTAAAGAACACCAGAAGCCAGCCTGCTCCCTGGGGTTCAGTTCTAGGTCTTTGATTCTTTCTCCATGGTACTAACAATCATGTTCCAATTTCCAGAGCCTACAGCACAGGAAATGTATTTAATAAATAAATATTTCTTGAATAAATGAATAAGTTGGTATATATAAAATGTGGTCACTCATTCTGAATAGCAGAGATGTTTGAGCTTTATATATTTCAAAATCCAATAGGTCAAGACTATTCACTCAAGATTTTTCAGTTATAACTCTCTTAGGAGTGATTTCCTTTCTTTTGAGCACCAATGCACAGTATCTTGCATGACAGTTGGTCCCCAGTGGGCTTTCAGTACATTTCTCAAATGAGCAAACCACATTTAATAGCTGATGTTGATATCACGCTATAAATCTCTGACATTTTTTAGAAGACCCTGAACAGATCACATGAGTAACAGCTAAAAAATCTGGGTATGTGAGATTGAAAGAGGGGAGACTATTTCAAGTGTGTGAAGCGCTGTTCTGTGAAAGGGGATGTAGACTCGCTGGGTCCAATGCCAGACAGCAGAACTTGGCCAGCGGTTGGGTGTTTATAGGAGGGAAGTTTTAGCCTAATGTGATAAAGAATGCTGAACCCACTAAAGCTGTCCTACACTCTAACCGTCTGCCCTGTGCTGTTGTTCAAGTGGAGGATGATATTTTCCAAGGATATGCGAGAGATGAATCCTGCCTTGAGAAGAATTAGGATGCCTGACTGCTAAGGCACCTTCCAACTCAAGGATCGCTGGATTCCATTCTCTTAACAATCACAGGGAAATCTTTTTTTTTTTATTTTTGGACTTAGGGATGAGAGTTGAGTTTATCACATTCCTTAGTTCTTAATTTACTACCACCATCAGTCCATACTAAAACCTTCTTTTATTTTATTTTTCTTCCCTTTATCTCTAATGCCCATTCCAAAGTTCAGCCTCCCCCACAGGGACCAGCCCTCTGTGATTTGATATACGTGCTTGGGTTGGTAAGTACCCTTGTAGAATACCCGGTACTGCCTGTGAAAATATATGTCTTTGACATTTATGTACATGGTGTGATGCTATTGCTCCAATTCTGTTACTTCTTTTCTCTCACGATACTGTTTGTTTCTGTTCCTTCTTACTGCGTGTGCATCTAATTCAGTGCCACTCACTGCTGCATGGTATTCCACAGGGTGCATCCACCACATTCCTCTGGAGATAGACACCAAGGTTGTTTTTAATTCCTTGCTGCCAGAAACAACACTGTGATGAGCAACCTCACACGAGTCTCCTAATGGAACCATGAGAGTGGGTCATAAATTATGTTCATGTTTATTTATGATGTAATCAAACCCATCAAGTATTTTTTGCCTTAGGCTTTGCGCTTTTTTGGTTCTTGTTTAAGAAATACTTCCCCACTCCAGGATTATAAAAAAATGATCCTGCCTTTTCTTCTATTGAATTTATACCTTTCCCCTCTTAGGGGCTTAGGGTTTTAATGATGGTGAGGCTTTTGCCTGTTTTGCTGACAGAGCTCCAATGTTTAGAAAAGTTCTTCTCACATAGTAGATGCTTAATAAATATTTGTTGAGTAAATGATAAATCTGGGGTTAACCTTTGTACATGGTAAGACACAAGAATCCAATTTTGTATTTCTCCATGTATATTGAGCTAGTTTTTCTATTTCAGTCTGAATAATTCATCATTCCCCCGCTGATTTATTGTTCCTCCTTTATAATATATCACAATGGTTCTAATACTCTGGCTTTGTAATGTCTTCCTGTATTTTGTCTTACTAACTTGTGTCTTATTGCCTAGTAGGTAGGACAAGTGGCATTTCTTATTTTTCAAAACTGACAGCTATTTATGGACCTTGATTCCTCTACATACATTTAAAAATAAATGTTATGTTACTCAAAGCCTCTTGCTAGAACTTTGAATGAACTTGCAATGAATTTGTAGAATTAGGAGAGAACCAACATTCTTTCATTTTTCCCATGCATAAACATGTTATATTCATTCACTCAGGTCATCTTTTGTGATCTTTCATAAAGTCATAAATTTTCACCATAGAGGTCTTGTATATTCTGTTAATTAATTCCTAATGACTGTTGTTATTACATCTTATGTTTTATTATATTTCTAATAGGTTACAGTGGTAGTAAAATGTTTACTCTCTCATTAGAGGTACTAGTTTACCTCTTGACTGTTTTCTATGTAAATATTTTATCAGCTGTAAATAATATTTTGTTCTGTTTCCTTTTAATACTTCTGTCTTTTATTTATTTTTTATGTTAACTTCATTGGCTAGGACCTCCATTATACATTAAACAGTAGTCATCACAGTGGGCATTCTTGTGTTGTGTCCAGGATTCTAAGGAATGCTTAGAAAAATTTTTTCCATTTAAGCATGATGTTTGTTGTATGTTTTTAGTAAATAGCCTTTATCAAGGTTATTTTAGAGCTTTTATCCGAAATGTTTTGAAACTTTTTTTTTCTGAGTCTATTGAGCTCATCACATTCCTTTTATCTTCACGCCATTACAGAGGTGAGTTACATTCATAAAACTGTTGCTGCCATGCTGTCCTTGCATTGCTTAACGTGATCATATCGCATTATTTGTAATAAAATGGGACTGTACTGAATCATGGTTATACTGATCAGGTAAAGTGAATTAAAATCTTTCTCCTTTTTCTATTTTCTGTGGCAACTTTGTAAGGTAAGGATTATCTGCTCCTTGAAATGTTTTAGTACTTTCCTGTAAAACTGAGTTTGAGGCTCTGGTGGGGGGGGGGAGGGACATGGAATCTTTTATTACTATTTAAATATCTTTAATACTTACCGGTTAGTTTGATTGTTCTGCCAATTTTGACATTTTTTGGTTTTTCCAGAAATTTATCCATTTTGTCTAAGTTTTTACAATTATTGGCATAGGGCTTGTCATCTTTTATTATTTTTAATGCTCGGCTGTGACTATAGTAGTATTTCCTTCCTCACTCTGTATCTTACTTGCATCCTACTCTTTTTTATTAATCAATTTTATCTATCTTATTAGTCCTTTCAAAGCCAGTATTGGGATTTGTAAATCTTTTCTTTTTTGTTACTGTTTTTAGATTGTCATTCTTTATTTCATTGATTATTAGCCTTATTTTTTATTTTTGGAGGGTTATTTGACTTGTTTTCAATATTTATTGTTTCCTAACAAATGTATTTAAAGGTATGAATTTAGCTCATTTCCCTTCTGTCATTATCACCAATCCCACCTGATTTTCTGATATTATCTAAAATTTTACTTATTATTTACTTCTTTGGGGTTTTTAATAATTTAAATAACAGTACACTTTACTGAGTCAATTATTCATCCTTACTTCTTATAGATTTCGAACACGTAGTGTTCTTCTGAGTTTATTTTTCTTCTTGCCAGAATATTTTCTCCAAGTCCACTTAGTATATTCAAAAATTGCTAGAGGAGTAGATTTTCAAGTGTTCTCATCAACGATGGTCTTCGAGTAGTAAACCTTTTACAGTCTCACATCCCTCATAATATCTTTATTTTACACTCATTTAAATGATAGGTAAACTAAATATAAAATTGTATGTTTGAAGTTTTTTCCTTCAAGAATACAAAAAATTAAGCCACTATTATGTTGTGTGTAGATTTCTTATTGAGATGTCTAATGTCCATCTTTTTAAAAATTATTTTTTATATAACATAGTTGATTGTACATATCTGTGGGGTACAATAGAGTTGAATATCAACATCTGTGTGCAATATGTGATGCTCAAATTAGGATAATTAGTATATTCAACATTATACAACGTAATTATTTTTCATGTCCCTTTATCAATTCCTCCCTTCCCCCCCCACCACTCGCCTTTTCCCACATCTGGTAACCTCCGTTCTGTTCTCTCCTTTTGAAAGTTCAACATATTATTGTGATTGTTGTATATGTTTTTTCTTGTTTATCTTTTAGCTCCCACTTAGGGGTGAGGACATGTGGTACGTCTCTTTCTGTGCCTGAATTATTTCACTTAACATGATTTTCTCTAAGTTCATCCATGTTGTTGCAAATGGCAGAATTTCATTCTTTTTTGTGGCAGAATAATATTCCATTGTGTATATATACCAGATTTTCCTTATCCAGTCATCCAATGGTGGACATTTAGGTTGGTTCCAACTCTTGGTTATTGTAAATAGAGCTGCAATACGCATGGGGGTGCAGGTATCCCTTCAACATGATTTCCATTCCTTTGGATATATACCCAGCAGTGAGATTGCTGGATCATATGGCAGTTCTATCTGTAGTTGTTTGAGGAATCTCCACACCATTTTCCATAATTGCTGCACCGATTTACCTAATGTCAATCTGATTCTCCTTTATAGCAGATCTTTTTTTCTGGAAAATTTAAAGGGTCTGTCTTTATGATCTTATATTTCACTGTAATGTGTCAGATTGTACATTTTCCTTCTCTATTTTTTTTAAAACATTATACACCATTTCATTCTCAGGATTTTAATACTTCATTGCTTTTGAAGAATTCTTTTTTTTTTCCCCCAAAGATTCCCTCCCCTTCTATTTTCTTTCTTCTGCTGGAATTCCTAGTTAAGAATTGTCTTCTCTTTCATTTCTTTCTCCACATACTATTGTTGAATGATCTTAGGAAAAATATAAGCCTTTCTAAAATGGAGATAATATTTATCTCATAAATTAATGTTACTTTTGTCATGAAAATCTTCCTTTTTGCAGGTTACCAGAAACTGTAATACCTAAAGTCAGCCACAAGAGGACAGACAGACATCAAAAAACCCAGTACCATTTTAGTTTTTTTAAGCACCGCTAAGTAACCATGGTAGCTATACTAAAACCTAAAACATTCCTTTGGCAGGTATTCTCCAAACAGTACTCACCGCCCTACTGAATGTTTAATCTCCAGTGTCAGTAAGAGGATTAGCCTTCCCTGAGTTTGCAATTTGAGATGGAATCAAAGTATTCCTGCCACTCCTACTTCAGGCTGAAATTCTTGCAACTCAGAGTAGATTCTTACCAAAACCCTTAAGAATGAATGTTTGGGGAATGCACTATTGTCAGCTCTGTCACTTACTGGGTAGAGGGACTATGGGCAAATTACTAACATTCCTTAAACCTCTGGTCAGCCTCATCTAGAAAGTAGGAATAATGACTCTTACTGCAAAGGATTATTGTGAGGATTCAATGAGATGATGCTAGAACAGGTTAACATTTTAAAAAATATGGTCTTTGTTGTTTTCTGTAAAATGAGGGGACTAGGGAATGGGTCTCTAAATTCTCATCCTACGTGAATGTTCAATGTTTAATGAAATTGCATTTATTCTTGGAAAAATGTCCAACTCGAAAAGATATTTCTGAGCTATGACCATTTTCTGGAATTATTTATCAGACTGGTGTAACGGAAACAGAGAAGAGCCCTGTGGTAGTGCAGAGAGGACTGCTCCTCGGGTCTGAAAACCTAGGTTCTCTGATCTAGCTCTGCTTTTTATCAGTTGTAAGACTCGGGCAATCTGCTTAGTTGTTATCACAGTCTAAGTTTACCCATCTATAAAATGAAGCTGAAATACCTACCTCACAAGATATGAGGATTAATGTGATCATTTTTATGAATCTCTTTAAACACAGTAAAAAAACATCTTTATCTGAAAAAATGGGCTTAATAAGACCTCCTTTGCAGGGTTATTAGAAAAACAAATGAGATAATGTGTGTAAATTGATTAACACAATTAGCAGGAGTTCTAAAGCTCCTGGAGTATGTAGGAGGTTTAGGGATATAATAAAGGACCAATTAATAGCAAGGCCCACAACAATAAAGTATAATAGGCATTGTAACTCAGATGAGTATGAGCAGCTACCAGAGGCAGGCAGGTGCCTGACATTAAAGTATGACCCTTTGGGGCCGAGCCCGTGGTGCACTCAGGAGAGTGCGGAGCTGGGAGTGCAGCGACGCTCCCGCCGCGGGCGGGTTCAGCTCCTATATAGGAATGGCCGGTGCACTCACTGGCTGAGTACCGGTCACAAAAAAGACAAAAAAAAAAAAAAAAAAAGTATGACCATTTGCATTAGGCTGGACATAAATGCCTGCTTCTGCCAGCTCATTGGCAAGGTGACACATGTCCAGGGAGCAGAATTAATAAAGGGTCTGGCCAGATATACACACTAGCCTATTAATCATTTTCCACTTTGAAATGGCCTCCCTCAATCCTTCTCTTTGCCGTCGATCACTGGGTACAGAGACTGCCTGTTGTAGAGGCCCCGAGGAAGGGGGTTGAAGGTAGTGCTGGTCTACCCCAGACCTCAGTGAGAGCCCAGGTTCATCTGTTCCACACAAATTAAACCCTAAATTCCCTGAGTCTAGTTCTGTTCAAAACACATTGTTATTGAACTCCTGCAATATGCCAGGCACAGTGCTGGAAACCGAGTCATTAGGGATGAAAATGGCATGGTCCCTTCCCTCGAGGAACTCAGAGACTTGCAGGAGAGACAGGAGGAAGGTGACTAACTTTCCATGACGTGGCAAGTGCCATGATGGAGGAAGGCGCAGGATGCTCTGAGAGGGCAGAGAGGTCAGGTGGCGTCAGGGAAGGAATCCTGGAGGAAGAAGTGCCTGCATTCAGATTTGAAGGATGAATTAATACAGCCTGGTAAAGCCAGAGGAAAGAGAAAGGAAGGCACAAGAGCAGTTCTGAGAAGTTTGGGAGGCCTGAGGTACTGGAGCAGGGGGGAAGGAGAGGCAGATGGAGCTGGGAAGGTAGGCTGGGGCTCGCTGTAGGCGACGTGGAGTGCAGAGAACCCATCCACAGCTCTCCACACACTTCGCAGCAAGACTCCCCGGCCTGGCCTCAGTATATACCACCTACATTAGTCGCCGATCCATGGATAAGGAGGGTCAGGGGGAGGCATGGGCTGTCCCCAGTCTTGCCCTTCAGCTTTATTACACATGAAATCACTTCCCAGGTGACCTATACAGCATTTCAGAAGACCCAGCTCCTAGAAATGTCACACCATGGCCAGGTCCACAGAGAATCTGCCAAGTCTACTGCAAAGACTTTTCGACAATTCTTGACACAGAAGACCCAGGATTCAAATAGAGTAAGGAAGGTTGACTGCAACAGAATTCACCAGCTACCAGGAGATTGCCGAGAAGGTTAACACTACCCCGGTAGTCCAGACTTGTTCTGACCTTTCCTATCTGCAAGGGGGTCCATCCATTGTGGGCCCAGGATAAAGAGGGATCTTGTCTACTTTGCTGAAGTTGCAAGCCCTTCACAGGGCTGCTGGAGTTCACTTCCCTCCATCTCAGAAGGCCAGCCTGCTCCCTTCACTGGCCTCATGGTGGCCCGGACCAACCCAAACCACTCTGGGGATAAGCACAGGGAGTTATCACAAGTGACTGTGAGTTAGTGCACGAAGCGGGCTCAACACTCGGATGTGCTGAACATCCGATCGAGCCAATGGGAGTTACATAGTAAGCATAAGCCCAGGAAGAATAAGCGGGGAGCTGGAGGGGGGAGGCAGGACAGATGGCACTGGAAACAGCTAACTGGTTAAACAGCTAAAAAAAAAAAAAAAAAGAAAGAAAGAAAAAGGTGCAATTTGTTGGGAGGTTGTTTTTTGTTCTGCATTTTGTTTGTTTTGGTTTATTCCAAAGGAAAAACACTGGCAGTGTTTCCAGCTCTATATACCCGAGATTCCTTAGGGAACTCCCACGGGAGAGATCGTAGCCTGGCGTGTTTGAGGTGGTCCTTGAACATTTCCTCCCACTTGCTTCCCTGTCTGTCTTGTCAATGACCAAGCGATTTGCTTCGTGGGGTAGAGCTTCCCCAGGCCCCCTCGAGCTGGACTATTTGTCATGGCAGCAGCTGGAGATAAGCTGGACACAAAGAGGATTTGTGTCTCAGGAGGGTAGGTTCCTAGATACAGAGAGCAGAGGAATTTTCTCATTAGTAGGAAGTCAGTGGTGGGGACTCTGGGCTTTCATCATGGCCCCCGGTACAGATGGCAGCAGGGAGGAGGTCAGCCTGGAGGGGTGACACTCAAGATGCTTTCAGTGGACAACCTCGTTTCCAGAGTGGATTCCCTTGGGAGAGACGAAAGACACAGAGTGCCATCCGAAGCTTCCAGGGGAAGGAGGGAGTCCATCTAAGAAGGCCATATGGACTTAATTACTTGTTCCCACTCATGCGGGGCTCCAGATGGGGCACCCAAAACCCAGCAGTGGGCCCAGTGGGAAGCACTGCTGAGTGAAGCCCAGGGGACCCAGAGGGCCAAAATCTCAAAGAGCAGTCATCGCTGAGTTATCACTATGGCAGGACAGGGAGTTCAAGCACAGAGAGTTCTAGAATACTCCCAAAAGGGGTTCTGAAGTCCGAGAGCAGACTAAGTTGACCAAGAAGTAATTCTCTGAGTTTGAGGCAGCATCTGAGTTGCAGTCCTGTTTTAGCTGATCTCATAAATTTTGAATACCAACTGGGGTTCCCCACCAGCAAAAGCACAGACTTTAGGAATGAAGTGGGTTTCCCAATGGCCTTTGATGATCGATTTCCTTCAGCGACTACTGTAAACCCAGAGGAAATAAACACTAAGCTGAGATTAATTGCCCCTCCTTGTTTTCACTGTACTTTCGCATCCGATAACATACCCCATTAGCTAACGCCCAGGAGGGCAGGAACAATGGCAATAGCGTCCTCATCCACTGGCAGTGTGGGGAGAGAACCCCATATCACCTCTCCACCAGTGTGACCAGTGCCCTCGTCTGCACTGAGCTCACGGTAGACGGGGCATTGCACATATTGTCTCAATAAATGCATCTTCTAAAAACAAACCCCAGCTTCTAAAACATGACATATGCACATCCATTTTTACGCTAAAAATGTCCTCAAAACAATTTTTTACAGGTCTTCATACTTGATCTTAGTCAAAAATTACTTTGCATAACGGGAAAGACAGGCATTTTGTTAAGGCACGTTTCACACCTGAATGGCTGCAGAAGCAGATCCTGAAGACATTCAACGGGAGAGGTCTTCTGAAGAATAGTCCTTGGAACATTCGCTTAAAGAAAAAGTTGCTATTGTCAGGTTTGGGGGGAGGCGGGGTTTGTTTGGAGTACTTTTCGTGGTGGCTGGCTGGTATGGGGATCCAAACCCTTGACCTCGGTGTTCCCCTTGACCACTACTATAAGCATTTTCCATGCCTTTTCCCATGCCTGGAATATGTTGGTTTTTGTTTTTCTTGCTTTCCCAGGACAACGTGCTGCGCCCACTGTGAGACAGCGCGCCACCTGAGAGCCCTGTTGTTCTCTTCCTGCACCTCCTCTGAGAAGTGAAGCGTGGGAGTGGAATTAGGTGCAGAAAAGGTTAGGGACTTGGCCTCACACCTGTGACACTCCTGACGTGGAGCCAGGGAGCCCCTGGCACAGTTGTGGTGAAAAATGAGCATTCTGGGCAGAAAGGCCCCATCTTTCCCCCTTTAGAAATGTATGTAGCTTCTGTGAATACTCAAGACACCCCTTTTCCCTTTCTATTTCTTCTCCACTTTCTTCAAAGGAGGCTAAAGGCCTGGCCGATTCTCAGCTGTGAGTCCTCTGGGTTCCAGAATCTGATACTCTGACCTGAGTGGGGTGCAGAGGCTCCCAGCCAGCAATCCTCCAAGACACATTCTCTCAATAAGCGAGTGACAAGGCTGTCTCAGTCCAGGGAAGGCCCACAAAGCCAAATGCCAATGCTCTCCCCACGACAAGTCAGCTTTGAGGAAACCAACTATGTACTCCGTCAGTCAGGAGGAAAAAAACAAAACAAGCAAACCAAACCAAATCATTTTATTGTGCAATTTCCTTCTATCAGAAAATTACTAAAAATATAAATATTAACTCTCTAGAAAATACTCAGATCTGTAACCTTTCTCCTCTTCCAAGCTGGGGCCAACCTTCTTGTTCTTTAAAAGGTGACAGATTTCATACATATGTCTTCGTAACATTCACAGATACATTTCTCTCTGTGCAGCAGGTTCCTCCTGCCAGGCTCTGGAAGCTCACCTTTTGACATATCAGGGCAAAGTTATGTGCTGAATAGGTTGTCACGATGGGGTGGCAGAAAGACTCTCAGCCCCAACTTCCTTATGTGGACACAGAAAATAGATCCTTCATTCCTCATTACCCTGCCCTCTTTTGGACTGGGCTACCCAAAGGCCAAGCTCCCAGCATAGCTGGACTCTCTACAAGGGATTTGTTTGTGGGAGGTGGTGTCATGCTGCAGTTACAGGAAGCTCAGACTATTGAGGTGGACACGGAAACCAGGTAAGGCTTTGGATGGAAGAGTTGGTCTCAGGATTAGGAGTAGTTGTTCCTATGGGCTCTGGGCAGCACTTAGCCCCCTAGCACCAGGTAATAACTGCAGCATCTAAAAGCATATTTCAGTCTCATACAGCCTCCCGAGGGAACAGCATCACCCCCTGCAGCAAGGGGATGGCCAGCTTGCAGGCAGCTAGACACTGGAGCAGGGTTCCATGGCACCTTATTCAGTGTCAGACAAGAGTCTGAAAAACTCTGGGGTCACCCTGCTGATGTCCTGAGACCTGTTGGTATCCCTTTGGTAATCCTGGGTCTGAAGGCTAGGACTTCAGCAGCAGCCTGAGTGTGACATGGAGACAGGGTACTTGAGCAAGGCTGAGCCTACAACATCTGTACCCATGGCCACCATATCACCTGGCCAAGGCCACCCAGGCCTCTGGGGGAGGAACAGCTCCAGAGTTCAGATGCCTGCTAAGTTTCCTGTCAGAGGAGCAAGCAGAGCTGCTGGTATGGAAAGCTCAGATGAAACTGGGCTTGCTCCCAGGATGCATATTCAGTCTCTCTCCCCACCCCCAGCTGTGTGTTTTGTGTGATACCCTAAACCATTCTGGGAAAACTCGCAGGACCCCAAATGCTAGTCCTGAGGACTTCTCTCCAGCATCAGGTGCCCAGCTGCACAGACCCTCACGAGGGAGGAGAGACATGACTTCGCAGTGGGCACGTGGTGAGACCTCACTTTCCAGAGCAGTGGAAGACAGGGTAGAAGAGAGGGGGAGGGAGGGCTGTGGCAGGGTCGTGCAGCCGCTGACGCGAGCAGGCGGGAAGGTGCCACCTCCTGCAGGAGTCAGCATGGACGTCTTATACGGCAGATGTGGGATAGGGGAGCAGGGGCTTGGTGATGATATGAACTGGGAAGTGAGCCCTGGGTGTCCCAGAGCTGAAGGTGGAAAGCCAAACAATGAACAGGAGAGGATGCCACAGGGATGAGGAAGAGGACTGCCACACAGCCTCCCCGGCTGCACGTGCCCTTCCCAGCCTTCCCCTGGGGAGCTGGCCACCTTGTTCAAGAAAAGGGATGTTCTCTTCTTGCTGCAAAGGCCCCCCAGGATGAGATCACTCCCTTACAGGTCTCCTGGCCACAGGAAGACAGCATGATAAGACCCCTGGTGAGAGACAGGAACACAGAAATGGGTTAACCCAGGACCGCAGGAACCAGTTAAGGCTAGACGAACTGTACACAGATGCTGACGGCAGGGGCAGAGAAGGACCACTGGCACTGGGATAAGGGAAGGGTGGGCCAGAGGCCCCTCCAGGTTGGCCCCAGGCTGCAGGACACTCAGGCACCTCAGCACATGCAGAGCCCCACCCCACACTGGGTTCCATGCCTTGCTCCACAGCTCTCGCTGCCTTCCCATCTCATAATGACGCCCCCAACTTACACGTGCCACACCCACACCCTGGAACTGCAACCCTTTAGGCTGCGGGGTGGGCCCCGGAAGCTGCTCTGATCTCCAGCAACTGCTCTCCTGGCCTGTCCCTTCTCCACTACTTCTGCTTTTCGTCTTCACAGGACCATCCCAAGCTCCTGGGCCTTCCCGGCACAACAAAATCAGAATACGCCCTGGGGCTCCTGCCAGGGCCTGCCCCGAAGAAGCCAGATCTGTCCTTCAGAGCAGGGAGCCAAGCAAGCCAGTCACAACACTTCCCCAGGTGCCTCTCCCAGACAGGCAGGGGACTTTGCTTGTATTCTATATCTGACTAGATGGGGGAAACCTTGGGTGAATCCTCAAGGTCTCAGGCCTAGGCAGCATCTCCTCTGGCTCCCACCCAAAGCACAGAGACAAGACGGCAACCAGGGGCCTGCGCTGTCCTGGGACTAGGAGAAGCCGTGGCTGGGGTGTGGTCAGGGTGTGCGGCTTTCCAGGCCAGGGACTGTCATCAAGCCAAACCCATCACTCCTTATCCAGGGTCGTTCCCCCAAGCCAGGAGGCCTCTGGGCCATCAAGGAGGGAGAAGGAAACTGGGCGTGGGTGGGAGAAGAGCAGGGGAGTGGGCAGCATATGGGAGACAGGTAGAGGGTTCCTGCAAGATCTTTCATCCTGGGCTGCTGGCCTGCGACTCAGTGGTAAGCCAGGACAAGCTGGGAAGGGAAGAGCTCCAATTTCCAAGGGCTGCAGCCAACACCCAGAGGAGCCTACAGAAAATCAGGGTCAGGCACCCAAATTTTTTTACCCGTGGCCTTCCGAGCTGCCACCATCCCATGTGGAGAATCGCCTGTCTACGGGTGCCTTGTACAAGGAAGATATGGGCATGGCAGAGCTGGGACAAGGGCCAGTGTGCACGCAGAGAAGGCAGAGGGAAGTGGGTGGTGCATGGCAGGGAAGAGAAGAGGCCCTACTCAAAGGACAGCAGGTCTGGGTGAGGGCCCTCATTGTCAAGGCTGGAGGTCCGTGCCCGAGTGGGGGGGCTGCCAACCTCCCAGGCCTCAGCCAGGCTGATGGGGCTCAGGCTGAGTTTGAGGCCATTTCTCTCGATGAGGCCGGGGGAGGAGGCCCTTCTGTGCTCAGTCATCTTTAGCTTGGTTTCATCCTGGCTGTCCTTGTGGATTAGGTCGGGAACCGACAAGGAAACCTCTCCATTGGGCAGAGCCTCACTCCTATCTCCCATTTCTATGGTGGCCTCGGGCTGGGAAATGTCTGGTGGCACAGGCTGGGCAGGGGGAGGGGAGTCCTGGGGCTGCCCAGGTGACAGCTCTGTCCCGTACTCCAGACTGCTTAGGACAGGCTGTGATGAAATTAGCATGTCCTGGGTAGTCTTCAGGGCTCGAGGGGTTCGCTTCCTGGTTACGGGAGGCGGAGGATCCAGCCGAGGGAATGCTTCTTGCAGGTCCGACCTGTAAGGGTGATGACAATAAACATGCATGCTTTAAGGACGGCAGACAGCAGTCTGCTCCACATTCTCATGTCGCTAACTCCAACTGCACATTCAACTTGCCCACCTGGTGACTGCTTTGCCCCTGGGCTCTTGTTCTTGGTTTAGTGTGTATGTCTTAGCAACTTCAGCATGACAACTGGCTTTGGCCTGTTCCATCCTCATTCAGTGTTCAGAGTGGCACAAAGTAAAAACCCTGGTGAACCATGTCATATCAGAACCTATGCAATAAGCCCCATTAAGGACATCACCACCTCAGAGGACAGGTGTTTAAAGCCAGGCCTGGAAAGGACCCGCTGGTACAGGTGGAAGAACAGGAGGGCGGCCACAGCTGGCTTCTCTCCTCCCCACCGCCCCACAGGCTCTAAGCCTAGGGCAGCAGTTCTCGGCTGCGGCTGGGCCTCAGGATCCATCTGGGGAGCTCTGGGGCAATACTTGGGTTTGAATTCAGCTCTGTCGAGTTCTGTCACCTCAAGCTACTCACTTTACTTCTCTGAACTTGAGTTATCTGCACAATGGAAATATAACCGATCTCCCAGGGCCATCACGAGGCTTAGGTAAAATGACAAAACCACAGGATGCAGCGCAGTGCTAAGGACAGGATGTGGGCTCAGGAAGCCTCAGGAGGGTGAAACTAGGGACCCATTCTTTGGCTTTTCTTCACAAGACAATTTCAACTCCCTCCCACAGATGCCGCAGTTTGTCCATGTACCCCTTCAAGCAGATCCACAGAACTGTAAGGGGTTGAGGGGGGGACTGACCTTTCACCCTCCAGCCAGGCCCCTGATGTCACATCAGCACCACTGGCCAGCTGGGCCCCTGCAGTCTTGTTGATCTCCATCACACCCACACTGCCCAGGCTTGAGGGCTCCTTTCTCCGCAGGAAGTCGTTCACTTTGGCCCCCATGGCTTTGCCCAAGTTCTTGAGGTGCTGGCTGCTGCCCACCCAGAGTCCTGGCCCACCGGGCTCCACAGAGCCCATGGCGGCAGAGCTGGGGCCTGCAGGCCTGGACAAGTGGGGGAAGGAGCGGCTCGACTGGAGGTTTGGAGTGAGGGACGTGTTCAGATTCTCAAACATGCTGTGGTCAACTAAGAACAAAGAGGGAAGAAAAAGAAACCATGAGCACTGGGGAGTGGGGCCTCCGACCATATCATTCGGCTTCTCTTTTCCTTATACCATGCCCCACACTTGTAACTTCAGAGGACTTTGGAAACATTCTAGAACGAGCCAGCAACAACACTCTTGAACTTTTCTGTGCAGTTTTCTTGATGGGAAAGGAAACCAGAAATTCTAGTTCCACCCCACCCGAGTTAATCAGTGACTAACCCTCACCATAAAAAAGTGAACTTATTCCTTTCAACTTGCCTCCTTGACCAGGCCCTTTGAAGTGAAGAAAAAATGAGGATGAAGCCACAAAATATGACATTTTTACACTGCTGTGAGCACATGCTGAGCTCTGACTCAGGCAATGGGACAGAAGCTGGTGGTACAGGGCAAGTATGAGGCTTGGTGCTGGAAGTTCCGCACTCCATGGAAAGTGGACCAGCAGTTCCCTCATGTCTCCTGAGGTGGAGCTTGGGAGAGCAGCCAGCTCACATGCACAGATGCTAAGTGGTGGTTCACAACTGGTTCACACCAAATTGTCAGGCCCTTGGTGCTAATGAAGCACGGGGATCCCAGCAAATACCAGCTCACCTAATCCTCTGAACGGCCTAGGGAAGTGGGCCCTCGTGAAGTGGGTGTGCTGACACCTATTTACAGATGCGGAAGGGGGGTGGGGCTCAGAGTCATGAGCTGCCAGGCCTGGGGTCACACAGCTAATCACTGGTGGGGATGGAACTAGAACACAGGTCTTCTAACCCAAAGCTCAGGGCTCTTTCCACAGAACAGCTGCCTAAATATGCCTCATAGATGGTCCTCACTTGGGGATCTCTCTTTGGCTTGAACAATTAATTCCAAAGGCTGGGTGTAGACCCACTGGGTTGTAAACATTTGCAAGGCAGAGGCCATGCCTCATTAATCTTTGTATCTTCAACACCTAGCCTGGGTCTGGTACATAGCATGTGCTCAATAAATATCTTGAATTGCCAAAACCTATTATGCAGATGAAGAATTGTGGAGGCCAAGATGACAGCTCCAAGGTTTGCAGCTGAAATAGCTGGAGCTCCAGGCTCTAAGTCAGGCTGTCCATGCACTCATATCTCTCCCCACCTGGAAATCTAGCTTGGTCCTCAATGCAGCCCCAGATCCACTGTGGAGCCTTGGAACCGGGCCTAAGGTTTCTGTCCATACTAATTACCTCAAATATTTTGTCAACCTGGGGGAAGGAGAGACTGCATTTGGTCACCAGGCTCCTGTCCTTGTCACCACACTCCTGTCCTTGTCACCACTTCGGCTAAGTATCTATTCTCACTGATCCTTTCTTTAGAGTCATGGGGGTTAGTGCGTACTTTTTCTTCTGCTGGATTTTTGCATAAAGCAGTTCTCTCCATTCTGCAATGCTGAGTCCTGGGCCAGGGTGAGCATTTCTCTTCTTGTGGTTTCAGGAGAAATAGCTCCTCTGGGCCAACTACCTAGATAAGCCGTATTCTAAGAGCCTACAGGTTGGTGAGAAAGCCATGGGAACAGTAGAGGAGATCTCTCTCTGTGGATAAGCCTTGTGGTCTCCGCTTCTGTAACTGCCTCTAACCCATGGTCAGGTGAAAGTGCCGCTGTAGGGTGAGGGACATGCCAGGGACTCTGGGTTACAGCATCCCTGGGGTTCAGGGCACAGCTGGCTATCTTGGGACATGGCCCAGCACACTAGCAGGAGTTCCCAGCCAGCCCCACAACAGCAGGGCCATCAACCCCTGATGATTCTCCTAAGAGCATATCTTGCCAAGTTGTCTGCTTTTTGCACAATTTACCTATCATGTCCCACATCCTTCTCATTTTCTTTAATCATATAATCTATAAACTAGAAAAAAAGACTTAGAAACTAAACCATATAAGTATTTTCCCCCAAACCAGAAAGTCAATGGGCAACTATGAAACCACATGAAATGGTCGAAAGTAGCATGACGGGGGACGCAAATCCCCCACCGCCTCTTAGATCAGATATTTCCATCGTGGTTTCCTTATTGGTTTAAAGTGAATTTTCACAGCAGACACATTCATTTTTAACAGTGTAAGCAGCAACACCACCTGTCGCAGTGATTTATAAATTATGAGCCCCTATAATTATTTGAAAAACACACTCTAAAATAAACATCAATAGCTTTTGGATTACACACCATTTTGGGTTTCCTGTACTTCTTGCTCTCTACCTTTCATAATGTAGTCAACAAAATACACTGAATTCTAAAGTCATCTAAAGATAGCCTGTCATACACTCTCTTCACAATTGTCTGAGTCTTTCTGGTAAATACACTTGGTCTGTATAATAAAATGGCAAATTCCTTGAGGGGCCACAGCATCTGAAGTGCTTTTTATCTTCTACAATGCCTAGCTTAGGGCCTTGCACAATAGCAGGCATTTAATAAGTTAGTTTAAGTGAATTTGACATTTATGTTAATCCTTAAAAATTAACTGCATTATGGGCTAACATTGTTGAGAAACAGCTCACAAGTCTTTTCCCATTTACAAAAACCACTCAAAACCCCCTGTATGGGAGTGGTCCACAGGGGCTCTTGAGGTCAGACCAGGAGAAACTGCCCTTCTCCCCAAAGTGGGACTCTGGCTGGGGTTTCCTTCATCCACACATCTAAGGGATGTACAATGAGCCCCCTTCCTGCTGATGGCACCAATGACCCTCACACTCTGTCCCTTCTGCCTCAGAACTAGAGGCTTGGTGGTTACGAAAATAATGGCGATGGAGGAGAGAAAGATGATTGAACCCCGGCTGGGTGGCCCTCCCAACAGCACCCCAACATGCACATACCCAAGCAGAGAGGGGCATCTGGGAACATAAATCATCCACAAGAAAGAGAGTATCTTACCTGTCCGAGAAAGGAGCTCGGAAAGCAGGTGGGAAACAAACAAGAGAAAGACATATTTTATGTAGTGACCAACCACCTTGAGAGAGTGTCACCTTCCTGGGCCACCAGCAACAATATACCAAGAGAAGATATGGCATGCAAGGCAGAGGCTCCGCCACTGGGAGTACAACAAACCCAGGAATGACCAGGTTTCCTTAAAGTTTTCAATAACTAAACCAAAACAGGGTTGTATTTTAAAAACTCTACAAACAGGTCCAGAGAGATCCGGCTCCCATATTTCCCCCCAATATCTGGAGGCCCCTTGGTACTAAGTATATCTGAAGTTCCTGGTTGGCAGTGGAAGAAATGTGATGGACCAAGGCAGAATAAAATTCTCTGTCCTCTAGGTCCCATGTGTATCATGCACTACTATGCTAATTCCATTAGTAAATCACTAGATTTTAGTCAGGAAAATGTTCATCCGCTCAAACTTAGAGTCTAAATTAACAATAGGAGGGAGAATCAAACAGCCAAGAGGTTTGCCCAATATCACCCAGGCAGCTAACTGTGGAGGGGAGAGTAGAAGTCACGTGAGCTGACCCCAGACTCATGATCTTTCTCTACACCACGGTGCCCCAAATGAAATGGCCCATATCCTCAAAGTTGCCAAAGTACGAGTATGTGACTTCAATTTACATTCCGACACGTTTTGACATTCCAAACCAGGCTATGCGGGAGAAACACAAGGGAAGCCATGTTCTCCCTTTGTCCTTCCAATGTTTAAGTACCATGATTAAATACAGACAAGAAGACAGCTCTGGGCGCCTGTGTGCAGAAGCTGACTCTCCACTACTGCACGCTCCACACCACTGCAAACGGAGCCCTGTGCTACCTACAGAGCGGGCCGTCTCTTTCCCACTTAGCATAAATGTACCCCCATGTATAACTAAAGCACTGTTATGTATCTAGTTGATCCGCTGTGATGATCTAGGATAGGGCACTTTTGGCTCATCTTGCCACAATCATCTTTCACTCTTATTTCACACCCCGTGAGTGCACTAGGTTGTTAGATGACAAAAGCAAAGCAAAGAGAAGGGGCAACCTTGTCTCTCTCTCGAGCCCACAGTCTCAACAGCAAATTGACTTACAATGAACAAAATGGTATCCGATAAGCCACCCATTTGTTTTAGTCACCCGCTGAAAGAGCACCAGCCACTGAAAACAGTATCTGGTCCCCATTCTCAGGAAATACACATTGAAGTGTTTAGGCATAAAAAACCATAATGTTTATAACTTACCTTCAAATGGTTCAGGAAAAAAAAAAGTATACACATACATACATGGGGGAAGGGAGGGAATTGATCAAGCAACTGGGATACAATGTTGACAATAGGAAAATCAAGATACAGGGTATATGGATGTTCTTTGCACTAGTTTTATTTTTTGCAACTTTTATAAATTTGAAATCACTTCCAAACAAAATGTGAAAAGAATCCACACCCCAAACCTAAAAATGAAACCGAAGCAAAACAAAACAAAAAAATATTCAGTGGCAAAGGCTAGGCAGATAAAGGAAAAGAAAAGCAAGAAGGTCATTCAGAGAGGACAGAGGTTCCCAGAGCTGGAGGAGTGGCAGAGTCCACACAGAAAAGTGATAATAAAGGTAAGAGGGGACAAACAGACAGCATCACTGTGATATCTCTACTATATTCTTCCTTCTCTCTGGGTGTTCTCAGTCAGGGCAGGCCACTGGGGAAGGACAAGTTGAAAAGTCTTTTAAATTTCTAATACTGCGTATGATAGACCCCATCCATCTTCCAAAGAGAAAACCTAGCTGGGGAGTGGAATCCTGTGACACTGTGATGTCAACTGCACTCAGAATGTTTATCGTCTGAACAATCCAGCTGGCCTCATGGGAACAGGTGTGTGATCTCCACTGCATATCCTGCAGTGGTCAGGATATGGAAAACTTCTCACTCCTCAGCATCTCTGGACCTCGAATCTCTTCCTCTGCCCTGAGCACTTTTCCTGACATTATGTCCTCAGGTGCCACCAGCTTGCCAGGTAAACTCTGGTGCCATTAGGGTCACAAACATAGCTTTTTGGAAGCTTTTCATTGAGTACTGTACCAGATCATGTTACAGGACCATGATTTAGTGAGAAAGTTGAATTACACATGGGGAGAAAATAATTTTTCAAGATGTTGCATTTGTGGTAATTCCTGCTGTTTACTAATTTCTGGCAAGGGAAGAATGGGGGAAACAGTTGTTGTCAAGTTTCTTCCCCCTAGAGTGCACAAGAAATTTCAAGGTGGCGATCTGTCTACATAAAGAGTAGGTACTAGTTTTAGCTCTGTTTTGACAATCTGGAGAAGATCTAGCCTTACCAAACCACCAGTGGGAGCCTAACTGATGAGCACATCACGGAATAAAGTTGGACACTCTGAGGACCTGCTATTCACAGTATGGCCCTCGGACCTGCAACATCAGCATCACCCGGGAGCCTGTTAGAAATGCAGAATCTCAGGCCCCCCTCCCTTAGATCCTTGAATCATAATTTGCATTTTTAACAAGATCCCAGGTGACTACCTACGCACATTAAAATTTGAGAAGTACTGCTCTCTGGAGTAATTCTCCTAAACATCTATTTGCCTATACATAAGACATTTATAAATCTGTTTCCCAAACTGAACACATCTACTGCTCTGGGATTTGAGGCTCATCTGCTTTTTCTCCAAGTGTTAGCAACTACTCCAGGGTGTGCCATGCAGTGAGGGCCCACACGAACGCTCTCTGGTTGTGGGTGTGAGATCTTTCAACTGGAGAATTGGGCTTCTCATCTTCAAAGGGACCATGTAACGTTGCCATGCAGCCTGTGACCACAGCACCCACAAGCCTGCAGTGTAGAGTGAAGTCACACATGTGATGAGCTGCGGGAGGCTCAGGTGAGGAGCAGGCCAGGCAGACAGTTGTCATCTAGGCCACATCTTAAATCCCCCCTTTTCCAGAGGATCTTTCCTGGGTCTGAATGAAAATGCCCTGTTTAGAATTCCCCAGGACATCATCCAGAATAGCTCTGCCTAGTTGGGTTCAAAAGGTCATTGTTTTGCTTCAACCTTGAGATGCCTTGAAGTACAGAGGTTAAGCCTTTAGGTATATCTTGGAAAGTCCGAAGAAGAGGACTCCCAACTTGCTCAGCTCATCAGAATGTTTCTTCTATAACCCAGACATTGCAAAGACAGCAGTACCCACTGAGACTTCCAGCCCAGCTCAGGCCCTGCCAACTCAGTACCCAACTAGCACTCTCCAGCATGGGGTACATAACACAGTGCTCTCACCAGGGGAGGTCCTCTCCTCTCTGGGTAGGAACATGTGAGAAGCTGAGGATGGACAGGGGATACTCGTCTGAGGGAAAGTTGTCTGCAGGCTGGATCACCATGTGCTGCCTTTTCACCTGCAGTCTCCTTTCTGGTTTCCTTCCTTTAGCAGAGATCTGCAGGCCTGTGGAGGTCTCCTGCCTCTCAAGCTGGTGTGGAGGAGCAGTTTCTGTCTGAGTGGGCTGCTCAGGGATTGAGATGGGTAGTGAGGCTGGAAATATGGTCACAACCACTGCTGGCAAAAAGAGGGACTGTAGGAGGCCAGAGGTCTGACTGTTTGCTTGGCTACCTGTGTCTATCCTTAGAGGAGCCAGAGAACAAGGTGTCGCCAGAGAGGAAAGGACCTGACAAATACCAAGGTTTAGTATTTGAAAGAGCCCTCTCCTACCCAGAGATCCAATGGCCATTTGTACCAACAGAAAAAACAGCAGGAAGAAACACTTTAGACCACTCTCCCCACCCCATCTTCCATCTGCTCCCAGAGTCGTGATCAAGCTGGGGAGGTACCCTGAGGTCATGCCTGTCTGCTTGCTTGTTTGCCTTTCTGCTTCTCCCCCCATGGACTCCAGCCACCCTCTCTTCACTGCTCCCTGCCTGCAGCCAAAAACCTAGCCCTTTCCTTTGCAGACTGCAGCCTGTGGGACACCCAGAATGGAGAGCAGCTGAGGCGGAACTGCACCATCTACCGGCCCTGGTTCTCCCCCTACAGCTACTTCGTATGCTCAGACAGAGAGAGCCACGTGGAGGCCTACAGCTTCCCAGAGGTGCAGCGGGACGAGGGCAGGGGGGACAACAGCCTTCCCGAGGACATGGCTGAGAGCATCTGCTCCTCTTCCTCCCCAGAGAACACTTGTCCCCAAAAGGCCACCAAGAAATCCAGGCACAGCCTGGAGTCCATGGACTCCATCACGTCCCAGGACATCCTAACAGCCTCCAAGTGGCACCTGACCCAGCAGAACGGCTACAAGTGCGCAGCCTGCTGCCGCATGTACCCCACCCTGCACTCGCTCAAGAGCCACATCAAGGGGGGCTTTAAGGAGGGCTTCAGCTGCAAGGTGTTTTACCATAAACTCAAAACTCTCTGGGAAAAGGAGCAGAAAGCCCGACTGGGAGACAGGCTCTCCTTGGGCAGCTGCCAGGCCTTCAAGTAGTCCTGCTGGACAAATAGGGATGAAGTCTATTTATGTCTCTAGAGAGATGCCAATAAATCAAAGTTAGTCACAGACTTCTGTCAAATCTGAGGTCACCTTGTACCACCTGCTGACCTTCCCAATAGCGGTCCCCCGATCCCCTTTGTGTAATGTTTGCCTAGCAACACTAGCCTACCTCTCTGTACTCCTCTTTCTCTCTCTCTTTAAATAAAGGTAATACCTGAAGTTTGGGAATATCCTCTAAGACAGTGGGTCTCCAAGTGAGGTGTCCAGATCAGCAGTATCAGCATCCCCTGGGAATTTGTTAGAGACGAAATTTTCTGGCCCCATTCAGGCTCACTGATCAAGCAGCCTGGGGGTGGGACCTGGCCATCTGTGTTCTCATCAGCCCTGCAGGTGACTCTGACACAGCTCAAATGTGAGAACCACAGCTCTAGGATCCCAGCCTTCTGGTTGGTCACTATGTCATCAGTCCTTACCTGACACTGTGGAGAAGGGGTTGGATGCCCTCTTCTGTCTGCATGGGGAAGGAATCTCCGCAGTTTGAAAGGCTTCTTACATGTTAGACCTTCGGAGGGGTGGCATGGGGAGGACAACACACCCCTAAGCATAAGGCAGGAAAGAGGCAAATAGGGCCGAGCCCATGGCTCACTCGGGAGAGTGCAGCACTGGGAGCACAGTGGCGCTCCCACCGCGGGTTCGGATCCTATATAGGGATGGCCGGTGTGCTCACTGGCTGAGCGCGGTGCGGGCGACACCAGGCCAAGGGTTGCGATCCCCTTACTGGTCACAAAAAAAGAAAAAAAAAAGAATGGGCATCACTTGCTGGAGTAGAACACAGTCATTTTTGACCTGGGGGACATCTTTGCATGGCTGTTTGAGTCATGTCAAAACAGGCAGGTAAACACATGAAAACACTGCTTCCTGTTACTAAGTAACATGCCCAGTGCACAGCCCTGACCCTTGTTCCATTTCTCAGCAAACCTCATTATCAATCTGACCCAGAAAGATGGCTGGGCATCAGGGACACAGCAAAGACATCCACTTTGTCCATTATGTGGTTTTAAAAAGAGGAAAACTGAATACTTGCTGGTCACATCGGTCATATTTTTAGGCCTTATATACCTCTGGCTTCACCTTCCTGATGACTCAGTGGGTCCTTTCAATGAAGTAGAGCATGTGTGTTCAGGGACCCTGGCACCAATTCTCTCTCTTAGTCTTTGCCTCCCCCACCGGTTGGGTTAAAAGGTGGGGTGGAGGGTCCTCTCTCAACCCTCCAGTGGATACACAGTAATCCTCCCAGGGGCCTCACTTTATGGTTTCAAGCTGCTTTTGCTTATCACTGTGCTGCTAAAATACATATGTGGTTCTTTCATTCCCCATAGAGTGAGAAAGAGGCTGGGCTCAGTCCCCATCATACCATATGCTATGAGACGACTCCCAGCCCTGTGTCCCCCACCCCTGCTTCTTACCCTGTTCTGTCTGTCCACCCACCCAGAGTCTGAAAGTCTACCCAACCAGCAGGCTCCAGCTAGGCCAGGAGTGGGGACCTGCAGGTCACAACCTGTCACTGTGGGGCAGGGTGGTCTCTAGGCAGTGCTGGCATCATTCCCAGGACCCTGTTCCCTTAGAGGGTAGCTGAGTAACTCTGGGCAAGTCTTTTCAGTCCTCACTCTGAGCCACTGTTTCTCTCAATGGAAAAGCCCCTGAGCCATGGAAGGCTTCTTCTCACACACATGGCTCTGCATGTGTGTCTGCTTGTGGGAGGGGCACATATGGGTGGGGGGGGCATCTGTGGAAGAACCAGGAAAGGAATCGGCTCCTATCTTGTCTGCTGTCCTCTGCCGACCCAATGCAGAAGCAGCTTTGCTAAACCATAAGTTAAGGCTCCAGGGCACCCATATCACAGGCACGGGACACATCCAAAGACGGCAGGCACCCCGACACCCGGAACTGAGCCCAGGTGCCCCAGCACGTGACCATTGCTGCCTGGCAGGTGATCATGTTTAGTGTCTTCTCCCTAATGACAAGGTGCTTTCCACATTTCACATTTAATGCAGTATCACTATGAGCCTAGGAATTTTCCTAGTACAGAGCTCTGAGGAAGGTTTCAACTAGCAGAAAAAGGCACTCAGAAAACAACTGTACTGAGGAGCCCAGGAGCAGATAGATGGAAGCTAACCAAAAGATAAACTGTACTGTACCCTGGGTCACTGCCAGGCACCCCTGCTGGATGCTTTTAAAATGCAATCTCATTTACTCTCCATAACAGCTTTAGGTGGTATATACTATCCCTGTTTTACAGATAAGAAAATAACCTCAGTTCAGTTTGCTCAGCCAGAAAAGTACAGAGGGCACGTGAACCATTTATACTCAACTCTCCCAACATTCTCTCTGGCCTGGGCCTGAGAAAGCATCAGGCCTAACAAACTCCTCTGCCTTCAAAACAGCTCAAGGTTCCAGCCAAGGTGATCTGGCTTCTGTAAAGTCTGCTCTGCAAGATCCTGCAGCTCCTCGTTGCTCTAACACTCCCACTTCACCAGCATTCCTCCTCCCGTTCATTTCTGCTCCTTGCAGGGAAGCCCACGTTTCCATAAGTCAGGACTCCTCTGCAGAGCTGTGTTGCAATTACAACATTATCCTTCCAGGTAGGTATGGGGAGGAGCCTGTTCTGCCCCCAATATAGACATCTCTGGAATGGGCCCATTCAGACTCCTACCAACTCCATATTTCAAACATTTAGTCAAGGAATCAGTGAAATTGTGTAATACTGATAATCTTAGTTATATTGGCAAATATCTATGACATAGCGCTTTTTCAAGCACTCAAAATCTGCTGCCAGTGCCCATACATTCTAATTCTGTTTGGACTTTGAAAAGACCTGGGGTCGGGAGAGTCTGCAAAGCAGGTATAGATCAGGGTTTCCCAACCTAAGCACTACTGACATCTTAGACTGGATAATTGTCGTGAGGGGCTGTCCTGTGTACTGCAGGACATTTAGCAGTATCTCTGACTTCCACCCATTACATGCCAATAGCATCCTTCCCCTAGTTGTGACAAACAAAAATGTCTCCAGACACTGGCCAATGTCCCCTGGGGAAGAAAAACCCTCCCTGGTTAAGAACCACAGATATAATCTGATCCTGCAAGGCTGGTGCATATAAAATGCAACTAAAGCCACCACCTTCCTCCCCTCCTTCAGGGAACATGTGAATTCTTTCTAAACCCCACACCCTTGAGAACCATGTTACAGAGCTGATGCCACCTGGCTTGGGAAGTGGGTGGAAGCGAGGGGGAGAGAAAAAGCAGGCGGAATAGAAGAAGCAAGAAAAGACAATGGAAAAGCTTTTAGAAATAAGAAAGGTTTATTTAGCAAAAGCCACTAGACTAGTGACAACATCCAGGGAGTAAGTGCACTTACATTAACAGAATGTTTTCCCAGAGAGCTGATCCAACAGAGTTAATGACCTTAGTTTTAGGAAATAGAGGGCTAGGGGGTAGAGGGGACGGAGGGAGCAGTCAAGCAAAGAGTAAATAAAAGGAACACAACACCCAAATAAGATGAGTTGAGAGAAGTGAGGCTAGGAAGAGGTTTTACAGATAGCATTGATATAAGCAGGAATACAAGAAATATAACTTTCAATCCCAATGTACAGTCCATCCTGTGCAGAGATATTCTTTCCTGGCTCCATAACTGCGAGAGCCTTGTGTGTGCCCAAGAGTCTGCTGGCACCTGGGATAGGCTGGGCAGGTACCAATAAGATAGGGGCCCCTGTTGTCCACTTGTCCTCCATATGGGGCAGAATAGAACGATGAAAAAGAGGAAGGCAGAGTTGAGTAAGCAGAGCAAGAAGCCAGGAGGGAGAAGGACAGGGTGACATCACTGTCATCAGGTCTGCAATGTTCCCTTTCCCAGCCCTGATGGAGGGTTGGTGGCTGGTGACCCTTCAAGGCCCCTAAATCTGTGTTCTGTTTCCCATCTCCACATACCGAGTGTGTGCTGGTTTGGGGAGGAGGCCAGTACACAAACCACATACCAGGGAGGGCCTGAATTGGAGAAACACTGGGGTCGAGGCAGGCAGAAATCCCTGTGGAAGAGTGCACCCAAGGGCAAGAGTCTTGAATGGGTCCCAAGTCAGCATCACAGGTAACTGGCCTCTCCACTTCTTTAATCTCTCCATTTCCTTTATTCTTTCCTTTCGCAAACTTCCCAAGACCATTCTAGAGACTACCTCCCACACCCCATCCCACAGAAACCTTGTCAATCCAAATTCCACACACCTAATCCATCAGCCCCGGGCTTTATCCCCAGCTCCTGCTCGCCTCGAGAACACAGACCTTTCATTCCCCTGGATCCTCAAAATCCTAATGATCTAACAGGTCCCAGACTCAAGGATCCCCGGGTTAGGATTCTGTAAGCCAGGTAGGCTCAGCCATGCTGATTCCTGACAGCTGCTCCTTTAGTTTCATGGATCTCGTGTTCCTGGTTCTTCTCTCTCTGTGTATTTGGACCTACTTCCAGTGATTAATTACACTATAAAATAAACAGAACCACACCTCTCCACCTAAATGCATGTTAGGAAAAGAATACAACTCTATTGTTGAGTCAAACACCCTGGAGATCCCCATTCTCTTCTCTCCCACCACTTCTCATAAGCCTACATACACGTACACACCTTCCCTCACACGTGTGCATCTACAAACACACATGTACAGACTCACACCTCACCCGACCTATTTCCACTGACACCCTGATGCACCAAGCAGGACTAAAGTAAAGCTGCATTTATTTCTTTGAATTTGGACTTTTTCATTTAGAAGAAATCCAGTTGTGACTATAAGAAAAATGGCTACACTTTCATTTATATAAGTTCTAAAGCAAAGCTAGGGTTGAAAAACTCCATTTCAGGGCAACCATATCCTTACCAACTGACGTTACTAATACTACAGTCTGGAGCTGGAGCTTGTTCTCCAGGATATAGACTTATTTCCCTGAACATATGACTCCAGCATGTCTCAGCTCTCTCTTCTGAAAATCTGTTAATAGTCACTTATGGCCTTACAGGAGCAAAAGGAGCTACTCCTCACTACGCAAGTCAGCCTGTCACCGAGTGGTGATCCCCAGGCAAGGCCTTGATCGTAAAAGCTAAAAGAATTGCACATGGCACTTTTTACAGATGTGCCCAAGGCACGCACCCACAGAGAGACGGGCCAAGGTCACATGGCTGTGATCCCTGGCCTAAGTGGCAGTGGATTCTGAAGAGCAGACAAAAGCAGTCTCAGCCACCAGCCGGCTTCCATTTTTCTTTTTTTCTTGCAGTAAAAACTGATCACTCCTGCCCAGTGGAGGGGACAGGTTGCGAGATAAGACTGGGGGCTCTGGGGCTCTGAGGCTTTCATAGAGGCAACATGCTGCAAAAGCTTTGGCTGGCACAGCCCCAAGGCAGAACACAGGGGCACCAGGGGCACTCTCCAGCTTCCCTTTCGATGAGCGGGGCTACAGTCAGGAGGTGAGAAGGACAGGGCTTCCAAACTGGAGAATCGGACTCAAGTGACTAGGGGCAGCAAATAGGCTGTCCTCCCTGTGGGCTCGCACAGCAAGGGCCTGAACGATGCTAAAGCTCCCAGGCTCCCTCTCAAGCAACATCCAGCTAGAGACAATGTTCATATCCAATTCCTCTAAAAACCCATGTGCTGTGACACATCCCAATTCCATGCTCACACTAAAAGGAATACCTTGAATTTGCAGCCAGAGCATTCAACCTTCAAAATCTCAGCAAGGGCCTGGAGAAGGAAGTCTTCCCACAGAGGTCAGGGAGGGTTTGGCAACTGGTAGCATTCTGATATCCAGGAAGGAAGTACCCGAGAAGGTACAGATGGCTTCCCTTAATGGACGGACCATGGCGATGGCAGGCAGAGCAAGGTGGGGGTACTGGGGCATCGCAGACAGAGCAGAGGAGCCTGGTAACACAGCAGCCCGGAGTCCTGAAGACGGACCCTCTCCCAAAGCCATGGGCTCTGAAAGGCCCTGCCCCTCTTCCCCACCCTTTACTTACAAGTAAAAGAGAGGAACTGATTCGACCGTGGGCATCTGATTCCTCCCGCACTTCACCCTCCAAAGCAAAATCCTAATCCTGTCCTGAAAGCTCGCGCTCTCTGGGGCCCCTGATACTCTCCTCTGCAGTGCGCGCTCGCGGGGCCTCCCCGACCCGGCAGCAGGCAGACACGGCCCCTGGACACTGACGCCGCGGCCACCTCCTCCGCCATCGCCTCGGCCCCGGCACCTACACGGCGATCTCATCGTCCAGGCTGTCGCCCAGCTCCTGCCTCTGCAGGACATTCAGCAGGCGCGGCAGCTCCTCCTGGGACCACGAGTCACGCTCCTCGCTATCGTCCGTGTTGGACTCGTACTCCGAGGCGATGCCCGACTCTCGGAACTTGATGAGCTCCAGGCCGCCCAGGAGCGGCTCGCCCTGCGCCGGGGGTGGGGTGTCCTCGGGCGGGAGAAAGCGGAAGCACTCCAGCTTCACCAAGCAGTCGCGCCTACCTAAGGGGCTGCCCGCCGGGTGGGCAAAGTCAACCAAGCCCGCGCCCATGGGCGGCGAGTGCAGGTCTTCGGGCTTAGGGGTCGTGGGGTCGCAGAGCACAGGCAGGGCTCCGGAGCGGAAGGTGATCTCCAGCAAACTGTCCTGGGAGCCCACTGGAGAGCGAGACAAGAGGGAGAGGAGGGGCGACGTGAGGCAAGGACGCTGGTCTGGGAAGCCTGCCTTCCCAAAGCCCGCGCGCCTGCAGGAGCCCCTCCCTGACCCCCTCAGCAGCACCTCACAGGGCTCCCACCCGTCCACACTGCACCCCTTTCTCCCACCCCCACAGCACCAGGCACACGTGGCTGGAGGGGAGGAGCTTCAGGAACGCGGTAAAGGCCTGGCCATCAGACCCCCACGGTGATTTGGGGAGGTCACTGAATACCCTTATTGGGGTTTGTGGTAGGAAAAAAGGTACAAATCGAGAGAACCACGTTAAAAGCATTTACTAACCGTTGGTACAGTCTTGGAAATCAGCATTAATTAGGACAGAGCATAGTCTCAATAAACAAAAATCCGGAAAATCCAGAGGCTTAAAGCACAGTGGTCCTGATTCACACCTTTGTGGAGCTTTAAAAATATAATTTGTTAGCTCTGCCCAGACTTAATGATGCACAATCTGTGGGCTGCACTCAGTTATATGCAATTAAAAAAAAAAAAAAAAAATCTCATGGTATAGTTTGGGGTAACTACTGGTAGGGTTGGAAAAACAATAGTTTCGCAATCAGATCTGGGTTTGAACCTTGGGGCCCCCCTTCCTGTCCCAGTCCTTTAACCTTGAGCTAGTTACTTAACCTCTCTGAGTCTGTTTCCACTTCTGTAAAATGGGCATAACATCTACTACTATAGGGATTCAATGAGCTAACATAAAAAAATCCCATCAGTTTCTGGTACAATAGGTGATCCATGGGTATTTGTTGGTTACAGTCAGCACACACACAGAGCATGCATACAACCCACAGAGAAGCTCAAGAGGAAGGCATAGAGATGTGCTGCCTTCTACCACTGCCCAGTCCAGCCTGGAGGCGGTTGGGTATAAGAGCTGTCTGGCCACAGTTACTCCGCAACCTTATCCTAAATGAATATGCTGTTACTTGCTTGTTTTGTATGTAACAGTGTTGTGAAATATAGAGTACAAAGAGAGTAACTGCTAAACAGTTTGAGGCCTCCCACAGAACTCACAGAAAACATGACACCCAATAGGTGCTCATACTTTAACTGGAAAAGCCCTCTGAGAAAGAAATGGGCTGCCCTAGGATGTAGCATACCTGAGCCCCCATCAAGGAGAAACTGGATGAGAATGTGGCAGTGACTCCCAGGGACATTCAAGGCCATGCCTGGGCACTGGATTAGAAGGCAGCCAAGATCACCTATGGCCCTGTGATTCTGTAATTTACGATACGTATGGACAGAGCAAACAAAACTGCCTTTGTTTTCTGCTGGAACACAGGGGCAGGTCAGGGGTACTAAAAAGCACCACCCAAAGCTCTAAGGAAAACAGACGTTTTCCAGAGCCTCCACAAAGGGAGGCAAAGCTGGGCTGGGTGCTCACTTACTGGCATTCTGTCCCGACAGCTTCAGTTCCAGCTCCTGTACCTGCTTGACCAGCAGGGAGATGTGCTGGAGCATGTCCTTGTTCTGTAGCAGGAGCTGATGCACGCGAGCCTGGGCCTCCAGCCGTGCTGCGGCCTCCGCAGCCAACTGGTCCTTCAGCAAGTGAACCTGCAGAGAGGAGGAGGGGGCAGAGAAGACAGAGAAGACAGGACAGAGAGAATGCAGGGACGTGAATGTAAATGAGAGTCGCTGGCAAACAGCCAGGACCAGAGATGCCCTCCACATTCAATTCAAGACGAAGAAGCCCTTCATGGGCAAAATAGGCATCTGGGCTAGAATTCCAGAGGAGGAGCCAAAAGAAGCTGGGTCATTGGCCCTGTGGATCTCTCTGTATGTCCCGAGGGAGGGCCATGATGTGTCATTCGAGTACCACTCCAGACCCCACACCAAGCGCAAGAGGTAGGAAAGAGCCATCTACGCCCCATCCACCCACTGCGCCCCAACCCTGCTGTGAGAGCTCCTTCAGCATCTAACACAGCACTGCCATGGAGAGGGAGGTGCCCTTTTCTCATACTGTCTTTTAAAAACAAAAACTGATTCACTGACCCACTATCTAAGAACAGTGTCACAACAAATCCCCATATAATCTTTCCTCCCTACCCCCTCGCACCCAAACACAATGAGAAACAGAAAGCAGTACATATGACCATGTTTCTAAATTAGTGAGGTGGTCGTAACAAAGCCCATCTTTTCATCTCTGGGGGTGTCAGTTTCTCTCCTTTTCTATTCCCTTGTTATTACCCATGGCAGGCACCTAGGACTATGATTCACACCTGGCAGGGGTCAAACGTTTGTTGACTGACTCACAACATGTCCTCCTCAACCACTCCAGAAGGGCTGAGGTGACGACAGTCTCAGCACTTAAATTAATTCACCACCTTCTCACAGTAGACAGAGCAGCTGGCAATAGCCCACTTGCATGCTTGGGGCCCAGTGGTGTCTACAGGTCTGTTCTTGGTGTGTAATTCTTGTGTGGAGATAAAAACCCAGTGCGAGGAGATGGGGTAATTATATCAGGATTCTGGTTTGAAGAAACTGAGTCACAAGGCCAAAAACAATGTTCACACATGTGATTCTTGGGCTACGACGTGGATAAAGGGGAAAGGTCTCTGGGGAAGGTTTCAGAAAGCCCCTGAAGAAAGGGAACTAATGAATTTGGTGGCCTAGATCAAAGCAGTTTATAGGGAAAAGGGTTTTCTTAGAACGAAAACATGGTGTGAACAAAGACACGGAGTCAGGCTGACTGGGTGCAGGATAGGCAGGACAACGAGTGCAGGACAAAGGTGGAAGGCATGTCGGAAGAGTTAGCAGATTCTCTTGCTCAGAAAACAAATGCTCTAGTTTCTGAAAAGCAGTTTGTTTCAAAGAGATTCCCATTTCATCTGGGACTAAGAGACCATGCCCACCCACCTCACCATCTGGCCAAGCCTTGCCAAGGAACCTGCCAGCCCAGTGTCTACCCCTCCCAACAACTAGCACTTCGAGAATTATATTCTAGGTGCAGTGGCTGCTTCCTTCACTGCCCAGATTTCAGGACTTGACCTTGCTGTTGGCTCTGCTTTTGAGTGGAGCCACTAATGAGATTAGCTGCCATTTTCCATTAGTGGCTTCCCAGGGCTGGGCCCTCTTTCCCTCAGGGGGACGATGTCTAAGTAATCTAAAGTAAATCTGTCCTCGATATAGAATGGCTAAGGACAGAACTGATATTTTGGTCAAGGCATTAGCCTCATTTGCTGTTTCATATAAACTGAGGAAAGATTTGGAGGGGATGAAAACAGGGAAAGACGTGTCAATAACATTTTAATCTGGATATCAGGTGGTGGCTGGCTATTAAGTCTTTATCTTCCCTGGAAACTGAGGCATGGAGACATCTCACTTGGGAGTCTCTCAAATCCTATTGGTTCTGAGGAACAGGGCAATTGCTGTGGGAATCCTGCAGACACGCCCCCAGAGAAGGGCCAGCTTAACCTTCCACCCGCGAGTATTGTTACTTATTCCAACTAAGACTAGCACTGAAAGGAATCTACTGAGCAGACAGAACTGTTAATTACTCATTTTGCATTTTCTTTGGAACCAAACAGAAATGTCAGACAGAAATGTGGAAGCAAGTTTTTCAGTGGATGTAAACAGAGAAAGCAGAGAAGTCTGCATACCACTAATTGGCATTTATTGAATACTCTCTGCACACATGCTAGAAACTCAGGTACATCCCAACAGAAGAGGCCATTTGAAAGCACTGGACTAGGAGCTGGAAGACTGGAGTCTGTTGTTTACTCTCTACGCAACTGTTGGTAACTCCTTCTCTCTGGACCTCAGTTTCTTTATCTGTCAACTGAGAAGGCTGGCTAGAAGCTCAGACAGTTGATGATTCCACATTCAGGAGGACGTGGTGGCTGGTACTAGGGACCATTTGCTAACAACTCACTAAAGAAAACCCTCAGTTTCCCATTGTAAAGTCAGAGAATTAGGACTAAGGACAAAAGAAGAGCTCCCTCATGCAGAAGCCAGGGGGGAAAAAAAGTTGGGAGCTTCTTCTGCAGTATCCAAGTTCCAGTGGTGGAGTACCATCATTACATAAAGGAAGACCCTTAAACCAAATGCTTGCATTGCAAGCCCACTGGCACTAATTGCCATGAGAAAATGCTCCTGACTTGAAGTGCTCCTTGTACCAGATTAAATAAGAATTTTACCTCTGCGAACAGAGTTATAACATTTCAGCTGTTTCCAAACCCTGTGAATATGAAAGCCCACGCTGCTGCCACCGCCCAAAACCAGCACTAATGAGCCCTTCTGCTCCTGCAGCCGTCAAAAGCGGCATCGGGCTCACACCTCAGGCTGCGGCAGTCTGCGCCACAGGAGAACCCTAACCAGCCAAGCTGAGACAACACTGCCTGGACTTTCTTAACTTTGAGGCAAAGCGTTTTGTATATGTAGGCTTGAACTTGAAGCACTGAAGCGAGGCAGCAGCATTATTTCCAGCCATGGGGCAGTCTGCTATAGCTCTCTGTGCTTTGTTTCCCCCATTGTAAAACAGGAGTAGATAGCCACCACCTCCTCCCTACCAGGTGGGATATTCATTTGTATTTAGCACACTTTTCTGAGTTTAATTCCAAAGAAGTAAACACCATTCACAAATGTAGACTATATTAATATCTGGAAAGGTATGAGTTAGCTTCTCCTTTCCAGAGCTGTGTCATCCTTGGCAATGACTATTCCAGTCACAGGCTAAGTCAGTGCTATGACACACAGTGGTGTGGCACTGTGGCCATACCCAGAGTGCCACTGCTCAGTTGTCCAGGTCCACGTTCTGGCCACATCACTACATGCAGTTCAACCCTGCACCCTCCAGCTCCATACCGCTTCCCAAAACTCTGACACCCACCCTCAACCCATCCAGCAATGCCAGACCACTGACCCACTCACTCTCCAGCCAACTTGCCTGGACTCCAGCTCCTCCATCAGAAGTGGGGGCAGGGCCAGGCTGAAGTTAGGGAGCAGGAGGCACATGGAAATGGCAGTGGAGAGAACCAGAGCAATTTGCCCCCCCACCCCACTGGACACACAGCAGAGGCAGGTAGCACAGTCTCAGCACACATGCGGCAGGGACTTGGGCAGTGCACACCAGGTGCTTGGGACTGGGAGAAGCCACAAGGACAAATGCCAAATCTAGGGCCTGGGGTAGGGATGCAGAGTTGTTTTTTGTTTTTTGTTTTAGCACTGTTCCTCTACTTACAGCACACATGATATAGCAAAGCATAAATAACCAATTACTTGTTCCTGAATAAGCAGAGTGACAGCAGGTAGAGGAGAAATCTTTAAATAGCAGCACTGAGCTGCACTAACACTTTCCTCATGAGCTAGGCCAGGAACTGGCAAGCTGTGAACGGACCTGGCCTACTTAACTGTTGCCAGTCAGCCACATCGCCTGGCTCAATTCTGCAGCTATGTAGCCCAGCCCACCGCCATGCAGGTGGCAGCTACATTCCAGCTTTGATTCAAGACTTGGCTACACTCTCATTCGCACCCTTGAACTTCTGATCCATCTAAAAGCAGGGAGCTAGTGCAGCCAGGCAAGCCTCATGCTGGGTTGGCAGAGTTATCAGAGGGACTTGGGTATTCGCTACTTACACGCTGAGGTCTAACCTAGAAATACATGAGTTGGTTGACCACCATCTTTGCCCATATACCTTCAAGGCCAGGGCAGGCCCTTCTAGAAAAGCCCTGAACCAGTTTATGGTGAGGCTTGGAGGGGTCTTGAGGTCTCAGACCAAATCAGAACACCATGAAGGAGACCTAAGCCTGGTCCCCATGGCAACAGCAGAACCAGCTTGGCCTGTGAGAGTAAACAGGGGAAGGGGGCATAAATAATGCAACGAGTGATCCCAAGAGTACACCTGTCTGCAAGACTCTGTCTTTAACCTTAGATTTTTATCCAGGAACAGGATAGGAGGATCCAGATGCTCCCAGATAAAAGAAAAATGTGTTCCCACCTGAAATGCTGAGGTCACAGTTTTACTCAGTGGAATTCTGGGGAATGCTGGTAGTTTAATGAAGACAGGCAGAAACCTTGCAGTTTGGTGGCAACAGAATCTGACAGAATAAGTAAAAATAACCTTGTGCTATAAACTGTAATCAGTCCCACCATGCAGAGAAACCAAGCATGCCAAATTTGGTCTACTTCAAAAGTATGAAAGATGTCAAGGAGACCTATCAATGTACCTAACGTATCTTACATAATTGTTTTTACCTGAAGATATGACTACAAATAGAAAGCCCTTGGATTAAATACTACAAAGAGAATGGAAGAAAGAGGAGTGTGCAGAGAAACCTCTAACTGAAGGCCAGTTTAGGACTGAATCAGTCTGCAGGACAGGAGAGCCAAAAGCTAGCTGAGAGGTACAATTTCCTTGCTGTGTTTTTGGGCAGCAAAAGCAAGATGCAGACAGAAGGAGGGTGGTCAGAGACTGACTGATTGGGCTGGTAGAGAAGAACAGAGAAGTATGTTCGAGAAGCTACCAGATGACCTCAAGTCCTGTCCAATCTGAAGATTCTGGGAGTCTATGACACTACCCAAAGTCATCTCACCAATGTGGGACATGAATGCACTATGGAAGCCTTTCAGCCACGTCAGTGCTCGAACTAGAGTCAAGCAGAGCACTGCCAACTGTACTTAACAGATTCCAAATGAGTGTGAGGCTAGGGGTGCCCCACCTGTGGAAGCAGCAGGATGGAGAGATGCGCAGGAAGTGACTCCCGAACACCACACTCCTTTCTTCCCCTAGATTCACTGCCTTCTAGGAGAGAAGCAATTAAAATAGGACCAGGGCAGGGATGTCATGTTGGGACAGAGGTTTGATTCTACACCAGAAAACCACTCTTAAGGTTTCATCCTGATTGTGGTAGACCTGTCATAAGTTACAGGTCTTGTTGCTTTGTAGACTGAGAGCTCTCTTCCACTACAACGCTCTTGTTGTGTAGATTATTTGTTTGAAAATAGTTTCTCTTTAGAACTTAGCAGTGACTTCAAATTCACATGCCTCTCTGATAATATAAGTTCATGAATATGCATCAAGCCCACTCATAGATAAATAATAATTACTTGCCAATTGATATGCTGAAAGAAAAAAGTATTATGGCTGGAAAATGGATTTGTATTCAATGGGAAACTTTTGGAAATGACATGAATCTTGGAATGGACCCTGTACTGGAATGCTCAGGCTTTGTGTTCCCATCAATCATCCCGCTAGGGAGGAGGCGATTCTCAGGCTACCATGCCATCATTAACTAGAGGAGATGAATTCTTTCATTTGACAAAGAGAAATGATTTTTTTCTCCAGATAAAGAAACCATTAATGACATTCCCTCCTTTCTGGTGCTGTTTTGCGAACACCTGCAAATTCTAGCATCACTATATATCTTTTCGTCTCATGGTCATAATTTTTAAAAAGGCTCCAAAAACATGAAAACAGTGTCCCACTGATTCTGCCTTCCCCCAACCTGGCAGCAAAAGTCACCCATGAGGCTTGTGCCTCAGATCCAGGTGAGACTATGTGACAGGAAGGTCCTTTCAAGACTCTAGTCATAGTAATCCCATTAAGGCTAGGCTGCTGGATGCTTCCTTGAGGTATACACCCTGGAGGGGACAGCTCAGCCTGGGTGATTCACTCCACCCTACAGCCAAGAGAAGAGTAAGCAGAAGATACATCGGGGATCAGTAAGTGCTCCCTGGAGAAGTCTGTCTCCTGCCATTCTACAATGCAGAAATCCTAAGAGACCAGTTGATTCAACCAGATTTAGAATGCTGATGCACAGAGCTCTCCAAACCTCAGCTGCCCCATTCTCCTGATCATCTTCACCCATCAACTCAGGCCCTGACCCTGTCTCTCACCTAAGGATTCATCTAAAAATGGTTTGAATGAATGTGTCTTCATGATTCTTTGATTTCCCATGCTAGAAACGAAGCTCAGACTCCTAAATTCCAAGGAAGTAGTGCACTACAGTGCCTTCCACAGAAAGCAAGCAGGAGGAATCCCTGCTAAAAGCAGCAAGGGGAATCAGCTCACCCTTCCCCTACAAAGTACCAGTAGTCCAACAAGTCTTCTGGGTGCAAGCACTACCTTGATCCTAAGATCTAAGCCAATTCTTCTCATGTCTCAAATAATATACCTAAATTCCTATAAGTTAAATCCTATC
Source organism: Cynocephalus volans (assembly GCF_027409185.1). NCBI lineage: Eukaryota > Metazoa > Chordata > Mammalia > Dermoptera > Cynocephalidae > Cynocephalus > Cynocephalus volans. The sequence continues at coordinate 119,971,666 of NC_084467.1, read as the reverse complement.
ATAGTAAATTCCAAGGCCAGTATTGTATCAAATACTGCCTGGAATAAGTAGGTCACTAATGGAAGCTTGGAAACCTGTTACGGGCAAAGAGGTTGGGATGCCAGGGCAGTAGCCTTTGTAAGGGTGTTTGGCACAAACTCATACTTCAAGTTCTTTTAAGAGTGGTATCATGAAGCCATACCTGTCTTGATGCCAAAGGCATCCCTTCTCACCCCAAGCACCAGGAAAATAAGGCAGGAAAGGAAGGGTGGAATTGTATGCATCTTTTTCCTTGGTAAGTTCACGTTATTATCCCACAACATCCAGCCAAGCCAGCCAAGCCCAACTCAGAGCAAGGGATACATGGAAACCAAAATGTGTTTTTCCATTTCCACCGCATCCCCTCTCTCTCCCCTTTCCACCTCCCCCACTCTCCCACAAGCAATGGTCAAACAGCATAAGCAATTCCTAGTGGCTCCCTAAATCTTAAACCTGCCCTGAGCCCCTGCTAGGGAAGGCGCGTCAAGCCCATGAGAGTGGAGCCTGCGAAGTAGGGAGGAGGCTGAGGAGAACCTGGGCCACAGCCACTTGTGTCTGCTGCTGCTGCTGCTGGAGGAGCTGCTGGAGAAGCTGCATCTGGTGGTGGGTGGACAGTGGCGTCCCTGCGCTCAAGCCCGGTGGCTTCAAGGAAGAGGAGGGAAGCAGCATCTGGGGGGAGGCTGTCAGCATGGGATCCTGGAGGTGGGGTGAAACCTGAAGGTGAAGAGAAGATGGGACATGACACATGGGCACAGCTATCTTCAGTCTCTTTAACATACACGGCACGTAAATGGGTGGAGTGAAATGGCCCACTTTTCACCCATGAGCTGGAAATGCTGCATCTTCAATGGAAATGAGAACGGGACTCCAGGGAGGAAACGGTATACAACTGCCTGGGCTGCGACCACAAGTGAGACAATCATATTTGGACACCTCAGTAATCGATCTAAAGTGATGGGAGACAGACAAGTTGACATTCTCCCCTCTCTTCTTGCCCACAACTTCCAAGTATACCCTACTGTTGAGTTACTTAAGGTTCTAGACTTAGAAGAATCTTTTTCTTTAAAACATAGCTTCCTCCCACCCCCCTATGAGAAGAGGAAGGAAGCAGCTCAGTCTTTTACTTTGCTATGTTCTCAAGGCTACTCCTCCAGGGTCTGAGATGTTTCTCATGAATCAGGCATGTGAAGAAGAGGTCAGGAGAGGGGAGGCTGCCTCCAACCCTCCTCTGCTTCCTCTCACAGTGAGAGCACCACGGAAGAAAGTGTGGACATTGAAACAAATAATGATCTGGAGAGATCCTCTGTTGGATAAAAGGAGTTTCTGCCCACTTCTCTCCCGTCTTCATCTCCTATTGGATACTTTCACTAAGACGGTGTCTAGGATTCATAAAGTTCAATAGCAGGGAGAGACATTTTGTTTCTGGCAGCTCTGGTCCTTCATTCATGCAAGAGGAAGGTACCTGGTGACAGAGAAGTGGCTGCTGCCACTTGTAGAGGACAAAGTGAGTACAACGGCAACATCAGGCAGACAATTGGAACTATGCTTCCCTCCAAACAGACAGACTTCTCCTTCTGATGAACTGGCCTAACAACCTCCACCTGAGATGAGACATATGAATGACGAGGAACGAATGCCTGTAATACAGTGAACTGGCTGGCAATTGAAGGGTAGGGCCCCTGGTCAGTAATCTTCCTTTCAGTTCTTTTTGTTTTTTAAAATTTGGTTTTGTCTTCAGGTTGGAATTTGGTCTCAAGTTCTTAGTTTCTTAATCTGGATCATTCTAGAAACTCCTAGAGGCCTCAGTCATCTCACCTATGAGATGTCAGGTTGGAGATGTGATGACTAAGGCAGTCTCAGTTTCTAACACTGAATGGCTCAATTTCCAGACTCAACAGTGCTTTTATGGAGGAGTATTCAAGGCACACAATCACCAGTTGCAGAGTGACGTGGCCCACACTGACTTGGCTCCATTAGGGGATGATGCATATGGGAATGCCAGGACGAGCCTTGCTTAAATACTGAGATGCTCTTGAGGGCAGAAGTTTCAGGGAGAAGAAGGGGATCAGATGCTGGTGGGATCCTGGGAGGGCTATGTATGTCCAGAATGAGCTCCGCAGCACCCTGACACATGGCAGCACCCAGCTTCGGCACACAGAGGCTGAATCCGCAGAAGGTGGGCCCCTCTGAAAGGCAGCAAGACATGCTCTGGCACTGCCCCTGTGCTGTGGGGTGCCTCACTCTGCAGCTGAGCCAGCAGGGTATAGGAAGTGACTGACAGGCTGAGGCTGAGGCTGAGGCTGTGACACAGACTGCTACAGGAGGTAGCAGGGACATGCACATGTATATCACCCAGATAGGCCACCCCTGCCTACCTTGGAGTCTGTGTGGGGGCCTCCGTCCTTCCCTACAGCATCCAGGTCAGTCACACCTCGGCTGAATTCCAGGACATCATTCCCTGGGAGTGGGACCTCCACTGCGTCAATGTCGGTTTCCTCTGCGGTGGCCATGGAGGCCCTCTCGGTTCCAGTGAGCTGGCGGCCTGCAGGGACAACAGGGAAGGGAACAGTGACACCAACACTTCAGCTTTCAGTATGTCAAGGCTAGGGACGTCACTGGCTTCATAACATCTTCATACATCTTTTCATTCAAGTGTATTAAAGCACATTGTCAACCCAATAAGATGCTCCCATCTTAATATCTTTTTAAAGTCCAGAAGCAAAGGGAAGAGTTCCTCAAGATTGGATGTGACAGCTTAGCTAGAGTGGCACGTTTACACTGACAGGGTGTGGGAACTCTGGAAGAAGGGGCTGATGGTCATCTCCACCTCATTCTAGCCTAGGAATGGAATGAGCCAAGAGAAAGAGCCCTGTACCAGGAGTCCAGAGACGTGGAGATCTGCCGCAGCCAGGCCCCTAATGAGCTGTCAAAAAAGGAGCAAATCGCCTCACTCCCTAGGACCAAGTTGCTTCAGCTATAAAACTAGAGGCTCAGTTAGATGGACAGGTAAGGGTACATAACTGAGGATAAGGCCAGGGAGATGTGAGGCCACAACTTAACACAGTATCATTCTCCAGGCCTCAGAGCCTGACTCTGATCCTCCCAGCAAGAGCAGAAGCCAGGGAAGAGGCTCAGAGGTGGCGGGGTTAGGGGAGAGAGATGGGGGTGGCTGATTTTCCACGTCTTCCTCGCCTAGTTTTTCTGCTCCTCACTTTTATTCCTTTCCACTGAAGACAGAGACCACACCTTCGATCACATACACAGCATATTGCTTAATACTCTATTTCCTATTTTTCTTCATTTCCTGTTCCTTTCTGTTTCTTGAACCCTGGCAATTCCTGAGGATTACATAGAAAATATTTTATTTCTCTACATTTGGGATGAGGTTCATCACTAATGTCTTCAAATAAGATTTCAGAGACCAAGTACCAATTATAAAATGAAGCAGGTTGAAGCAAGCAGGAAAGACAGGGAGCTGATACCCTAATCCTGAAGCTACCCCAGGAAACAGGCTTCAGTCATCTGAGTGCCTGCCTTGTAGAACAAATTGTTCTAAGAAGTCCTCCTATGCAAACCCACACAAGTCATCTGGGGAAATAAGCCTGGTATTTAGAAAGTAAACAGTATGCTTGGTTTTCCTCCTGGCTACTCTGAGAGCTGGGGAGATGGCCTCATGGAAGGTTGCAAAGGCAATTAACAGAAACTATGGTACTGGACACAGCCTGGTGGAGCAGCTCTTCTGCTCCTTTGTAAGCCAGTGGGCAGGGAGTACAGGGAGCCTTGCTTTCTACCACACCCCTGCATTCAGAAGGACCATCTTGATTACTGGGCATTTTAGTCTGAGAGACAGACGGCTAATAGATAACCCGTGGCTGTTTTTCGGTAGGTAGATGGTGCTGGGAACTGGGCATCTGCTTTTCCATGCCTGTATAGGAAAAAACGGTGAAATTTCCATCAGAAGGAGCTGGGCTCCTGCAGTACTCTGTGCATCTGTGTGTTAGGGCACTCAGCACTCGGCATTGGTTATGCCTGGCCATCTATTTTCCCTCTAGACTTCAGGCCAGGGCTGTGTCTCATTCGTCTGTTTCCTAGGGATCTGGCATAGAGAAAATGTTCCATAAATACAGACAAATGAAATAGTGTCATGACAAGGTAGCAAAACGGGAGCAGGCTATAGGAGGCGGCTGCCTACCCACCACCCCCTGCCATCCCTGAAGATTGTAATAATGATAACTAAAAGCCCCAGATATAGAGGATTTGAACATGCCCTTGCCAGCAGCCTGGGTGGAATCAGAAAATCTCTCAGGTTCTAGTTCTGCTTCTGGAGTAGCCACACACACACACACACACACACAAAACTGTTCAGATATTCTGTTTGAGCTAGTGGAGTTCCCAAACTAAAGCTGAAGTGACTCCATCACAGATCATGGGACTGCTTTCTGAGAGGCTTGCTGCCAGACACTAGGTGCTCAGATGATCACATTTGGAGTTTTGTTGATTTAATAAGCTAATAGGTACAGATCAGTGTAGTAACAGGTCTGTTAGAACTGGGAAGAGTAGACCTGGGGTAGACAGAAAGAACACACTGGATGGAGGGCTAGAATCATTGTATATGTCTGTTAACATATCACATAAGACAGGATCTAGAAGAGGGACCCACAGCTAATGGCCTTCTTCAGGTCCTACCAGATAAGGGAAGAAATCTGGTATCTGCAACTTCACTGGCATCCAGAAGCCCAAGGGACAAGAAATGGCATGAAAAAACCTTCTGTCAAATCCAGGAAATATATGGGATGGGGCATCATGGCTTCCAAATTGTACCAAAGAGAAGTTAGATCATGATGAGGGTGGAAGGCAGTGCTGCCTTCTGAACTGCTTATTTAAACTATTTCTATCTGATAAATTAAGCAGTAACTAGAAGCCATGAGATGTATGCTTATTACATTCATTCATTCAATAAGCAATTAAGCATTTTGTATATGACAGATCTACTGGACACTAAGCATGAAGTGGATAAACAAAATCTGTGTTTTCTTTGCTTCTCTCGGCTGATGGAAGAAACAGACCTAAACCATAGCTGCAGCATGAGGTTGTAAGCAACACCTATGAGGGAGCTATCCAAGGTGTGGGACAACAGAAGAGGAACATCTAAGTCAGGCAGGGGTTAAAGAAGCCTGCACAGAGGAGAAAATGACACCTGAAGAAGGATGTCCAGCTAAGGCAGGTGAAGGCATTCTCGGCAGAAGGCAAGACAGGTGCAGAGGCACACACGCATGGAAGGCCACGGCATCGCAGGGGCACTGAAAGTGGTTCTGTAGGGAGGGACCTGACCAGGAAGAGTCAGGATTTTATTTTGAAGAACTGAAAGCAGGTAATACCAAAAGATTTTCATTCTTTAAAATTTCACTCTAGAGATGGCATGATAGAGAGCTCCAGAAGGGACAAGGAAAAGCAATACTCTAGCTGAAAAATACAAAGGCTATGCTAAGGGATTGACAATAAAAAAAGAGGGGACAGATTTGAAAGGTCTTCAGGGGGTAGAAATCACAGCACTTGCTGACCAATTGTGGGGGGGGGCAGGAATATGTGTAGGATGAATTTTTAAATGTCTAATGTTGACTGAGTGGAGACTGGCATCTGTTAGGGGAAATTCAAGAGGAAGAAGATTGTAGGTAAAAGGATGAGTTTAGTTTTAAACCGTTGAAATTGTAAGTCTGTGTAACAGTCAAGTGGAGATACCCACTAGGCTGTGTGTATACCATGGACTGAATGTGTCACCCACAAATTCCTATGTTGAAGCCCTAACCCCAAATGTAATAGTATTTGGAGATGAGACCTTTGAACAGTAATTAGGTCATGAGGTGCAGCCCTCAGGATGGACTTAGTGCCTTTATAAGAAGACACATGAAAGACATCCCTGTCTCTGCCACATGAGGACACAGGGAGAAGGCAGCTGTCTGCAAGCCAGGAAAACAAATTGGCTGGCACCTTGATCTTAGACTTCTCAGCCTCCAGAATAGTGAAAAATAGATGTCTTTTGTTTAAGCCACCCAGTCTATGGTATTTTATTCTGGCAGCCTGAGTGGACTAATATAGTACATGAATGGAAAGTTCAGGAAAAAGGTCCAGCCTAGAGATAAATGTAGTGGAAACCATGGGAAGTCAGAACAAAAACACCAGGGAGCAAGTCCAGGAGAAATTCCAACACTTAAGGCGGAAGTAAAAGAAGAGTCTGCAAAGGATGCTGAAAAGCAGCAGAGCAAAAAGGGAGAGAGTATGGGGTGGCGGTGGCCCGGAAGCTAAGGAAGGTGAGTGTTTCATTCCCAGGGTGGACACGACAGAGAATGGCTGGACCTTAAGTGACCCTGACTGATACTTTCAGGAAGGGCTGCCAGGGCAGCAGACACTGGGTCACTAGGGATTGAAGAGCTAAAGGCAAGAGTGGGGAGAGAATAAGAAGACAGTGAGTACAGACAAGTCTTACAAGATACTTGGCTATGAAGGAAAGGAGAGAGATAAGGTCATAGGCTAGAGGAGATGCAGGGACAGGGAAGGTTTGATTTTATTTTAACATAGAAAATACTTGACCTTATCTATCAGCAGTAAGGAAAAAAGTCAGCATAGTAAAAGATTCAGGTGAAGATTCAGGAGGGTGAGATAACTGCCCATTCAAGATTCCAGAAGAGGTGAGATGGGGCTGGAATGCAGAGGCAGGTGAAAGGGTTAATCTTGGATAGGAGAAGGTCACTATCCACTGAGATAGAAGCTAGGGACAAGTAGAAGGCCTGCTGAACAATGAAGTAGCCCAGGCCAAGTGTGAGGATCACAAATGTGTAACCAATCTGAAGATGGGGTTTTCTCCAATGCTATTCAGCATCACAGGGCTAAAATGAATAGGTATTGCTAGATTAATGCAGAATTGGGATTTTGCCAGGCACTGGTAAAGACAAAAGAATAAGTGGCTATGAGCTCAGTCTAAAAGTGCTTAAAATGGCCACTTTTTCCCTTGAAACTGCAATAATAGCTTAAATTTAAATAGCACTTACTGTGCTTCGGGCACCAGCTTAAGGGTTTTACATGTATTAACTCATTTATCATCATAACCACACTAAGAGGCAGGCACTATCATTATCTACATTTGACAGATAAAGAAACTGAGGCACACAGCTGGTAAGGTTGGAGCTGGTGCTCCAAGCCCAGCAGTCTGGCTCCAGGGCTGGTGCTTTTACCCACAATATCATGCTGCTTCCTGATAGGTGGGAATAAGAGTGGAAGCAGGAAACCTATCTCCCACCTACCAGGCTTTATTTTCTTCCTTGTGAAATAGGAGGTGCTCACTCAGTTTCCCTGGGCTCAGGTTACAGGACATGCCTCCAGTTTCAAGCCAATCCCCAAGGTTTCAGGCCCCTCCTCCAGGCCTTCCCCTAGAGGAACGGTACTGTTGCTAGTTAGACCTATTTTTGGCACCAACACAGGGAAAATGAGAGCACAAGGAGCAGTTTATGACAATCCAGCAGCTGGGCATGCTCAGTAGAGAAGGACTATATAACTCTGGTAGCTGGGCATGTTCAATAAAGTGGAGTTTATCTTCTGAATGACCTTCCACTAGAGGTGCTAGAGAGCATAGAATGTTCTTGAATGTGTCTGGTGCATGTCATAGGATTTGACCAATGAACATGCTCCAAGAAGAGACCAACTGAGCATATGCAAGACTGTTCATGGCTGTTTCATAGCTGAGAACGACCCCCTTTAAGTGAATATGCATAAATAGTGAAACTATACAAGCCAAATCAGAAGGCAGGGTTGTAGCTCACTCTCTTGGGGCCAATCCACCCTTCTCTAGCTGAGGTGTGTGTGCTTTATTTTGTATCAAAGTTGCTTTTAGCAGGTGGCTGCTTACTCTCTTGAGACAGCCTGCACTCTGTACTGAACTTGAAGTATGTTTTTCTTACGTTGGTGTTAAACTTGGGGTGAGCTCTGCTCAGTTGGTGTTAAACTTGGGGTGAGCTCTGCTCAGTCTCTGGAGGTATGCCGCTCTCTATGATGTCTGTATCCCTTATTTATTACATTAAACCTGTTCTCACTCTCTACTGTGACTCTGCTCTTGGATTCTTTCCTGTGGCGGAGTCAAGAACCTGGTAAGAACACAGGGTGGGCTGAGGCCAGCTATAAGACCTCCCAGACCCTTCCTCCCATATCACTTGCACTTACGCTCTCTAAAACCATCTTGTTTATTTGTTACTTGTTTGCATGCCCATCCCAACTTTGAATGTGAGTTCTTTGCTGTCTTGTTCATGGTATCCCCAGTACCCGAATCAAGCCTGGCACCCAGGGGACTTGATAAACACTTGCTGAATGAAGGAAAGAGCTGAAACGGAGAAGCTAATAGATGGAAGAGCAGGCGTGAGAGACAGCAGAAATGACAGGAAGTCCGAGGTGTGCTTGTTCTCCTGGGCAGGCAGGATGTCCACGCCCAATGTAACAGCTACATAATAAACAGTCCTCAATTGTTCACTGTCTAGATGGCAAGAGTTGTATTTCATTTTATTTTGAATTTTTATTGTATATATTACATACTTAAGGTGTACAACATGATGGTTTGATATATAGAGTGAAATGGTTACCACAGTCGAGCAATTTAACATATTCATCCCTCACAGTTACCCAGTTTTTCCCCCATTTATATGTAGAATCTAAAAAATTGAATACATAGAAGCAGAATAAAACAGTGTTTACCAGGGATGGGGGGAAGGGAGGAAATGTATGAGATATATGTCAAAGGATACAAAGTTGCGGGCACTTATGATGAATAAGTCTGGCCATCTAGGGTACAACATGAGGAGACTCTCACAATTTTTGCTGAGAGAGTAGATTTCAGGTGCTCTTGCCCCACACACAAAAGAAGAGTTTTATTTTTAAGCAGCTCTATGCTTCCAAAGGGCTCCAAGCCCTTCCACAAGTTGGATTGTCTGTAGCCATAGGAGGAGGGACGCCTCCAAGGAAACGGAATCTCTCCTGGGAAACCCTCTGCTAGAGAGGAGGAGCTAGAGACATGGCACAACAGGACAAGTGGAACAGCAGCAGCGGCGCCACCTGGCTCTGAGCCCCAGAGACTGGCCAAGGGCAGCTATTGCCAAAAGATACAAAAGATAAGTCTCCCCCACCATAGGGAACAGTAGAAGGAATGAGGCAGGAAAGAAAGGCAGGCACAGAGAGGGACGGAGCGAGAAGGCACACACAATGAAAGTGAATAACATCATGAAAAGCACTGCGGAAACCTTTTACCCAGAAGGGAAAGCCCTGACCAGACATCAAAGAAAGCAGCAAAGCCTCCGCCCTTTCCAGTTCCTCAAGAGTAAACAAATTTCCTCTGCACAATACAGGACCTGCCATCCCATCGCACAGGGCGGCTCCATCAGAAAGATAAACACTGCATTAAATAAAAAGCTCCTAAACACGGAAGCGAGATTCTTATAAAAACTATTGGTAGACAGTTTTTACAAGAATCTCTATCCTGGACCCTCAAGGTGCCCCATTACAGAGAAAAATCCTAGCAGAGTCAATAAATGCTTCTGGGGGAAACATTTCTGGAAAGAAGAAACATGTTTCTAGCATTTTATGGACAGTAAAAAAGCGAGTGGGGCTGTAAAAAGGAAGTGACTATGGACTTGGGCAGCAAGCAGCCTTCTGTGACATGAAAACATTTCCAATCCCAGATTCAAATGCTAATTCCAAATGCTAATACTCAAAGCATGTTTAGCTTCAAGGTCACAGCACTACACTGTACTCAGAGGGCGTCTGATTAATCATTTAACTTGGACCTGCCATAAAATCATAGTACTTCAGAGATCTTGTCTACTTCCCTCGCTGTATAGATGAGATCATGTACTCTAGAGTCAGCCCTGGAAAACTAGCTAAATAGCTAATGCTTACTGAGTACATATTATATGCTAGGCATTATGCTAATTCACATGCATTCTCTCACAATACTGGACAGACAAGAAAGTAAAGATCGAGAGAACATGAGATTTGCTGAGGATTAGCCAGCTGAAAAATGATAAAGCCAGGGTCTAAGCCTGCTCATTCTGGTGCTTGAACCCAGGCCCTCAGGTGCTTCTCCAGTCTGCTGCTCAGGACTCTCTCCCTCACACACTGCCTCGCACTTCTGTGATGGTTAATTTCATGTATCCGCTAGGCTAGGCCACTACTGTACCCAGATACTTGGTCAAACATTATTCTAGATGTTGCTGTGAAGGTATTTTTAAAATGAGATTAACATTTAAATCAGTAGGTTCTGAGTCAAGGAGATCACCCTCCATAACGTGATGGGCCTCATCCCATCGGTTGAAGGCCTTAAGAGAAAAAGACTGACTTACCTGGAGAGAGGGAATTATGCCAGCAGGTGGCCTTCAAACTCAAACTGCAAACACTGCCTGGGTCTCCAGGCTGCCGGCCTATACTGCAAAGTTTGGATTTACCAAGCTTCCGCCACCGCATGAGCCAATTCTTTAAAAATAAATCCATCCCTCTCTCTCTCTCTCTCTACACACACACTCACGCTCTCTCTCTCTCTCTCTCTCTCTCTCTCTCACACACACACAGAGTTGGCCCTTCATACCTATGGGTTCAGCATCCAAGGATTCAACCAACTGCAGATCAAAACTGTCATGTACAGACATTTTTTTCTTGTCATTATTCCCTAAACAATACAGTATAGCAACTATTTTCATGGCATTTACATTGTACTAGGAATTACAAGCAATCCAGAGATGATTTGAAGTATTCAGAAGGATGTGTGTAAGTTATATGCAAATACTATGCCATTTTATACTAGGGACTTGAGCATCTGCAGATTTCGGTATCCACAGGGAGTCCTGGAGGAACCAATCCCCCATGGACACCGAGGGATGACTGTATATTCCTAACATGATTTCCATCACTCCACAGGCCACATCCTCATTTACACGAGGCAGGGGGAGCCCCTGCTGCTTCCCTTACTCTGCTGGGATGCCAATATGATTTATAGAGATTAATTACATCAATTAATTCATTTTTAATTACAGATTCCAACCCATGCTTGACCTTCTGGCAGAGAGACACTCAGTGCTCTGACTATCTTAACCTTGAAGAAGCTGTAATGGAACTGACAGGTTTTCCTAAAAAGGACCCAGATATTTCTATATGTAGAATACCAATTACATTCTTCTTAGGGAGAGTGATATATGGAAGAGACCAAGCAGCTGAGATCTCACGTATACTAATGTGATAAGAAAATTATATCCAAAGAGCTAAGTAATAAAAAGGAGAGATAAACATAGCTGGTGGACCCGTTCTCTCCGTGCTGACCATCTGTCAAAGCCAAAGGTGTGCAGCCACGTTGGTCTCCACCTGCAGCCGTGGTCCCCATCGCTGCCTTCACATCAGTGCTCTTCTCAGCCTTCAGCTCTCACCCTCCATGCTTTATCCCCTCCATCCTACCTACTCCCCCTTTCCCCAGTGTCATCATTCCTCACCAAGGGGGAGTTTAAAAGTCACTTCCTGTTGAATCTCTACTCAGTCTCCACATTCATTTTGGCACAGAGTAAGCATTTAATAAATGCTTGTTGACAATGACAAAAACATATGCACTCCTTGGCCACACTTACTCAACAATTATATCATGCTAGGAAGTCCCTACCCTCCCAGAGCCGACACTCCACTCAAGATAGAGGACAGTATGGTAGGCCCCCCCTTATCTGTGGGGAATATGTCCTAAGACCCCCAGTGAATGCCTGAAATGAGGGATAGTGCCAAACCCTAATATATACAGTGCTATGTATGTTTTTTCCTATACATACATACCAATGATAAAGTTTAATTTATAAATTGGGCACAGTAAGAGGTTAACAATAACCAGTAATAGAACACTTACAACAATATGCCAGCATCACTACTCTTGCACTTGGGTGCCATGTTAAATAAAGTAAGTGTTACTTGAACACAAGCACTGTGATATCGCGACAGTCTGATCATTGAGATGGCTACTAAGTGTCTAACGGGTGGGTGGCACATTCTCATACAACATGGATACACTGGACAAAGGATGATTCACATTCCGGGTGGTAAGTAGCAGGATGGCTCAAGATTTCACTACAACGGTGCACAATTCAAAACCTATAAATCGTTTATTTCCAGAATTTTCCACATAATATCTTCAGACCAAGGTTGACTGTAGGTAACTGAAACCAGGGAAAGTGAAACCACCAATAAGGGGGGACTACTGTATACATATGTCTGGTACACAGTGGGCTAAATGTTAATGTTAACAGCATCAGGCAGGAGTAAAGAGAACACAGGAACCCAGAAAAAACATATTTAAGTTTTCTAGAAGGAGAAGGAAAAAGGATGGGAGACTGAGAGCTGGAAGTCAAGCTTCCCAGAAGACACGATGCTGAGACGGAAGGATGTATAGGATGTCTGCGTGGAGGTGAATGCAGGCACCCTTGGCAGAGAGAACAGCATTAACAATGGCTGGAAGGTACTTGATACATTCAGCGCAGGAAGGAGCTCAGGGCACAAGGGGAGGAGTAGGAGAAATAAGACTGAAAAGGATAGAAAGTGATCACTACTCGAATCCCCAGGACTCCCCACAGAGAATCCTCCCCAGTATCACAGGAAATCACATCAACCCACCCCACACAGCAGACCCTGCAGGGGCTGAAAGTGGAAGGAGAGGGTAGCTCCCACTGCAAGCAGGAAATAAGACCTCCACCCCCATGTTGTCTATTTGAAACACTATCCAGGCAGTTCGTCTCTCCAAAAAACCAAACTATACAATCCTAACCTCTCTGGCCGGCAGCCAAGTGGTTGGTTCTGATTAGGTACTTGGATTAGATCAAGCTCCTCAGATAGAGTTCTGTGCTAATAATAGTGTTCAAAAACTCAACTTCTGGGCACTCTCCCTGTGTCCAACCCCTTCTACTCCAGGAATAAGTGGCTTCTCCAGAGAAAATGCCCTTTACTTTTGGGTCGGAATTTCTTTGTATGAATATATACTGGCTGCCATTGTGACTGTAGGTTTGAAAGCTTAGAGACTTAGGCTACGGCTCTCTAACAAGGGAGGAGGATACCAAAGAAGAGTTAGTTACTCAAGGCATCAATCTTCTCCAGCTAGCAGTTCTGATGGCAAATACTCCAATTCAGAAGTGAGCAGTAAAGCAGCCAGCTATAGGTCTCATATAACCTCCATACAAGGTTTATAGGGAACTATCAGCATTATTATCTACTAATTGACCAGCAAGGATATGTAAAGTATTTGCCAAGGTCCACCTCTAACTCTGTTTTATCTCTAAGCCCCAGATCACAGAGATGGAAAAATTTTAAGTTTACGTTACTTTAGTACTACGACCTGCTATAAACTAGGGCACACAGCAAAAGGCAAGGCTCTACCTATGTGACAATATTTTATTAATCAAGATCACTGAGATGTTTGCATTAGTAATAGAGTGCCACTATTTAATAAATATGAGTAAATCAAGAGAGAAGGTAATTCTCTATGGTCACGTAGAAACTGAGCACTAGAATGAAAGTAATATCACGTTTTTGAAATTTATGACTAATACACAATCATGTGTCACATAATGTTTCAGTAAATGACAGATTGCATATATGACAGTAGTCCAATAAGATTATAATACTGTATCTTTTCTGTGTTTAGGTATGTTTAGATACACAAATACTATTGCATTACAGTTGCCTACAGTATTCAGTATAGTATCATGCTGTATAAGGTGTGCAGTCTAGGAGCAACACGTTATACCATATAGCCTAGGTGTGTAGTAGGCTATCCCATCCAAGTTTGCATAAGTACACTCAATGATGTTTGCACGATGTTGAAATTGGTTCTCAGAATGTATTCCCACATTAAGCAATGCATGATTGCATATCCAAAGTATAAAATTATAAAAGTATAGTGAAAAGTAAATCTTCCTGCCGCTGCAGGCACCCAGTTCCTTTTCCCTGAATGAACCAGTTACCAGTTTCTTGTGTATTCTTGTGGAGATATTCTATGAATAAACGTTTGTGTGTGTGTATACATACTAGGGTACTTCAAAAAGTTCACGGAAAGATCCGTATTATCTTTTAATTCTATTTTCCATGAACTTTTTGAAGTACCCTCGTATATGCATACATATGCACACATTTATCGTATTTTAATATAATTGGTAGCATACTGTATCTAAAGTTATAAATCTTGATTTTTAAAAAATGAACAATCTTGAAGACAGTTTTATACTGGTTCACTGAGAACTGAGTCAATGACTATGCAGTATTCCATTAATTTTACCATAATTTATTTAAAAAGCCCCTTTTTGCTATTTCCAATCATTTGGTTTTATAACAAATTCTTTGCTTACATAACCTGATATATGTATCATTTCATACATGCATGGGGCTACCTTAAGAATACATTCTTAGAAGGGAATTCAAAGGTAATGAAGGGGTCAAAAAGCATGTGAATTTTCAAATGTAATAAGGATTTCCACACTGTTCTCCATAGAGATTCTACCTTTAGCATATGTTAAATTAATATATGCATCTGGAACTATTTCTCAGTCTCTATTGTGATCCATTCAGGCACTTACTCAGGTATTGGTATAGTTTTACCTATTACAGCTTTATAATATGTTTTTATATCTGTAAAGCTACTCCTCTGTCATCACTCATCTCTTTCTGAATTTTTTCTATTCTTGTCTTTTTATTTTTACATATTTACTTTAAAATAATAACAGCTAACATGCATTTGATGCTTACTATGTGCCAAGCACTAGACTTGGCTCTTTAAATGTACCAGCTGGACTAATTATGATAATAATTCTGTTAGGTAGAGAAACTAAGGCACAGAGAGGTTGTGGAACTTGCCCAAGATCACACAGCCAGTGACTCGTGCAAGTAGAATATAAAAGTCTGTGCTTTCAACCACTTTCCAATACTATCTGTTGTTTTTCAACTTTTTGAGTTTGATGTTTAATTCATATGACTTTCATAATTTGTCAACTATTAATGTAAATAATTGAACCTTTGGATTTTCCTCTGATCACTGCTTTAGCTGTATCTCATAAGTTTTGAATACTGTTGCTTACTGAGGTGTTCTCTTTGCTGTTAGAAATTTGTACTGTTATGTTAAATTTATAGATTAACACAGGGAGAATTAACATTTTTATGATGTTGAGGTTTCCCATCCAAGAACCTGATATGCCTTTCCATTTGTTTAAGATTTTTTTCATATAAAACATACACATTTTTATTATGATTATTCATAAGTATTTTATCTTGTTTATATGGTTATTTTAATGGATATTTTTTCTTGCACTATGACTTATAGCCAGTTGTTGTTGGAATATATGAAAGCCATAGATATCTATATGTGATACTGAACCTTGTCTTTTTAACTAAGTTCTATTATTATTTCTTATAGTTTTCAGTTTATTTTCTTGGGTTTCCCACATGAAAAATTAATATAAACAAGATTGAATTTTTAACTGTCTTTTTCTTGCTCATACTTAATTTTTTACATTTACTACTAAGTAAGTAACAGAGATGATAAAAGACATCCTTGTCTTCCTCTGGACTTTTAAGGAGACTTCAAAATTGGAGATCTCGAAATACTGTCCACATTGAGGGCTTACAGAACAAAAGACGTTAGAAATGTAAAAAACTAAAATATTTAGGTAATTGTAAATTTATATTCTTTAACATTTGCTTTATGGGGTGCTCTTTTACTGACATTTCCTTTAGGGTCAGATGTGGTAGCATAAACAGCTCTACCTTTAGAAAGTGTTCCCCAATATCCAGCTTCAATGCTTCCTCATAAGGTAAACATCTTTAATCTTCTGTTATAAAAGTACCATGTGTCACTTAAAGGAAATTTGAAATCTTGAGAGCAATAGAAAAGGTAAAATACTTTAAGTGAATTAATTGCCTGGGGCTTGGGGAGCGACCCACACTGTGTGGCTTCCTGTCTCCATTCACATCCACAGCAGCGACGGTGCCTACCTGGGTCCCCGGAGCTGTTGCTGTTCCTCTCGCTCTCCCCGTCTTCCTGGCCGTCTGCATTCTGCTGCGTGTGCTGCAGGCTCAGCTTGTGGCAGACCTCAAAGGCCTGCCCCACTGTCCGGACAATTCGCATAGCTTGGCTCTGGGAAGGAGAAAGGAAATGAGTGAAGGGTGTGAAGATGCTGCAAAGACACAAGACGGGTAAGGGGCGGGCAAGGATGTGCCAGGGGCATGTGGACAGAAACCCATGAAGCCAGCAAAGGAAAGAGATGGAAAAACCTAAGGTTGTTCAGATGTGCACGTACTCACAAAGAAGAGTGTGAAGACATATTCCCTTCCTGAAATACTCCAGAAAATAGAAACTGTCACCACAGTTCTGAAACCATCAGTCAACTGAAAGGGCAGATAGCAAATAAACCAATTCTGGACTTAGCCCCAATTCTCCCCTCCCAAGTGTAACAAAAATAGTCGATAGGCTTCAGGACTTTTTGCCAACCATTACTGAATGTTCCATGGGTCCATCAAACTAAGAAGAACTCAGAAATTTTTTTTTTTTTTTTTTTTTGGCTGCTGCAAATATTGGATTTCCCTGAAGCTCCCAGAGATCAAGGGCTACGTTGACATGGGGCTTGGAAGCCATGGCCTAGACAGCAGAACCAACCAATATTCAGTGTCCAAGTCCCCTGGAACACCACTGGCAGCCAACTAAATTTAAGATGAGCCTTTTCCAGCCTTATTCTAAAGACATCACTCACTTGGGTCTGTTCTGTGGCTACTTCCTTTCTTCTGTTTTGCTATTTAACCTCTTTCTTTAAGAGCCCAACAAGAGAGTCTGACCCTAATTCCCAGCATTCCGATACTTTACTAGGAAAGAAGGGGAGAGGACAAAGAAGCCTGTTCCTGGACAGAGTCATAAGCAGCCCCAACAGGCTTGAAGAGGAACCACATGCAAAGTTTTCAGGGCATGGTCTCAAAGGTGGATAATTGAGTGTAATTTGATAGTCAGTCAGCTTTCCCCTTCTCCCAAGGACTAAAAATGAGTGAAATGTGAAATACAGAATTTCAGAGCTCAGACTGGAAAAGCTCAACACAGTTTCTCTAACCCTAGTCGTCCTCAAACATCACATCACCACAGACTGTAGTTTACTTAATTTGTCACTGCCACCCTGTACCCAAGCCTAACATTAACTGTATTTGGGGTAATCTGACTTAAGGTCAGCTGTGACCACCTGGTGACATCCTACAGTCCACTGATCACATACAAAACCCCCAAGATAATGTCAGCGGTCAAGCAGAACTTCTCATCAGCATGAGATAGCTGGTATTACACTACAAAACTGATGCCCACTGCTTTGATAAGCCTTCAAGGCCTTGTGGAGAGTAAATGTATGCTTCATTTATGCTTTTCATAATATTGAAATCAGCTCATATTACATTACTATCTCCCTGAACCCCTAGGGACCTTAGAACCACATGTTTTGAACTACTGCTCTTGCCCATTCTCTGTGAGATGTAACTTACAAAATTGCTGCCCTTGCTATTCCTTAAGCCTGGTGTCACTTCTGTGTTCCTTCTTTTTATTTCAGGCCAGAGCATCCACGTTAATATGAAAAGGCATCTTGGCCAATCATTATCCACATGTCTGTTTCAGATCTCAGTCTCCTTCTGCTCCTCCTGACATTCTCAACTCAAGCCACCTCCTAGAAGTGACTGCCGTATAGCTCAAATCACTCAGCCCATTATGCTAACCCCAGAGAGATGTTCTTAACTGATCTCTCACCTAGATCATCCTGACATGTCTGGGTGATAAGAACCTTAAGTTAAGTGAAGCAGGAGGAGATGGGTAACTTCCTTAGTCAGAACCTCTGTCCTCTATGTTCACCCTTAACTTCCTCCTGTGTCCAAAGGGCAGGCCTAGGCCCTTTCTCACAATACAGGTTTGCAGTAGCTAACTGACAACTGTTCTTTCTGCACAGGAAGCTGAGAAGCAGTAGGCATCGGTCCTAAGCAATAAGCCCCTACCCTTCCCATTCCCGAAACACACAAAAAGGTGCAATTTACAGGGCACAGTACTAAGGCCAAGCACACCCCTGCCTTCCACATCCTCTTTGGCAGAGCCAGGAAGCTCAACTCTCTGTGAAAAAGGAGAAGAAAAGGCTGCTCCGCTCAAAAGTGTTATTTCCATGGGCTTCTCAATTTTTTTTTTGTTTCTATTCCCTTTACTAGAATGACAGAGAGAGATGCCTTTGGTTAATCATTTACAGCAAAGCTCATTACTAGTTTACCAAACCTTAGGTTATGCTTTTTTCTGCCTACCAAGTATACCCAGTGTCAATTATACAGAACCCTTCCTCCTCCCATCCTCTCTGACATTTGCAAATTTCTCTCTCCTAGGCATCTATAAAAGAGGCAGAAAAGGTAAATGTTTTAGGTTCTAGAAGTAAAACATGGTAAGTCTAGATTACGTGTAGAGATTAGTTGTTAAATTTCATTACTTTCTTATCTTACATAAATTAACCCAGATATCTTATACAGAATAAATATGTCTGCAGAGACTGAGCTAGTCTTTTCTCATATGTATCATTCCTACAGTACAGACTCAGCTTCCGCCTTTAAAATATACACGTTACATAGGAAACTTCAAACTCACTATTGTGTCTGTTCCTATGAAATCTGTTTTCCTAAGGAGGACATGTTACAAATCCCATCATATCTGTAAATACCAGACACGTCCCTTAACCAGCTTTTAAAATGATATTAAAAATTTAAAGGTCCTCAAACAAGTGTTCCTGATCTATGGGATTAGACAAGGGTAGGGATCAGATTTTTAAACTTGTCTTCGAAAGGAAGAACTCAGATTTAAATAAGAGGACAGAGCTGGTGGGACATGACTTTACAGAGGACCTGCATTTCTTGAGTGTCACAAAAGATGACAATGAATGAGGGGTGACACTCAGAATTGAGCATTTTAGGAACCTAGACTATGGCTCTCTATTCTGCCACCTTTATCAAGGACAGACGTGTGGAACATACCTCAGGTTCAAACAACCATTTATAAACTCAAAATGATTGCAAAGAAGTAGGCTGGTTTTCATGCTTAATATTTATACTGTTTCATTTTTATATTTTAGTACATTTACTAGGATCAGCAATTGACCCAACCTCTATCTGATTCCCCTAAAAGTAGAAAATGCAGACTTTAGGTTTACTGGTCCTGCCTTTTCTGTGTTGAAAGGGGCATCCCGCCTCTCTCCAGCCTCGCATTTCCTTACTGTCCTCCCTTTATCACAGTTGTTCTATATTTCTGTAAATTCACCGAAAAAGTGAATTAGTGATGTCTCTATAGCATCTCCTCTGCCACAAAGAGGAATAAATATATGGATAACATATATGACAGCACTTCCCACAGTGCTTGGAATAGTTTTATGCAGAATGTAGAACTCACCGTACCACAGGCAATTAAAACAGAAAATAAGTAGTAGTTCAAGAAAGGCTGGGATTATTTTATCAATAATAGAAATAAAGATACTGAGGGAATCACCTCTTGCATACACAGCATCAAAAGGGCTTTGCTACCATTCCCTCCCCCCTGCCCCCCGCCACCCCACCTCTCCATCCTCCAGCATCACAGGAAAAGCCCTGGGCCAAATGGATCTTTGGTCTGAGCTAGTATGATGGTTTCAATGTATAAGAAAGTTGTCAAATAAGAGTTCTAGATTTGCACACTCAGTACTAAATCATTTCATTTTGATTTATGCTTTACTCCTCTTTAATGTAAACATTATGTTTCCATTCACAGTAAAAAGACAGAGTGGCATGTTTTATGAGCCCTCTGCACCTGAACACATAATCAAGCTACCCTACTTGCTTTACAGAACTCCAAACACATGAAAGAACCGCCCTTCTTGTCTACCACACCAGGAGTTAGAAGGGGCTGGATGGCTCTGAATTCTACTCATAAATGGCCATGTGAGTTGAAATGCCCCTTGACCTTTTTGGGCTCTCCTTCCTTCACCGGTGAAAAGTCTACTTTTATAGGACTCTATACAAGAATCCTGTTAGGGGGACAATTACTTGAAGGTGGCTAGTAGGGGCAATCTGAACCTGCCAGGACTGTCCCTCCCCCCATCAGCTCTCTGCACAGCCATGTGGGCTCCTGCCCCTGCTAGATCTACCCCACTTGGTCACCCCATCTTCCAGCCTTCTAGGCAAGAAAACTAGTTTTGCTTGGCACCCTAAAATGTAGGAATCATATGTGCTGGGGCTTAAGAAGCTCTGTCTGAACTCTGGTAAAGAGAACTTAAAAAGAAAAAAAAAACCTTGCAGGGGATTTTATGAATACTTGTTCTTTGGGTTTCCTAGGTCCCATTGAAGCAGTTGCTTCAGTCTCATGACCACAAACAGGCCTTTGGAAATCAAAGCAGAGGTTTAAAGACTGAAGGCAGCAAGGCAGAAATCAGAACAAACAAGTGAAACATTGGAAAGGAAGCCTTTTTGAGTTCCAAGATTTGGCCATTCTCTGGAATTTACTAGATTTTTTTTTTTTTAAAGCATCATTATACTGCATGATTTCTGTACAAATCCAGTTTAGTTTTACATAAGCCCCTGAAAGTACTTTGCCACATGGATCAAATCTTCCTGTGCAAAAGCCATTTCTATTAGCAGCCCCAAAGCATGTGTGGGCTCTTAGTTGTCAAGATTAGGCTGCATATTGCTGCTTTGATGTTTTCAAAGCTAGAAAGGAATATCTAACTGCAGAGTGGCTCTCAGCTGCAGACGGAGAGTGCTGAAGCTCTTGGGAGTGCAATTATAGGCAATTTGGTGAGAATAGGGCTGGAAAGGAAGCTGTCTTAGAACTTCATACTCTTACCTCCCACAGCAATGTTTCTTTAATCCATCTACCATTCATATTGACATAGCTCTCTCTCCTCCACCCCCAGGACATCCTCAACCCAGTACAGAAGTGAAGTCGAGATGCAATGAACAGTTATTGTCTTTAGTACACTTAATGCAGTATCAACTGTATACCTAGCAGGTGTCAATATTTGATGAAATGCAGCAATAATCATAAAAAAACAGTATATTCTTAGTGAGTATGGGCTGTCTACTTAAAAGCAGACAAAAGTCTGCAGTGGTAGCTTTAGCAAGATGGAAATCAAAAGCTTGATTCCTGTACTTCAGTGACAGAAAAATTATAGGCAATCATCGTGATATTATGAAAATACCTATTTGGTCTTCATCCCTGTCCCATGACATATAACTCCTAAAGTCCTTAGAATCTCCAGAGTGGTAAGAGTCTTTCTGTAGGCCAATGATGGCTGGCAGCCCTTAGGTAGCTTCAGGATGGGAGCTGGTCACAAGAAAGACCAAGGCAAGACTTCCAGTCCCAACCTCCAACCTCCAGGGAGGGGAGAGAGACTGAAGGTTAAACTGATCACCAGTGGCCAATGATTTAATCAATCATGCCTATGTAATGAAACTTCCATAAAAACCCAAAAGGCCTGGGTGTGGAGAGCTTCCAGATAGCAAACAAGTGAATTTTCACTTCTGCTTGCCGGGAGGGTGGTACCCCAACTCCACAGGGACAGAAGCTCCTGTACTTGGGATCCTTCCAGACCTTTTCCTATGTATCCCTTCATCTGGCTATTTATTTGTATCCCTTAAAATATCCTTTGAAATAAATGGGTAAATGTAAGTTAAGTGTTTGAGTTCTGTGAACCACTCAGCAAATCAACTGAACCCAAAGAATGAGTTGTGGGAACCCTGAATTACAGCTGGTTGGTCAGAAGTTCCAGAGGCCTGAACTTGCAATTAGCATCTGAAGGGGGTGGGAGGCGGGAGGCAATCTTGGGGACTGAGCCCCCAACCTGTGGGATCTGACGCTATCTCTAGGTAGACAGTGTCAGAGTGAATTGGCGGACACCCAGTTGCTGGCCGTTGCAGAATCGGTTCCCTGCTCACCAGTGGAGAGAAGTTCCCACACATATGGACACAGAAGTTGGTCTTCTGTGTCGATGACTGTTGCTGAGTAAGAGACTATAGAAAAAACATTTTTTGTTTTACCCTTACAATCATGATTTTATTTTCTGTTCTCACTCTAAGTGACTTTGTTGTTGATTGGTCCTATAAACTTTGGGACTCTTTTAAGTGCTATATACATGCGAAGGATGGTTATTGTTAATCTTTTTCTGCAGTTGATTTAACATGCAATCTTGGGCACTGTCCTGAATGTCACTGTCCTAGAAAAAGCTCTCTAATTCACAACTTATGGAGGAGATTAAAGGAGCTGTCAGATAAGCAAGGGAAGTGAAGAGTGTAAGTACAAAATGCAAGGTGTATATGAAGATGATGGTGACAATGGCAACAAGAAGAGAAGGGAAAAGAAGAGTGGGCTCACTTTTGGCAAGTAAGGTTTTTTATTAGTCTCCCAGCTTTCTATTCTACTCTAGCTTATCTCCTTTCTCCCATATCTTCTGGGCCCTTAAGAATTGCCTGCTAAGTGCTTCTGAATTCCAGGGAACTGAAGTCCGTGAAGTCAGCTATAGGACAGCTCACAGATTTATAATCCTTCTCGTCTATCACAGCAATAAAATGTAGT
Organism: Cynocephalus volans; assembly: GCF_027409185.1. Classification (NCBI taxonomy): domain Eukaryota; kingdom Metazoa; phylum Chordata; class Mammalia; order Dermoptera; family Cynocephalidae; genus Cynocephalus; species Cynocephalus volans. Next base: position 119,949,015 of record NC_084467.1, on the reverse strand, counting down.
GTCTTATCTTGACCTTAACTATCATAGAATCTCAACAAAAACAGAACTGAATGTCATGTTTCTTTAATGTGTTAGCTTTTTTCCCCTAGAAGCTTATTAACAGATTTAGCTTGTAGCCATCAAATGATTACAATCTATGGAATTTGCAATGCTAAAGCATGAAAATATATTTATATCTGGACTTCTACACACAGAAGGATCCAAGTTGCTGAGGCTCTTGGATCCTTAAATGGCAGATGGGTTAGGTTTTTGTCCAACAGTTTATTTAATGACCTTAGTTATAGAATCTGATCAAGGCAATGCCTTGGACACAAGAACATCACTCATTATAGGGAAATTTTAGTTTCAAAATGCATATGATTTTCAACATTGACTGGACATAGTACATCTTAAATTTTCCTATAGACTGCTGGGTCTTTTTCTTTCCTTTCGTTTTCTTTTTTTCTGCTCTGCTAGCCCATGAAACACAGTACCATAGATAAAAGAAGGCTGAATTATAACCTCAGTGCTGTCAGTAACCAGCTAGTTACCGTGGACAAGTTAATTCTCATTTCTAGGTACCTGATTTCCTCATCCATTAAGAGAAAGATTTGGACTAGATGAATTCTGAAGTTCCTAAATTTTGACTTCCCAATCCAATCCCACCTGAACATTTAAGGTATAAAAACGGTCTCTTTCCCTAAATTTAAGACCTCCCTATTCTTCATCTTTTAAGCTTGACCAGGCAAGTGACTTATTCTTTAGCACATGACTGTCATCATCATTCAAACTCCACTGCAAACTCTAAAGTACAGTCAAACTTCAAAGCTATGGCCCCCAGTTTGCTGGGGACAGTATTACAGGAGGAAATGATTTCTCCTAACTCAAACCAATTGAGCTGTGATTTCAGGCAAGATGATTTCAAGGAGCAGCCCGTGAAGATAATAGGAAGATTCCTGTGGCTCCTGTTAATCACCTACACTTCATGCACTGATGCGCTAATAAGAATAGTCACTCTTAATTGGGGCAGACAGCCATATCCTCTTGGGGCTTAGAGAGAATGACAGGAGATCGACATCCACTCCACAGGAGAGGTCAAGAGGCTTCTCAAGAGGCAAAAGGCCTTGCAAATAAATGCTATCATTATATTCCCCAAGGAGAGAAAACAAGGAATACCCATGTTATTGGGAGATATCTCCATTGGATACTCTCAGCAAAGACCCACTCCCGTCCCTCCTTTCTAGCACTAATCTAAGGAGCGCTGGACTTCCTCTACCACAGTCCTAGCAATCCTTCCCAGTCAGTCTTAGAGAAATTGTTTCTTAAAGATCAGATAACTTCACACACAAGCAGCATTCCTGAGATGCCTTTCATCTTATTTGATGGCTGGAGAAACTCAAGTCCACAAAGGCTCATGTGTCTTTTATACGAGTTTCATGTAACAGGGTTTAGTGGCCAAAGTCCTGGACTGGGAAGCAGAAAGCCTGGTTCTAATCTCAGTGGCATCACTGGTTCACTGTGTGACCAAGAGCATTTACTTCCCTGGGCTTGCTCTTTATCCAACTATGAAATTGAGTCAACATTGACTATACAAAGATATTATGAGGAAAAAAGGAAAATCTGTGTTAAAGTGATTTGGGTCATTCAGAGTTAAGGAGCTCTTCATACCCAACTAATGAGTACAAGAGAACCCAGTTAGAAATTGGTCTTGGAGAACAAGGCTACTCCTTAGTTACGTAACTTCCTAATGAGCCAAGGACAGTAACATAAGGAAGTGGTTAAGAGTATGAGCTCCAGAATCAGACTTTCTGGGATTAGTTCTGACTCCACTACTTATTATGAGTCCTTACACAAGTTATGTACCTTAAGGCTCCATTTTCCCACATATAAAATGAAGAGCATAATAGTACCTACCTCACAGAGCTGCTGTAGGAATGAAATAAGATAATTTGTGTAGAGTGCTTAGAACAGTCGCAGGCACACAGCAAGTAATCAAAACAGGTAAGATATTATTATTTGACTTCATACAAGGATAAAACTCAGATAATCTAGGGTAGTAGAAGAATAACAGGTACCATGTTGTCTTCCAACAATATTTTGCTATTTAGCTTCTATTGAAAGCCCAGCTGAAAACAAAACAGCTCAAGGTTAAAATCCCTGGATGGAAACCACATTGACTATATGAGAGTACTTCAAAAATTCAAGGAAAGATTTGCATAATCTTTCAATTCTATATTTCCACAAACTTTTTGAACTACCCTCATATGTGTGAGTGACTAAAGGAAGATCCACAGGGTAGAATAATAACTGTTCTGGGAGCAAGGTATAGGAAAGCCCTCTACCCGGGAAGCTGAGATATCTGATCCACATTCTCAACCAACAGAAGAGACAGACCCAGGCCCCGTGGTGAACTGCAGGGTAAGGATGACACTGTGTTAGAGACCTGCCATGAGAGACATGCCATGGTTATGCACACAGGGGACATGATGTGATGGGAAACAGCAACAACCAAAGTTCCGATATGGCAAGGAGCTCATACAAGGTTTCTCCACACTATGACCAATACGAGGGCTCCAGAGAACATCCAGATCTGCTGGTTTCCACTCAGGAAATCTCCCTATTGACCCTCAGCAATCGAGAAACACTCCTGCAAGACACATTTCCTCCGGGTCTGTAGTCCTTTCCCCCTTACCTCTTAAGTATTACTATGATTTGCCGATTAAAACTCCTTCCCAAGCTAACTATTATTTCTCAAAACCAAAAGTGCTTTATAAAAAAGTAAACCACCGTGTTTGGAGACTAAGTAGGATGGTGTGCAAAACCCCACAGATGGGTTCCCCACCCCTGCTTAATTCTGCTTCCTTTGTGGAACCATTCACTTCTCTTTCCTGGCTCGGAAATCGGCCCTCCACCTATATAGTTCAGCAGCAACGGGGCTCACAGCCTGCACTATCTGGAAACAATTCCCTCAGCTGCATGGCTTCAGGCCAACAAAGGGCCTGAGAACCAACTCTGAAGAGCTACAGTCTCAGTAGGTGAGGGTGAAAGGGATAAAGAAAACAGAAGAGCCACAGATCAGAATTAGCTCTAAGAACTGTGAGCCATTGAAAAAAATGGGTATGCTAGGGAATTAGATGACTAGTCCTTTTCATTGGGTAGTAAGAACTTGATTCTGTACTTCCCTTCAAGATCAAAGCTCCAGGTAAGCACTGTTTCCAGACTCAGGTTTTGACAGAACTGGATGTCCCACTGTGTGTATTGCTACACTAGATCCAATGGCAAGGCAAATATAACATGGTCTCCTTTACCTAGGTTTCTTGCTCAAAATTCTTTTGTTCTGCATGTCTCCCTGGTTCTAGCCAGTCCCTATTCCTGGGAACTTGAGCAAGTCATTTAATCTCTTTGAGCCTCAATTTACTCATCTGTAAAACCGGGGGTGAAAATTACCTGTCTTACATTCTTTATGTGTTACAAAGATAAAATGAGATTAACTATTTCAACAGTTGGTAAATGATAATGTGTTATTTGTAATGCTAATAAATTTCAAAGTCCTCATGGTCCAGTCTATGTGCAAAGCTAAAAAGTCAGAAGCACAGTCAAGTACTCAAAATGAATTCAAAGGGAATTCCAGTCTTTAGTTGCAGCTGTCAAAGAACATTACAGATGATCCAACTCATAACTCTCCAAAACACTCTGTATTTCCTTTTTTCTCTTCCCCAGATCCCCTACACCTCAAAGCTGCATAAAAGCCTTTCACTCTCCAAAACCCTAAACTCTCTCTCCGGGTCCTATGGTTTTTCTTTCTCTCCCTCTTCCTACTCCTCTATCAGTTCTTTAATATGCAGCTCAACTTAGCCTCATTTACATTTTCTTCCTCAGTTGTACTGTTATCTAGAAATAAAGCCTGGCAACTTGCCCTTTTTCCCTTCTATCTTTCCCGTTCTAGCACTTTCTATTCAATTCCATGATTTGCATTTTAAAAACCTAGAAACAGTGTGCATAAAGGCACAAATCTCCTTAGAGAAAGAAGCTAAGTTAGAAAAGCATGATTCTTTTTATGGAGCTAGGGTGCAGAATGGGACACATACATTAGTAAATCTTGACCCTTTCATGTATTACTCTTATTATCCACACTTGGCAAGGTACCTACAAATTTAATAAAGATGCCTTAAGGCATAAGATACATAAGATGTCACATAGCATCAAAGGAAGAGTATGCAGGAAGGAGGCTGGGAGTCCTCATAGGAAGCCAGGCTTAGTGGTTTGTCTCTAGAATGGTAGACCTGTAAGGGCTCTTAGTAAAGGTATAAATACAGAGTTTCCCAAAATCTTATCTGCAGAAAAATGGTTCCCAGAATATTAACACATGCTACACGGAAAAAATGTACAGCACCATAGCCAAATCAGTTTGAGAAATGCTACGTTAAACAAAGCTAAAGGGATTTTTTAACTTTAGGATTTCTTAGCAAGTTAAACAGAATAGTTTTAACATGGAACGTTTTGGATGGTAAATGTTTTACAGAGTACACTTTAGGAAATGCAGATTTTGACTATCCTCCTCATTTTATAGACCAGAAGCTGAGACTCGTAGAGGACCAGTGACCTGCATGACATCATCAAGGTTGCAGTAGAGAAGTGGAACTACAGCCTAGGTTTCCTAACCCCCAGGTTTCTAAAACCCCAGTTTTGTGTGTTAGACTCCTAGAGGAATGATATAGAGAAAGAATGCCCCTATGGAACTGTAAAAGTTGCATTTCCTCAAGTATCAAAGTTGCCATACCTAAATAATCACCCAGGAGAACCAATATCATACAGTAAGTCTAAACCGGATTCCATGTGTCATGCTTTATAGTCTACTGATCAATATACAGAATTAGGATGAAAGATCACCTTAGTAAATGGCAGTGCTTCTCTTCCACCGCATGCTAAGGTGAGCATCATTCCTGGTGCTGTCTACCTGCTCGCATTCCAGAATACTTATCAAAGGCCAATCCTTCTCCAATTGTCCATATGTAACTAGTACAAAGTTCAGATGAAACTAAAAGCGAATTTCAATATATAGGAGTACCGACAGACTACTGAAATAGTTTGCCCACAGCTGGCATTAAAGCAGCCATCTCCAAATCATCAACAGTGAGATGGGCCAATGTTGGAGGTGCCCTGGGTCCATCAGAGGAAAATCACAAATGAGCAATGACTGCCCCTTTACCTTCTTCTTGGATTTAAAGACATTACACCTGAAGACATTGCTGGCACCATCTCGAGCGATATAGCTGAAAATCTTCAAGTCTTGGGAATCATGAGAGACGTAGAAGATCCTAGAGGAAGAGCAACAGAAAAATGCACTGAAAATGGCATTAGGATCAAATCTCTGTTTAAGGACACTCTGAAGACAGAACCCATTAAAGCCCAAGTTATCAGAGAAAGTCTTCTTCCTATGGGGCCAAAAAACCACAACACAGGAGGCACTTTCAACAGGCTCCAAAACCATGAACACTCCCATGAGTGACTTCCAGATTTGGAAGAATGGGCATGGGTGCGAATGGAAACCCCTCTATTACAAACCATCTCCTGATGGCAAACCTGTCCTGGTAACTTGTATGTTAGAAGGAAAAATCCTTCCCGTCCTTACCAGAGCAATAAATCAGCATCTCACTCAGGGAAATGTGCACCAGTTTTCTGATACCTGTTTATAGTTGTCCCCGAGTGAGGAGACTTAGGAACCAGCGATGTTAACCACTCTGGGAGAGACAAAGACATTCTGTTTCACTATCATAGTTCCCTTGGTGACAGTGATCCCACTTCCCGTACCCCATGCAGAGACCATGGCTTCCGTGTATTCACTCCCTAAGGGCACACTGAGGGCCAGGCACTATTCCAGCAGCTGGGATGCAGCAGGAACACACAAACAAAGCCCCTGAGCTCACGGAGCTTACGTGTAGGAGATGTCAATAAACAAATAGAAAATAAGTGCTGTGGAGAACGATAAGGCAAAATAAGGCCCAGAGCATGATGGGGGCTGCTGTTTTTGACAGGGTGCTCAGGAAGGCCTCACAGAGGGGCGGAGACCTGAATGGTGTGAGGGAGCCAGTCACAGAGATACCTGGGCAAAAGCACTGCAGGAAGTGGACACAGCAAGTTTACAAGCCCTGCAGTGTTCAGAGGTGCTAGAACCGTTCAAGGAACAGCCCAAAGGCCAGTGTGGTTCAAGTGGAGTGAGTGTGGTCAGTGACAAGGTCATAGAAGCATCCAGAGGCCAGAAGGAAGGAGGCCTTGAAGGTCATGGCTTGTATTCTAGGTGAGATGAGAAGCCATCAGAGGCCTGTGAGCAGAGCACCAACTTCTTTATGCTTAAAACACAAGCATCACTCTGGTTGCTTGTGGTGGAGAGGGGCAGGGACAAGAGTGGAGGCAGAAGGAAAGTCTGGGAAAAGGGGGGAAATTATAAGCAAGGACTGAGAGGCTGCATCTTAAGTGGGCCTATGGCAGGGCATCCCCAGAACCACCAAGTCTGACTGCTGTGGGCATGGAGTGGGGAATGGAGGTGTAGGGGATGCATCAGTGGAATTCATTTGGGACAATTCAGAGAGAATGTTGCTTTTGACAAATACCACGGAGGCCACATCATTTCCACAAAATATTTTTTTTTCTCAACAACAACTCTGGTAACTTTCATCCAAAGATTTAACAGGCCTGGTTTGTCTTAGTGTAAGTCAGGAGAATGAGATTTAGGATCTATAACTTTATAACTTTGCCACTTACTACAAGTTAAGCTCTGTAACCCCTTAGAAGCTCAGCTATATTATCTGTAAAATGGGACTATTAATAGTAACACCTTGTGGGGTTATTGAGAAGATAAAATATTTAGTAAAGTGCCTTTTTACTTCTCCTTACCAATGTAGCCTCTGAATAGTCTAGTAACTGAGATTCTTGCCACAGAATCCCAAGAAGCCTGAGAGGGACACTGAAAAGAGGATGGGCACAGAGAAGAGAACAGTACCAGGAAGAAGCCCAAGTTTACCTTGGGACTGTAGTGGGTTAGAAATCTTGATTCTCCTCTGATCTTAGAATAGGACTTTTAGGTAATGCATGAATGAGCCAAAAGGCTCTTGAGTAGGGGACGAAAGTCCACAAATAAGTTTGGCAAAAGCCATCTAATCAATTCTAATCACTGTTTAGGAATGGGATTGTGTACTTTGACTGTTTTAGGTTGCTGGTTTGATTCGGGTTTGAATGACTATTGACTGTTTAACCTACGGATCTTAAGATATGCTAAGGAAACTGCTTAAATGCTGTTTAAATATGCTAAAGAAATTGCTGTAAGAAGTATGTAAGAAAGAAAATGTTTACTAAGGGCAAGCTGTTTGTTGGTGGATCAACTTAGCTTTTTACAAATTACATTCTGGAATGTCACATTGTTAATTTTACGGCTATTACTAGTTTTAGTTGTTTAAAGCTATACTTAGCTATAATTCCCTTCTGTAACATAGCCTGTTTTTATGTCATTCTTTGATGATTAAATCAACTGATTTTTCTTGTGAAACTTCCTTGTCTTGTCAATAAAAAGAAAGGCTGATTTTGGATTGGGGCTGCTGCTCCCCTGATGGGTGGCAGTCTCTCCAAGCCTTATTCATGTTACCTTGAATTCTTTCTTTCTCTTTTTTCCCATCTTGGTTACACAGAGGGAAGTGTAACATGGGACCACAGTTTCTCTGCTCACCTCTGCTGGAAGTCACTTCATACACTCACATGTCTTCCAACTCTAAGTGATCCTGAAATAGAGGCTGTTATGCTTGTGTAATGTGGCTCCCAAGAAAATTAACATCATCAGGGCTGCAGAATCTCCATTCCTTCTACAGTTGCTGACTATCTTCCTAATATTGAGGGACAAGCCAGCAATTGTACCTCAGCACCTCCTGCCTGAGTTCCAGGGCCATCTGGCCAATCCTCTCAAACATCCCTGTTGAACGCCCCTCAAGCTTCTCAAATTCATCATGCCCCTAAATGAATTCATCACCTTCTCTGTAATTCTCCAAGCAATGTGACCATCCTTCTCCCAAGCCCCATCTTGATGAGGGGACACCATATTCACTCAGTCCAGAAACCTGGGTGACATTCTCTACTCCTTCTTCCACCGTTCCGTAATATCCATCACTCATGACCAGGTTCCTGCAGCCCACCTCACTAATATGTCTCTGGTATGCAGTTTTCTCTTTGACTCCATGGCAGTGCCTTAGTTCTCATTTTCTCACCTGGAGAACTGTGAAGAACATGGCACTGCCTTAGTTCTCATTTTCTCACACTGTCTGCATGATATGTCTCTCTGCTTCCTAGCTCACCTATTGCCAACCCATTCTCTGCATTACTAGCAAAGTGATATTTTTTAAAACACAAATTACATCCTATCATTTCCCTGTTAACACCATGCAAAGGCTTCCTATTGCCTTCAGGATAAAGTCCAAACTTCTTAGCATGAGTATCTACCTTTCTGCTGTCATCTCTCCAGAGTACTGACTTATATAGGCCTGCAGAACCAGTTGCAGACACCTTCCTGCCTTTGCATCTGCTGTGAACACTCTCGGCATCTTTCAAGCCCTGGTTCAGAGAAGCCTTCCCTTCTCTTCAGCATTCTGAGCTGCTGAACCCTGTTGGGCTCAAGCTTCCCAAAGCATGTATCTCACACTAGGATGTTTATACAGGAGCTCCTTAAAGGAACAAGGACCACATCTTGGTATCCCTAGTGCCAGCACAGTGAGTGGCACAGGGGAGGATCCTAATGCCTGCTTAGGAATGAGGGAGGTGCCCCGCTGTCATTAATGAACACCCATTATTTGGTCCACCTAGCTATTCATTTTCCCCGCAGGAAGTCAGTTCCAGCTAGTTCACATGCATCACACATAGAACTCCTTTGATTTTTGAGTTTTTAACTTCTTATTATGTAATACCCTAAGGACTGAGAACTAAATTTAATACAGATAAAACAGATAGGAACATGAACTGGCATGCCAACAAGACACAGATGTAGAAGACTCACAGGGACAGCAGCAAGCTAAGGCTAACTTAACCTTAACAGACAAAGTGCCTTTTCGGAAAAACTGATGAAATCCTGTGCTTGGGTACAGTTGCCCTCTTTGGACTGGAGGTCTCTGCAGACTGCTCTGCTATGTCTGAGTTCAGAAAGTTACTGTGTTGTTATTAAAATAAATAACCTCCAGCTAGCCAAAAAGCCAGCCAGTTAGAGCTTAGAAAAGTTTCCACCAACATAACCAAGAAGCAGAAAGTTTTTCCATGTGACCTCATTCATCAACAAATTAATAAATCAACAAATTAAGGCCTCAGGTCCAAACTTCCAGATCTAGAAATACATTCCAAGAACATTTATGTCTCCATCACTTGGTTTTCTTAAGAATTGTGGTTGTGCGGGTGGTAGAAATTAAGGGAGAGAAGATGAACGAACGTGAGTGCTCAGGAGAACAGGAAAGATTTCCCTTCCTCCCTCCTCCTTCATCTTTATCCTTTAATCTAGTTAGTCCTGATACTGCTTCCAAAAATTGTCTAGGTCAGTTTTCTCAACTTTCCTATAATTATCAAGAGTAGGATACCAAAGCAGTTCACATAATGTTAATAATGACTACTAGGGTTTTGTAAGGTTTTGTACTCCCTTCGAATTTCCTGTTTTCTTGCTTTTATTCTAAAATATGCATAGTTATAATTTCCACTTACTAATGAAATTGTTATGCTTTCAAGGCATAGCAATAAACTTTTTTGCAGATTCTTATGTCCATAAACTTACCAAAAATGACTGAAATATAAATAATATCTTGGAGAAATTGGATTTTGGTTTATCGTCATGTTGGAATTCAGGTTGACAAAGTGATAAAGAACCACCAGACCCACCACCAACACCCCCCTTCCCAGACTACTAATCTATAGGTAAAATTGTTGTTGTTAGAATCATCAGGAAAAAAATAGAATTTAGGGCAGAAAGAGACCTGTGAGGTCAACAGGCCTGGATCCAAGCCCACATCCCTGTTGGTCAGAATTTGTCATGATGGGCAATTCACTCCCTGAGGGAGTATCTGTTCTCTTCTTGGGAGATTCTCATTACTTGTAAATTTTCCCTTATGTTGATTGAAAATCTACCAACAGGAATGTAGTGGAGGAAAGTGGTTGAGAACACAGGCCCTGGGGTGGAACAGAACTGAACTTCAGCCCAGCTCTTCCACTTACTATCTGCAATGATCTGCTCACTCTCCTGATCTCCATGTTCCTCACCTGTGAAATGGGGTGATCCTAGCACTGCACCTCACTCCTGGGGTTTAAAGGATAAACATATACGCAGGGATTAGCTTACAGAAAATGGTTAATAAATGGTAACTGTACTTACTGTTTCCACAGTACTGCCCTAGTTCTGTCCTCTGAGGCTTAAAGAATAGGGCTAATCCTTCTTCCAAATGGCAACCACTTGAATATTTGGAAACAACCACCATGTATATATTTACTTCTTTTATTTTTAAAGAGAAACATTTCCTTTTCTCAGTAGTTCCTCAAATGGCCCATTTTCCAGATCCCTTATTGCTTTGGCAGGTTTGTACTGTGGAAAGAGAGTGGGTTCAAGGATGAGAAAGATCCAGGTTCAAGTTTCAGCTTTGCTACTTCCTAGCTGTTGGCATCAGGCAAACTACTCAGTTATATAATCCTTCGTTTCCTCATCTAAAATAGGCATTATGAATGACCTCTTCATAGCATTATTTTAAGTATTAAAACACACACATCCCACATTTAACACAATGCCCAAAACATGGTAAGTTCCTTGCTCAATAATTATGACTTCCATCTTCCCTGTTAACCTGTTCTGTACATATCCCAACTTGCCAATGACTCTTAAAATGCAGTTCACAGAATTGAATGCATGTTTGTAAAGGGATCTAAACAGCACAGAGTATATTCGCATAAATATTTCCTATGCCCTTTCCCTAGAACTGAATTTCTAGCAAAGTATCTCTGATTGTATTTTTTCTTTAGTTACAGCATCTTGTTGCTGGTGGCCAACTAAAACATCAAAGCTGATGTTCACAACTGTTGAAAGGCAGATTTCCTAAGGATACCTGGGCAACTGGTTTTTAGGAGTGGCCCTTAGTAATCATTATTTTCTTTTCCAAGCTTTCACAGACCTTCTGCTTAATGACATCTTCTAGAATTTTGCCCAGGGGCAATGACAAGTTCACTAGCCTGTAATTCCTGGACCCAGATTTCCCCCGTTTGCGGAAGGAGGGATGTTTTATTCCTGTAATCTTCTCATATCTCATTCATTCCTCATGATTTTTCAATCACATGATTCAGGACCCCAGAACCAACATGGCCAAGGACTAGACACATTTAAAGGAGAAATACCTTCCTTTTCCCTCATTGTTTTTGAACTTTTGTTTTTTAAAAATCACATATGTTCTAGTATTTCTAATGTGAAGATCAGTTATCTACTTGAGAGGGAAAAAAACCAAGAGAGATGGTTAGAAAAATGGGACTTGAGAGCTTCTCCCTGTCATGCGCTAACTCTCCCTTCCTTTACCCTCTTTTTTTGTCTCATCTTCAGCCTTTGCCACGATCCTGATGCAGACAGGGTTTTAGCTCTGTCTGCAATGGTTGTTCCTTTGCACTCATACTTGTTTTTAAGCTTTGCCTTCTATAATGTGTACTTTTCAAAGAACATTTTATGAAAATCTGGGCAGCCACATGATTCTTCTTCATGGTCTGACATTTTTGGACCCAAATGGAATCAATTATGTTGTACTTTGGTCTTCAAGTTCTCATCCCTTATTGCCTTTTAGTGTCTGGCCATGGGTCTACATCTTACTCTGTTATCATCCCCTCTCTGTGAAATAATGGGCTCTAAAATGACATGACCACTATGATGGCTAATTTTATGTGTTTACTTGTCTGGACCATGATGCCCAGGCATTTGATCTAACATTATTCTGGGTGTATCTGTGAGGGTGTTTCTGGATGAGATTAACATTTGAATCAGTAGAATGAATAAAGCAGATTGCCCTCCCTAATGTGGATGGGCCTCCAATCAACTGAAAATGTGAATAGAACAAAAAGCTAAGAGGGAACTCCTCCAACCTGAATGTTTGAGCTGGGACACTGATCTTTCTTGGCCTTTGAACTTGGGATGAAACATCAGTCCTTCTTAAGTCTCAAGCCTGCCAGCTTTTGGACTGGAACTTATACCATCAGCTTATCCTAGTTCTACAGCTTCCTGATTGCAGATCTTGGGACTTCTCAGCCTCCGTAACCATGTGAGCCAATTGCACATAATAAATTTCTTTATATAAGTATATATGTGTATATATACTTACACACATGTTTATATGTTTTATGTGTATATACACACATATACATTCTATTGGTTCTGTTTCTCTGGAGAACCCTAATATAGCAACGTTCCCTCAGGTATTAGCATTCTGCCCCTAATGCCCCTCACCTCCATGGGGATTGCCTGCTGACTTTAGAACCTATTGGCCACAGAGGATGTGAAAGGTCTTGAGTTACCTGCAAGGTTTCCTGAGTCTATATCCATGCTCCAAAACCCAGAGAGGAGCCTCGATGCCTCCTACTGCTCAAGACCTGCTGGGTCTCACCTTGACAGCCATGTTCTGCCACAGGACTCTCTCCTGCCATAGCCCAAAGCACAGAACCTGAGGGCAGAGTATCTAGACCTGCCAAGGAGTCTGGAGCAACCTCTTTTCCTTCTCTTCTTTCTTAATCCTTGAAGTAATAATAATAAAAACATCTTTCAGGGTGCTGGTAAGGTGAGGATGAGACAATGGATGGGCAAATATTCTGTAACCCATGAAATGTTGGACAAATGCTTTAAAACTGAGAAAACAAACCTAGAAATTTCAAATGGAAGAAACAAAACAATATTCATTCTTCTCCCAACATCACTATCTCTCAGCAAGGGAGAATAGGGAAGGGTTCTCCAGTTTGAATGTGGCATAGAGATTTTTCTATTGAGGTCCTGGAAGGCATGGGCCTTCCTAACCCAAAATGACACCCCACAGGACAGAGGGAAATGAAACCCAGTTGAAAAAGATAAGCTACGAAGTACCTTGCAGATGGTGGAGGCAAAGCCAAGTGGTCTTCTTAAGGAAAACCTCTGGGAAGGTAAGATGCACAAGGCAAAAAAATGCAGAAGACAGAACCAACTTCCTGCTGAAGACCTGCTGAGTGAGGCACAATTATGAAAGCTGGTTCAGGGCAAATCCAGCTTGACTTCTGCCCTCAGGAACAGTGATTCCCTAAGCATCCCAGCCCATGCAATTTTTGTGGGCCCCTCAAAATGGTTAGTTATCCTTAGAGGGCCTGGAGATAACATTAAAAGGGTGGTAGGCTGGAGGGAGGACCCCAATGCTTTGCTAAATACAACACCAGAATCTATAGAGTGGAATGTACCCTTTACCCACTCCCACCCCTCCCCAGCATGCTGCCTGAACATGGGTAAGTCTTTTTCTCTTTCTACCCAGCCCAGTAGCATTAGCATAGTTTCACTCTCTTGTCCCTGGTCATCATTCTTCATCCTTTTTCCTATGCCTCATATTTATTTTTAATCTAATCTTTAGATAACATTGTCCATCTTGATCATTTTTCTCTCTTATTACTGCTTTGGTCTGATTACATTTTTCCTCCCACTGTATTTACAGGGCTCTTCATCACTTCAGCTGGCTCCTTTATTACACATTATTTCAATTTCCATCTTCTTCATTCCTCATTTCAGCCATTCTTAATTTGATGACTGCCTTCCTCAGATTTCCCTTTCTCAGGGCTGCCATGTGGCATAAAGGAATGGCAATAAACTCATGAAATGGTGCCCCCAATCCCTCACAGAACGGGTCTCCTTACTTCACAGACTTACTTCCACAAACGTCTGAAGTGTTGGGACACGTTGTCCAGTATCTGCCTGTCACCATGACTGCACTGTATTTCACAGACCTGCAGAAATATTTCTCTTTGTTCTTCCATTTGACATTTCTGCGGTAACAGAATGGTCTGGAAGGAAGCCTGGGATTCCAGGGCTAGGAGAGACCTTGAGAGACAGTCAAGCTCATCTGCTCAACTGCAGGCACAGAAATGCAAATATAGGAGCTGATTTCTAAGGTTTCCTCAAGGAATAAAATTATACAAATGCCCAAATTATTGTTACAAAGATCTGCGGTATACCTACAGTAAGGAATAAGCAATCAATTGAGTTTTCAAATTTACTGAGAGCCAGACAAATACACATTTATTTTTGAAAGTCTAGTTAAGGCACCCTCGTGGCCCATCTCAGCAGTTAATTTATGTTTTAATTTCACAGCTGTTAAGAAGTTCTTTCTTATGTCCCTCTAGAATCTCCCCTGCTTTCCTTGAATCAACCACAAACCATCACACAGCACCTTCTAAATGCCAAGGGCTGTGATAAGTTAATTTCCTTTTGTTCAGAACTTGACAGGCAGGCAGAAAACAGGCCAGGGTCCCTCACAAAACCACTGTACAAAAATCCTTTCATATACTTCAAGGCTTTAACTTCTCTCCAATATTCAATTTCTCCAAAATAACTGTCACCTGCTGTCATCTGTCAAAAACCAAATCCGTTTACACAGGCTGCCAGTTTTTTTCCTCCTGTGAGTGCGTTATCTGAGTTCATACGTTGAGCTTGCTCACATTTGATTCAGCTCATTCACGTTTGGGGGTGGCGGGCGGGTACCCCATCCTTCCTACTCTCCTGAGGATCCTCAGGCTTCCTGAAGACTTTTGCTCAAAGACACAACTTCCCTCCCAGTGCTGGAGAGCAGAGAAAAAAAACAACTTGCCACAAATACTAGGGGCACTACTTTGACTGGCATAGGCTGGGGGAGCCTGGCCTAGAAAATTGCTTCTTCCTCTCCTTTCCCTATGAACAATTTATCCTCTTGCTTTCAAGACAGTGAACTGTTCCTTCAGGTGTTATAGATGGAGAGTGTTAGGCATAAATCTTTCCAGTGCAAAATAAATCACGAACAAAACTTCACTCTCTTCCTTATCCACTCCCCTGTACACACTGAGACCTCTGTGATCTTGTGGAATAACAGAAGAACCGACAGAACAGAGCCACAAAGCCTCAGCTGAGGTTGTAGCTCCTCTACTTTCTCTTATACTCTGAGCCTTGGTTTTCTCAACTGTAAAATGGGATAAGAAGAGGCTTATAGGATTGTTATGAGAATTAAATGAAATAATTTACACACAGTGCCTCGCACATAGAAGGTGCTAAAAAAAAAATCTTTAGTAAACTGAAGTGACCAAATAAGAGTATCTGCTAATCTATTGCATGTTTACTATCTGCCAGGCACTATTCTTTGTTTATTTTTTTTTAACTTCTCAATATACACTGCAGTTGATTTTCATCACCCTTTACCCGTTCCTCTTCCCCCTCCCTCTCTCCCCTCCCCCCCTACATCATATCTGTTCACTTGTCTTAACAAGTTCAAGGAATTGTTGTGATTGTTGTGTCTTCTTCTCCACCCCACCCTTTGTTCGTGTGTTTTATTTTTAGCTCCCACAAATAAGTGAGAACAGGTGGTATTTCTCCTTCTGTGCCTGACTTGTTTCACTCAACATAACCTTCTCAAAGTCCACCTGTGTCACTGCAAATGGTAGTATTTCATTCCTTTTTATAGCAGAGTAGAATTCCATTCTTAGACATACCATAGTTTCCTTATCCACTCATCTGATGAGGGCATGTGGGCTGGTTCCAACTCTTGGCTATTGTAAATAGTGCCAGGCACTATTCTTCACATGTAAAAACTCACTTAATCCTCACAACAACCTTATGAGGTAGAGACTATTACTATTGACATTTTACAGATAAGGAAACAGAGAGGTTACTCAGTTTTCTTAAGGTCACACAGCTAGTAGGTGTCTGTATTATTTTCTTCGATTGCTGTAACTGGACAGCTTAAGACAACGTAAATTTAATTTCTCACAGTTCAAGAGGCCAGAAGTCAGAAATCAAGGTGCTGGCAAGGTTGGCTCCTTCTAGCAGCTCTGAGGTAGGATCCATCCCACACTTCTCTCCTGGCTTCTGGTGGCTGCCAGCAATCCTTGGCATTCTTTGGCTTATAGCTGCATTACTCCAGTCTGCTGCCTCTATCTTCACATGACCTTCTCCCCTATATCTCTCTGTCCACATTTCCCTCTTCTTAAAGGACACCAGTCACTGGTTTTAGGGTCTACCCTATTCTAGTATGACCTCATCTAAACTTGATTATATCTGCGAAGTCCCTATTTCCAAATAAGGTAACATTCACAGGTATGAGGGTTAGGACTTAAAGATATCTTCTTGAGTGGCACAATTCAACCCACTACAGTCTGAGCTAGAATCTGAACCCCACCAACCTTAACCAAGTTTTTAAAACTTCTGCATTATCTGCCTAGCTGATTAATAACTGTCAAATATCATTTGAGTACTTAATTGTTACTATTACACTTGTTCTCTCTACTGGCTAGAAATCAGTCCTAAAGGTATATTTATGCCATCCAGGAACTCTGGATTTTCTTATCCCAGTTATCTTCCCAAGCCCTTGATGCCTTCATAGATGTCTCTATGATCACCAATAAATTCATTCTCGTATTGGTAAGATTCTCAGTGTATACCTGGGTGAGAGGTGCTGGAATTCTGTACTATCCCTAACAGCCTTCCATCCAAGGTTCTTCAAATAAACTGACCCAGGAATCTGTTCATGCCATAAACACATCTTAGTCTTTCCAAGGCAGTCAAGCTCCTACTTGAGCTTCCAGGAATCTATACCATAACTCGCTCTGTACTCTAACTCCATACCAGCCCCCCATGCCACCTGCTCAGCACATGGGAATCCCATATCTCATGACAGGAAATGAGAAAGGGGTAACCCACCTCCCTCCCCAAATTTCCCAGGGCTCGGAGCATGCCTGGCTGGGCCTGGTTAGCATGACCAGATACTTCTGTCTGAACATAAATTCTTTCCTGGAAGTTTTCTTTCTTCAATTGCTCTGACCTGCCTGCATGATAATGCCTGTTGCCACATCTGAGGAGGGAGAGTCTACATCAGAGCTCACCTGAAGGTGCTTTTTCCTGGGACTTGAAGATAAGCCAACAAACTGGTGCCTGGAGAGTGATGTTTACTCCACGGGTCAGCAATTCTAATTTCCACCTGTCCCCTCTCAGGACAATAGCCAAGCCACTCTGATTTAGCCTGGGAAGACTCCTTCTCAGTCATACTCTAATCTTGTGGGGTTTTTTTTTTTTTATTTAACTCTAAGGGACTATGTACCTTTACTTCTAGCCACTAACAGACCTTAGAACAAAATGAAAAAAAAAAAGAACTGATTCCTATATTCATACTGGTCTCATTTCAATTTCTGATCACTTTAAAAGGTGGAAGTTTAGGGAGAGGGTAGGTTGGGAGGTTGAGGGATACAAGGAAGAGGCTGTGAAGAAAGAAAGCCCTTGCTTGAGAATTCTTATCATTTGTATTTGCTGTATGCCAGAAGCATTCTCTCCTTGTCTCTGTCTCCCCACCAGCCAAGAGCAGGTGTTGGAATGGCTGGGCATGACCTGTGATCCAGGAAATGCGATCCTACTCTGGGCCCCACACCCTGGCTCCACATCACACTCTCCGGGGACACAGAGCTGAGCGTGTTTCAGAGCCAGCCCCTGAGGAGCTGCGTGCACTGATGGAGCGGGTGCGACAGCAGGACAGAGCCTGTGAGACACAGGGGATGCAGCCCCGCCCGTGGGATCAGGAAGGGCGCACAGGGAGCTGCTGCCTGAGCTGCAGCCTGAAGGACGCGTGGGAGGAGGTGGGGATGTATCTGTCAGGGTCCTAGCAGGAAACCCATTTTAAGTAATCTGTTTAATACAGGACTATTAACAAAGTGAGGACAGAGTGCAGAGAAACCACAGAGGACAGTGAGTGTCCAGAGATCTTGCAGCACCCCAAGGCCAGAGGTGGCAGGGCAATGAGCAGATTCCAGAACCTAGAGAGAGAACTATGTGCCAACTGGTGGGAGCTGTCATGACACGTCCACACAGGCCAGCCTCCCTGGGCTCCGAGCATGGCGGGAGGACTGCAGAGTGCAGCTAGTGGGTAAGAGAAAGCTATCCATCACAGAAACAGAAGGGGAGCATTCCTTGCAATGGAAACCGCATGTGGAAAGGAACGGAGTCACCAGATGGCACGGTTTGCTTGGGCATGGGGAGCACAGGCATGCCAAGGGACAGGCAGGAGATGGAAACAGAGGAAGGTCAGGGCTGACTGCAGAGAGCCCAGCTGTGGAGCTCAAAGTTCACCTTGTAGGCTCTAGGCGCCAGCAGGATCTAAGCAGGAGAATCACATAGCTGGCAGTCGTGGTGTGTGAAGGATGGATGGGAGGACAGGAGCAGAAGGCAGGCCTACGAAGAGGCTACTGCAATATGGAGTTTTGGGGGGAATCAAAAGAATCTGGACCTGGGGCTCGCCTGTCAGAAGAGCTGGACTCAAATCCCTGTTGTGCTGCTTACAATGGTGACACACTGAGCAAGTCTTTTAATCCTCAAGTTTTGGTTTTCTCACCACAAACAAGGAAGATATTGTGAGAATCAGAGTTTGGTAAGTCAGGTGGCAAACACAAGTCAAGGTGAGTGACACACGCTGGAGACATGCAGAGCACAGACTGGTCAGCCCTGAGTCCAGGCAAGAAACGATGATGGCCTAAGGCAGGGGCAGAGATCACAGCTAGAAGGAGGTGGACTCAAGAGCCATTTCTCTGGATGAGAGGATGAGGAGCGGGAAGGAGAAGATTCTGAGCTGTGTGCCTTGGGTGACTGGGTGGACAGATTAAACGTTAACTGGGTCAAGGGACACAGAAGGAAGAGAAGGCTGACAGAACAGGGAAGAAGGAGGAAGAGTTCTCCTTCCCTGTTCCATGGTTCTGAACATGTCAACGTTGAGGGGCCAAAGCACTTAGACAGACTAGTCTAGGAGACAACTAGAAAGAAGGAATGGGGCAGGGAGGGTAGAAGCACAGGCCTGGGAGTGCCCACTTCACGGGTGATTGAAGCTATGCGAAATGTAAGATCCCCTGAGAAGCAAGTAGAAGAAAATGAGAAAAGGCTCATTGTGAGAATCCCATTAACAGTATCCATTTAAATGGAGGGCAGAACAGAGGAGTCAGTAAAAAACAAACAAACAAAAAACACTGAGTAGGAAAAGACAGGGAGATCAGAGGAGGAACAAGAGAAACCATCATGGAAGCCACAAGAGGAGTGGGCTTCCTGAAGGATGGAAAGGCCCACAGTATCAAGTGCTCCACCAAGACTGAATGGGATGCAGATGGACAAGGAGCCAGGGATTTAGCAATGAAGACATCACTAGTGACCTTAGCAGCAGTCTCAGAAGAGTAGCTCAAGGAAGCCCAATTATAATGAGCTGGAAAGTGAGTGGGAGTTTTGGCAGTATAGACAGCAAACGCAATTATTCCAAAGAGTTCGGCAGCAAAAGGGCAAGGTAGGGTGGTAGGATCAAGCGGTATTGTTGGGAAAATGGAACAATTTGGTCAGGCCCCCCTTACCTAGGAGCTGGTTCAGGGTCATTTGGTAAACATTGCATGTGGGTGGAGTAAGTGCACCTGCATGGTGGCACCACTTTGGCTGGTGTTTTACTGCCTCGGGTGCCTGCCCTGTGTGGCCATGTTTTTCCAGACCTGCAGCTTCCAAGGACCGTGTGGCCGGTTACCTACCTCATAGACCTGCAAGAAGGGTTCTGGTGACCCAGCCTGGTGTGTGAGGGGTCTGGGGACCCAGCCTGGCATGTGAAGGGTTTGTGACCCAGTCTGTGAACGGGCTTGAGGGGTCTGGGAGCTCCAGACCCAGTCCCAGTGCAACAATCAGCCCAGTTGGTGCAGGATTACCGGCAGGTAAAAGTGCCTGACAACTGGCATAGTCACCTAGCTTTACGATTGGTGTCACAAACAGGATAAGAGCTCTACACTTGACGATGTGAGTAGGATTTCCGACATTAGCCACAGCAGATGGCCGCAGGTATCTTTTCTTTTTTAGGATAGCAAACCTGAGCCTATTTATAGGCTAAAAAAAGAACAAAACCAATAGTCTCAAGATCCAGGGAAAATATGGGGGAAATGATGGCTGAAGATACAGAGAGACAGCAGAAGACAGGGTCCAAGTGGAGAAGCTCACCTCAGATTCAAGAGGGCACCGACTATGAACCTGCCACTAAGGTGAGGCCAGTCCTACCCCTGGCTTTTCTTCCTCTCCCTTCCCTAGACAGCACTCTGGCAGCCTTTCTGAAGTAGCTCAGCCCTTCCCTGCCAGAGAACTGAGGATGCTTTGACATGGAAGTAGCAGTGGGGCTGGTTGAGGCAAGAGGTCAGCATAATTTTTAATAAAGTGTCCTGATTAAAGCAATGGTGGTTTTAACCACCCCAGACCTGCATCTCACCTGTCCATTACTTACTCCCCTTTCCCAAGGGTGGGGACAACTACCAGAAATGTAATACAGATCAAAAGGAAAGCATGTGCAATCAGAAATATTTTGCTGCTGAGTTCTTAGACAGGAGATACATATTAATCCATCCTGGCTCTGATGACCTGGGGGATGGGGCTCATGTAATATCTGGGGGCTGCTAGCATGGGGAGGCCTGGCCAGGGACACTAGAGGCTCTCTTAGGACCTGATTTCCAAGTACTTGCAGTTTCTTTCATATTTAGCTTGTCAAATTCCTCTTCATCCCCTGAGGCGTCTGACAGTCTTAATTGTTTCCTTAGGGCTTTGTCCTCCCCATGAGTGAACAAAGACAATTGGGAGGGATGTGGGTTGGGTGGTTTTGCTAAGAAAATTCTTCTTATACACATACGTACACACACAAATAGATGTGCATGTGTGTGTATAAACATGTATATACATATACGTCTGGGAACACACATACATACATACATACATATATATATATATATATATATATATATATATTTTTTTTTTTTTTTTTTTTTTAAATAGTGTTAGGTGTGAGGGAAGACCATTGACTCACTGCCTGAATGGCTGCTCCAACTCTGGAAGGCAATGCACCTGCAACACTCCACCTCGCGCAGTAGTCAGGACCATCTTTGACAAACAAGTATGTGCTACTAAAGACAATGAGCAACAATGTGCTCATGTGTGGTCACATCCATCAGGGGCTGCCATTCTGAGGTGCTTCTTGCTCATCCCCTCCAAAAAACCTTTTATTGGGTCTATTAATAAAAACAAGATGTATACATTTGCCATCTATTATGGTTCCATTTCTCCCATTCACCCTCTGATAATTAAGAATTATCATAAGAACTGCAATAAATGGGACAAGAGATGAAGTCAAAGGCCAAGAAAATCCACAGACAAGATAATCAGCCCCTCAAGCACACAGCTAACTGCACAGCAATGACAGGGGACAGCACTGGCATCCTTGGCCAACGTGAGGAAGGAGTGGGTCCATTTTCAAAGGCAGCCTTGCTCAATATCAAGAAGTGCTGGGCTCCCTCCCTGAGCAAAGCTAAACAAGGTCACTTGACTTCTTTTTCCTTGGTGTTCCCAACTGCAATGCTGCCCTTTTAACAGTTGTTTGTGTTCTGTTTATCTTCTATTAGAACATACATTATGATATTCTAATGTTAACATTTTTTGTCACCCTCCCTAAATACATACACCCTCCAACATATGGGTTGCAGTCAGTGCTCAACACATGTTTGTAGGTTGGTTGGTTGGTTCATTCATTCATCCATCCATTCAATCTTGTATAAAAGTGTACAGAATGAGGATACCTACTTCCTGAGAATTCTGCAAAGGTTTAAGAAATCAATTAAATCAAAAAAATATGTATTGGGCACTATTATATTCAAGACAGTGGTCAAGGAGCCCCGAGGATGAATAAGATCTAATTCTTACCAAAAAAAAAAAAAAAAAGCAAGACAGATAAACAAATGACTACAAAACAAGGATGAACTTAAAAGCTATACAGCCTTACAGGTCCAAAGGAGAAGCAGAAATTAGATCCCCACCGTGGGAGTGGGGATGAAATCAGGAAAGAATTCCTGATGAACATGGTATTTAAAATCAACCTTGAAAGATGAATAAGAATTTGACAGGCATGAATGTTAAGCCAAATACAGAGGATTCCTCAGTTAGTCATGGTTTGATCGTGACTGCTGCCAGCAACTGAGAAAAGCAATAACTCCTCAAGAGCCAGCTTCTCAGGTCTCCTATTAAAGGGTGTGGGGATGCGCAGACAATCCAGCCTTGACTGGCCCATCCCATCTTTCCCGAATTTCATGCATAACCCTCTGGGCCTCCCAGTCATCCTCATCTCCACAGTCTGAGGTCTGTGCTCCCAGAAAGGAATGTGCTTCTGCTCTTAGAGGTGTCACATCCCTAGCCTTCCTCCCAACTGTGCCAAGACACAAGCAGGAGCCCCCAGAGGGCTTATCCAGCCACGCTGGAGAACACGGAACTGCAGCACAGTGTCTAGACTGGTGTTCAGTGCAAAATGCTCAAGCTGCCACTGTGGGATGAGTTATGACACTGCCCTACAATACTAGAGATTATCTATTAATATTAAGGATTTGTCAGACAGGGGCTACAGCTCCAAATCAAGAGCAATGTATTAGTCCATTTCTGTTGCTTATAACAAAATACATGGAACTGGGTGATTTATAAAAACAAAATTTATTGCTTACAATTTCTGAGGCTGGGAAGTCCAAAGTCCAGAGAATACAGCTGGTGAAGGTCTTGGTGGTGGCAACAGTGATGGCAGAGTATCACATTGTGAAAATGGCAGAGCAGAGAGAGCAAGACAGAGAGGCAGACTCTCCTCTTCTTTAAAAGCCTTCCAAACCATGCCCCTGACCACTATTTTTAAGCCATTCACTACTACACAGTCTATAATCCAATCACCTCTTCAAGGCTCCACCTTTCAATTACGATAATAGCATTTCCCACCCTCTTAACAGTCACAATGAGGGCTAAGTTTCTAATACATAAAACTTGAGGGACATAATTCAAGCTTCAGGGAGTTTTGGGGGGACATAATCCAATCCACTACAGGCAACCTTTCTTTATTTGCCTTTATGATAAAGGTTGGTCACACCATGGCCCTTCCCCTGGGCCATTACATGGTCCTTCCACATCAATGTGAAACCCAGACCCTGTGCCAATTTCCCCAATAATCCATGTGATTCCAAGGACACCAAGGGTACCATAATGGCCCCTCCTATGCAAACCTTCTGCCCTTAAATGATCTAAAATTCACCAACACAAAAAAGAAAGATAAAAAGCAAAGAAATAAAAAAATAAAACTCACCAACACGAGATTGGTTTGTTTTGAATAAAAGGACTACTCTAACAAGATACAAATGTCTTCTGGGCTAGTGAAGTAAAATCTATTAATCATGTAAACATTAAATTGTCAAGAAAGCTGTATTGGTTTGTTTTTTCTCCTCCTACTCCTACTTGAGAAGTAGGAAAGCCAATGATAAACCTTCCCAGCTTTAGATGCAAATGTTCAAAGATGGTGTACAATGCTTATTGGCACCAAGAAACCTTACCTTGGAATTCAAGAACACATAAGACTATGGGGTCCCTGAATTCTCCTAAAATTCAAAATTTTGCAAGTATGCATAAGAATGATTTTTTTTCTAGGGAGAAAAATCTAGTTTTCATCAGATTCTCAGTGGTATTTTTGTTTCAGAAAAGGTCAAGACCATCTGACGGACACCCAGGCCAGGGCTTATTTGGTAGCAGGGAGAGAAGTCAAGGGCAAGAGTGTTCGTTTTATTTTGCACACACCTTCCCATCTGAGACTCACCAATGCTTTATACACATTCTAAATGAATTCCCTTTATGCATTCGAGAAGGATAAAATGATGCACAGGGTCATGAAATTTAAAGCCAACCAATCATTTCACAGTAGAAGTGGGACCTGCCTGGTTTCCCTGTTCCCCTGTTACTTCCTCCACAGGGTAAATCTCTACCTGGTAGACAGTATTTAATTAAGTGAAGTTTTCTAAAGTTGACCTAATTGGATTTTCCATCATTATTAAATACTGTAAAAGATGTCCTCCATGGCCAGGCCCAGAGAGAGCGGCCCAGAGGTTTAATTTTGATTGCTCTAACAGCCGTATTAAGTTTTCTGCTGTGCTTGTCCAAGTGATACCAAGGCTACCAAGAGGACAAGTTAGCTTAACAACCTTTTCTAAATGAACATTTTAGTGAAGTAAACAAACAGATCAAGCCTGCCCCAGCTTTGTCATGCAGTCTTTATTTACTGAGCACCTACTAAGAATCCTTCCAGGCACTAGGGATACAATAGTGGGAAATACTTGTATGATCCTGGCCTTCACCGAGCTCATGCTAAGAGTTACCATGACACAAATCTCCATTCTTTCACCGTGACTGAATTTAAAATCAAGTGGGATGCCACCAGAGGCAGATAGCCCTCAGAAAGGGCAGAATAAAAGTACTGAAGCTTCAAGCTGAGGTCACTGGAGCCTCCTCTGCCTCCCTCAATTACTATCTAGATTCAGACATCACTAGTCTGAATGTCCCATGCTTAAAACAGCTCACAGACTGACCTTTTTCTATGCATTTCCACCACTGTCACCTATTTTGGCCAGACCCAGATATTCTTCCCATTAAACTCAGATTACAGGCATCTCTCCTGCATCCAAAGCACATGCAGGAGTCTATCCCCATCTGGGTGCCTTGCACTCCAAGCCAGACATTTCCTAAATTACCACTCTCACTTTGAAACTTTCAGAATCAAAGCCATCATGGGAAGACTGTAAGTACAGATGTGGGAGGAAGTTCTTGATATATTACTGAGAGAAAAACAGGCTAACTGAAGAACTCCGTGTAGAATAATACTGGACTCTGAAGAAAACATCTAGTGTCTATATATTTGCATACAGAGTGGTACTAGAAAGAACAGGTGTTGAAGGAAGAGCGTTGACTTTTTCCTGTATAAAACTCTTCGCTATTTTATTTTACTTTATTTTAGTAACAAGCACGTATTATTTGGTAATTAAAAATATGTGCCTCAACCTGATTCCCCTGAACACTTATCTGAAAACCATCATGGAAAGTAGAAGTAACAGTGAGAACCTTGAGGGCATGGGCTATGCCCTATTGCCTCTGCATTCCCAGTGCTTTTCACATAGCAACATATGATGACTTTTGAAAAGAAGGGATAAAACGGAAGAAAGAAGGAGAAAGTAGCAAAAAGGTCTTGGATACGTGTGCTAACTTGTGCATGTGACCTAGAGCCAGGAGGCCTCAAATGATTTATAAGTCATCAATCCCTTGCTGGAGACTCAATTATCTATTTTGGGTGTTTACTGAAACTCACTAAGTACAAGGGACTTTGTCCACCCTATAAAGAGCAATAAAGATTAAAATGCAGAATTTGCCCTTAAGAAAAGATAAAGAATGCATATAACTATGTAGGGCTAAAAGCAAATAAGAGAGAGAGATCAAAAAGATATAAGAGAAGAAAAGAGAAATAGTAGTGGTGGTACTGCAGAAGGACGCAGAGGAACCTCAGAAATGGTGTGGTTGGAGAACACGCACAGTAAACGCGAAGGGAGCTGTTTCTGCGAAGTGGTGGAAATTAAAGCTGGATTACGAGGAACTAAGTGCAGGATGGTAGGCACTGATGAAGCCATGCCCAGGGCTTTGGGAAGGAGGGAAGGAAAGAGTGGAGGATTGATAGATGTACTCTCGAATGGAGTTAGCAGAGTTGAAGGGAGGTTATTTCAGAACAGAAGAGAGCCAAACATGTTTATAGGGAGAGACAGAAGTCCACAAAGACTGAGAGATGGAGCACAGTTAACAGCTTATGGTGCTGAAGGAACAAGGACGGGTCCAGAGCAGACAGAGGCAGGGGACAGAGACAGCTGGCAATGACACAAAGGTGCTCTGAGGGAGGGGGAAAAGCTGAGGAATCCTGGGGAGGAGGGGGTCACCTATGGAGCGTGAGGGTGTACAGACAGAACCAACAGGTAAAGAGGGTGAAAAGGCTTGGGACATTAGTGAGGGGAATTTCTACGAGGGTGAATAAGGGATCACAAGCAGCCCTAGGGAACTACAGATACCGCACAGCATGAATGACATTTTCTTCCCCTTCTTAGTTCATAAGGTTATCCATGCATAAAATTGGGTGAATAATTCCTTCTCATGAATATGCATGAAAAGGCACTGTCAATGAAAGGTTTTGAAGCTGAAGGAAATAAAAACATCAACTGTTCATGAAACATTACTCCCGAATACAGTAATGGACACTCATATCTGTGAGATGGGCTGGCCCAGAAATGGTATGAGAAGTTAGGCTGGGCTGCCTCCCAATCTCTGGCTATCAGTTTTCCCTTCTTGGCAGAGGCCCCTCAAGAACCTCAGACAGTGAGAGCTAGAGGATAAGAAGACACTCATCCTTACAGAAACAGCATGGGAAGGTGCAGAAGGTCACCCGTCACTTATAAATCACGTGGAGAACAAAGGAGACATGTATGTATCATGAGCGAAGAGCTGGCTGCGGCTCTAGGTCTGCACCTCCTTTCTTGATCTTTTACAACCTTTTGTGCCTTGGGTCCCTTCTAGAGTCGAATGGGAATGGAGAGAAGGGGATGCATGCCAGGGTTTGAGTTGGGGGCTTCGGTCATGAAGAGGTTTGGAGAAAGAGAAGTTAAAGACTTGAGTCATCTCTATGTGGGAGGTCGATATCTGATTTCGGAGGGTTAGCATGCCTTTGGAGGGTTATCTGTAAGAGTCCCTAAATCCTGACAGTGCTTTTTCGTCTCCACAAAACAAAAGAGTGACTAATTATTTTAACATCTACTTCTCTCATAATTATGTAATTCTACCTATCTACCCTAGGTCAGGATTGTGTATAATTATATGTAAAAAAAAATAATAATAATAATGTTTATGTATAAATTAAAAAATAAAGTAAATTATGTATACTTTAAACACCTTCTCTATCACCATAGGACCTTTTCCTCCTCCCTTTATAAGGGTATTACTATCTCCTCTTTTGAAAATATATATATTTTTAATCTCACTGTTAAGTTGCAATTCATCATACCACGGTTCTCCTTTTTTTCACTAATAAGTGACTAAAAGACTGCCCTACCTCTCTATTGAAACTGCTCCTGCAGAAGTCACCATGTATTCCCTCTCATAAACCCCAGAGTCTTCTGTCTTTATTCTCCTTGATCTGAACCACTCACTCTCCTTTAAGGATGGATGCCCTTTTCATTTACTTCCAAGTTTTAAAAAATGCTGCCTGGGATTTCTTCTACTTTACTTCCACAATAAAAAGGTATTTAAGGGATTCTTTCTAAGCTTCAGCACTTGATAGGCACTTAACTTACCATATTCTTAAAGATAATTCATTGTCTTCTGTCTTCCATTTTTGCAATTTAAAAAATGTGTTTCTTTGTAGGCAATGTATTTTCCCCCTCCAGGTTGTTTTAAAAATCTTTGTCTTCAACATTCCATAGTTTCATTACTATGAGCCTAGAGATTAAGATATTCATCTTTCCTGAATTTCGTTTGGCTTGATCATTTAAACTTTTGATTGTTAACTAAGTGAAACATGCTACAGGGAGACCCTTATTTTTCAAGAAACCCCCAAATATCACTGAATAGGTCTATCAAATTCCCATTCATCGTAAAATATAGTTTGTGTGTCCTGCATTTTACTATATCATTTTTTAAATAAAAACTAAAGCATCGAGTGGGTTTTTCTTGAAAGGTGGGCATTACTGAGCAAGTGGTAAAACAAAGGGCAAAAGCTGGAGTGCTAGTTCTCTAGCCATTTCCTAGCTGTGTGACTATGGGAAGGTTATCTCATATCACTAAAGCTCAATTTTTTTTCATCTTAAGAATAAGAATAATAAATTCTACCACTCAGACCTGTTAGGATTAAGTGAGGTACCATGTCAAGTTCCATCTGACTATATTCCTTGAGGGTAAGACTACGTTCTAGCAGCCACTTGTACCAATTATCAATTTATTACTACTCAGCTCCAAATTTGCCTTGCAATGCATGCTCTGTAATAATAGACAGAATTCCTTCAAGCATGTCTCCTATACAGTGAACATGATGTTAAGATTTCTCTGTGGAGTGGAAAGACACTTCAGGAAGACAGGGCTTCTCTTGGCCCAGCTACTGTATAGTTTGGTCAGTAGCCTGGGTAGAGGAACACCTGGTGGTATTCTGTCCCAGCCACAGGCACAGAACACACAGTCCCTCCGTGATCTAACAGCCCCAGCCTAGTCTGATGATCACCTCCCTGGAGCACTCCCAAAACAGACAGTGAGTGTTCCAGGCCTCCCATCCACAGTGATGGCCCAACTCTCTCTGCTAGCCTGCCTCCTCCCCCCAGGTTTGTCTCTCATGGCTCTCCAGATGTGGACACTGCATACACCATGCCTCTTACCCACAGCCATTACCCGACTCTATCTGTGTACCTACCCACCAGCTAAAGTTCACCTGCACCCTGCCCCTGGAGGGCTGCTTCTGTTTTCCCAGCAACTGGGCACCAGATCTGGCCTAGGCAATGCACTGAATTTCTCTGCTATCCAGTGGCTGCAATCATACCTTCTACAATAATGTCTAAAGGGCATCGTTGGGAGGGGTCCCCCTTTCAAGTTTTTCCTTCCTTGGATACTTTCTTCCTCTTTGTATCTTATAGGTACTCTTTTACTATAGTTTAATAATTCTTTATGATAACTTTCTTCTGTTTAAATCACTGTATGTGTTCTGTCTCCTGATTAGACCCAGGCTGATATACCACTGTTTCCCCCAGTGCCAGGAACAGTGAACAACAATACGTATTACCTCTCCACGTGTCCCTTCCTCCCTCCTCTGGTTAGCCATGAATGACATAGCTAACTTGCTCAAAATCAAAGCATGGATCCATGTGGAAGGCCAAAGTTGGAACACACTTTCCCTCATTCCTAATCATTTCACTAACTGTTTGGATGTTAATTAATGTCATTTCTGGAGATTGGCTGGAGCCCCTATGGGGACTCTTACCTGATTTGATCATTTAAACTCACAACTAAGGAATTACTTCCAGTCTGGCTCCTGAAGACTTCAGGTCAGATTAATTTACTTCCTCCAGTTAAACCAAAAAAAAAAAAAAAAGGATTTTTGTTTGCTTGACAGTCTAATTTCCAGTATCAAGGAACATAAATAATCTATGGACTTATTTATCTACTCAAGCGTGTTAATTCTATCAGTGCCCACCTATAAGATCAGGGGTAGGAGACACCAAGGTAGTGACACAAATTCAAAAGCACAGTGACTTCCATAATGGCACGATTACTCCAATACTAAGAAGCATGTACTTTAAATCAAAAAGGATAGAATAAACATGTTAGCAAAGGAAATGAAATCCAAAGTAAGTAAAAGGAGAATAAAAACAAAGTCTTTATTTTCCAGGCCTAGCCCTGTTCTATTCAACAGTGTTATCAGTGACTTGGATGAAAATATTCTTACTAAAGTTGCATTTAACAGAAAACTAGGAGAGAGAGCCTGTTACTAAAACCTGGTGTGGTGACTTTGTATTGGGTCAACTTAGCTAAGCTAGCACTATGTATTGCAGTATTCCCTTCCCTATAAAGCTTGTGTTTAGGGTTGCCCATGAGAGAAATATGTAGGAGATTTAGGTAGTGGAAGTGAAACAGCAGCCATTATGCTCTGGAGATAATCACTGGTTAGAGGTGGGAAGGGATGCATGTCAAGGTACCAGTGAGTTGTTTGGTTTTTTCTTTTAAAGTTTGTCCTCACTTTTCTGTGCTCTGTATCCAATATCAGCCCCGCTGAACAACAGTGACCCAGGCCCACCATCAGAAACTTCACTGCAAACTCAAAGATGGTGGCCATGAAGAGCCAACGCCCTGCCGTGGACTTCTGCACTTGTCCCTCTGCAGCTGTCATCTAGCACATGGAGAGACCTGGGCTCCTACAAATTATGACTCATAACTCATACAGGAGCTGATTGATAACTTTTCTCTGACCTTTTAAAACCTTTTAGTTCCTAGCTCCTACAGCAATTGTATAAATATATATCGTATAACAAATTCCTTACCACATAATACTCATAGTTGCCTGCTTCCGTGATTGAACCTCGATTCACGAGAATTCAAAATCGGAAGAATAGGCTCAAATAAATTACATTTAACATTTCTGTATGTAAAATATATATAATATGAGTTCTGTATTTAGGCTAAAATAATTTTTAAAAACCCTATAGAAATAAAGGAGTGGTAAAACAATTACAGATTGTTATGGATTACAACAATTACTGTGAATATCCTAAGGATTCTGGACTGCAACTCCACCACGACCTAAAACCTCACACGGCTTATTGAACAAATAATCAAACAACAGTGTGATCTAATTCCTAAGAAGTGAATGTAAAACTTCATATCGTGAGGATAAAATTGTATCTCCATATTTTACACTGATAAGACAGCATGTGAGATATTATATTAAATCCTAATGTATTTTTAAGAGGAAATACTGCGTTCTAAAGTTAAAAAGTCTAGAAAAATATAAGAATGGCTTCAGGAACTTAGGTTAACTGAAAGTAAAGAGAAATAAGATCTATATATTTGTGGCTCCAGAGATAAGAGCTAGGATAAATTATAATTACATAAACAAAGAAACTTGCTTTCACTTAATGAAGAACACTATAATAGCAAATCATCTCAGAGAAATAGAGGCAGCCTGCAATGCCGAGGAAACTAGATGTCCACCATGGTGCTACTAATCTCTTAAAATTCCATGATTTTAGAGGTTACCAGGGGTTGGGGGAAAGAGGTACTAGGGAGTTACTGCTTAATGAGTATGGAGTTTCTGTTTGGATTGATGAAAAAGTTTTAGAAACAGTGGTAATGGCTGGCATAACACTGAGAATTTAATTAATGCCACCGATTTGTACACTTTAAAATGGCAAAACTTATGTTATATATACTTCACCACAATATAAAAAAATCCATGATCCTGTTATTCTATGTGTGTAATGCAAAAGGTTTAAATTTAAAATTGGACTTAATAAAAAACAAAAACTTCATTACTAATGTGGATAAAGGCATTTCTTTTGAATAGAATGTATTTACCATAAAGGAATTTGCCTAAAGCAAATGCTTCCATAATCCAGTGTTTCATAAAAGCCATAAGCAATTACATGTTCTCCAGCAGTGCTACTGAATCGAACCAGAATGATTCAGTAAGGGCAGAAAAATAATTGTACTCATGAAAAGCTCATTTGTAAGTGTTACCATATTATCATGATGATAAATGTTCTTATTAATGCTAAAATGGAACATATAAAGTTTAGAAAAAATTATTCTTTTATCTACCCACACTCAGAGATATACAGATTCACATGTACACAGACCAAAACATCACAATTTAACACGTGAAAGGAAAAAAAGTGCCTAGGAGACTGAAAATGCACTGGCTAAAGTTCATTTCTTTGTTCATAAAATTGCTAAATTTTGATAGATTAGAAAGATATTCAAAAGACATCTACAATCGAAGACCCTTCTGTGTGAGTTTTGGGGTCAAAGAAAAATTCATTTTAAACTTTAAAATTTCCTTGGTGTCCCCCACCCCCAAAACATCTTCTTAAATGTGAATGAGTGGAAAAAGACATATCATACCAGTATTAATTGAAAAAAACAAAAAAACAAAAAATCACAGTTGGAGCACTAATACAACCCAACTTCAAGAATCATTATTAAGCTACAATAATTAAGATAATGTGGTACTAGTGTCAAGACAGACACTTAGGTGAATAGGACAGAATAAAGAGTCCAGAGATAGAGCATACAGATATGGATAACTGATTTTTAACAAAGGAACAAAGGCACTTCAGTGCAGAAAGAATAGTCTCTCCAACAAATGGGACTGGAACAACTGGACATCCATTTAAAAAAAAGAAGAGAAGAAGAAGAGAAACAAAAAAAACTTTGATCTATCACTCACACCATATAAAAATTGAATCAGATTGGAACATACCTAAACATAAAACATAAAACTATAATGCTTCTAGAAGAAAGCAAAAAACCTTTGTGACCTTAAGTTAGGCAAAGATTTCTTAGATATGATACCAAAAGTACAATGCATAAAATTTAAAAATTGATAAATTGGACTGCATCAAAATTGAAAATTTTTGCTCTTCAAAAGGCACTATTTAAAAAAAAGACAAGGCAGACTTGAAGAAAGTATTTGTAAATCATATATCTGATAAAGATACAGAGAATGTATAAAGAACTCTCAAAATCCAACAGTAAGAAAACAAAATTGGCTAAAGATTTGGAGAGATGCTTCAGAAAGGATATATCAATAGCATATAAGAAGAAAAGATATTCAATATCATTATTAGAAAACTGAAAATTAAAACCACCTAACACACACCTCTTTGAAGAGCTAAAACTTAAAAGACTGACAATACCAGATGTTGGCAAGGGTGTGGAGGAAAATTGGAAATCTCATACACCACTGGAGGTACAACCACTTTGGAAGGCAGTTTGGCAGTTTCATAAAAAGGTAAACATATATCTACCATATGACTCAGCCATTCTGCTCCTGGATATTTACCCAAGAAAAATGAAAGGGTATGTCCATAAAAAGGCTTAGACATGAACATTCATAAAAGTTTTCACTGTGATGCCCAAAACTGGAAATCACCAAAATGTCCATAAACACATGAATGGCTAAGCAAATTGGGTATACCTATATAATCAAACACTATTGAGTAATAAAAGGGTAAACTGTTGACACACACAATGACAAGGAATGAATCTCAAAATAATTATGCTCAGTGAAAGAAGCCAGGCAAAGAGAGAGAGAGAGAGAAAAAAGGATATATTATATGGTTGTATTTATGCAAAATTCAAGCAAGTGCAAACTCATCTATAATAACAGAAAGGAGACCGGTGGCAGTTTGGAGATGTGGGAGTTGGGGGGTGGTGGAGCAGGGAGGGATGGAAGGAAAGGATCACAAAAGGGCACAAGGAAACTTTTGGGAGTGACAGACACGTTCATCATCTTGATTGAGGTGATGATCTCACAAGTCTATACATGTGTCAAAACTTACCAAATTATTCACTTCACAAATGTTCAACTTTTGTATGCCAATTATACCTCAATAAAGTTGTTAAAAAATAAACAAAATCAGCAGTTTGTTTGGAATATGTGAAAACTTGCTTGGGATATGTGAAAAGGAGAAAGTCCTTTCTTTCAGCAAGGAAGAGGCAAGATTCAAACTGTGAGCAGTATCCACAGAGAGGTCATTTTTAAAAAATGTATATAGTGCCAATGCAGGGGGGGGGAAGAAAATAAATAAAATAAAATAAACAAGAAACTCTTCCTTTT
Source organism: Cynocephalus volans (assembly GCF_027409185.1). Lineage (NCBI taxonomy): Eukaryota > Metazoa > Chordata > Mammalia > Dermoptera > Cynocephalidae > Cynocephalus > Cynocephalus volans. Next base: position 119,915,569 of record NC_084467.1, on the reverse strand, counting down.
ATAAACTGCAGATGATAGAGGTTTGTCCATTTACATTCTTCAAGCCCAGTTCTGAGGCAATCTGTTTCTTTTTTTCTTTTTTTTTTTTTTGACCGGTAAGGGGATTGCAACCCTCAGCATGGTGTGGTCCGGGCACCGGCCATCCCTATATAGGATCCGAACCCGCGGCCTCGGCGCTCCCAGCGCCACACTCTCCCGAGTGAGCCACGGGGCCGGCCCGAGGCAATCTGTTTCTTAAAGCCTTTTCTCATCATTTGTTCCCTCATGTGAACCACTGAAACATTTACATTAATTTTTAGATATTAAATTAATTCAGTGCATTTATCCATCCACCCATTGCACATTGATTATGTGCCTCATTTGGGCCAGACACAGGCTTGGCACTAGACATACAAAAGTGAGTAGAGCATAGTTCTTTCCCTCAAAAGCCTCACAGCCTTGTGGCAAAAGACTGACAAATTTTAGCAGTAACATACTAAAACAACTATTTCAAGAAATATTAAAAAGTACAACAGGAACACAGAGAAATTCATTTTGTCCGACACACTGTCTTGTACTACAGTGATTTGCTCAGGATTCCATTTGCTTACTAGACTAAAACTCCCTGAGAACAAGGGACCGTGACTCACTCACTTCAGTAATCTACTAAATTACCTAGCACAGTACCTGGCATGAGTGTTTCATACATGTATATTTGTTTGAATGAACAGAAATTCCATTTCACAGGTATGTACTCTTTGACTAGAAGGCAGAGAAGCCACCATACTGCCAACTTCACAGTTGAGTTCCAACCCTTATCCACTTTGTCAACAATGGCATGGCAATAATCTAAGAGGAGACAAAATCAAAACCTAAATCTAGGTCCCCAAATTCCCAAAGGAATGGCCATTCTCCTAGTGAAAAAAAACAGGAAGGAGGTAGGGGTGAGATGGGGCTTGGTCTGCAGAGATCCAAGACAGAAGAACGACACCCATGATTCAACGTCCTGCCGTGGTTCCCTGGAGAGCCCTGGCTTTCTATATGTTGTTGCTCTCCGGTATTCTTCTGCCCAGGGGAATACACATGGATAGTACCCCTCTAATCTCTGTAGGAATTACCAGTTTATAAAAGCAATTTCTGGGTGTGCGTCAGTTCAGTCTGCTATAATAAAATAACATAAACTGGGTGGCTTATAAACAACAGAAATTTATATCTCGCATGTTCTGGGGGCTGGGAAATTCAAGATGAAGGTGCTGGCAGACTTGGTGTCTGGTGAGGGCCCACTTTCTGGTTCACAGAGGTGCCTTCTAGCTGTGTCTTCTCATGTTGGAGGGAGCTAGCTCGCTCTCTGGAATTTCTTTTATAAGGGCACTAATCCCAACCACGAGGACTCCACCTAATCACCTCCCACAGGCCCCACCTCCTAATACCATCACCTTGGGGGTTAGGATTTCAACATATGAATTTGGGAGGGGAGGACGTAACATTCAGACCATAGCACTGGAGATTACACTTGTGAGTTTTTGATTTCCTAAATGATCACAAACCCCTTATCTATGCTCAGTTTCTGAAGGGGCAGAAAGGTGGGAGAGAAAACTGGGAAACTGGGAAACTGTGAGCACAGGGTGATAGAATAAACCAGTTTTCTCATTTTGATCAACATATCTGCAAGTATGGAATTTCAGTTAGGACAAAACTTGCACAAATCAAAAAGGTCTCCAATTACAACCAAGAGATTTGGATTGAACACCAAGCAGAAATCCCTCATAGCTCTCTTAGAGAGTGCAATTCAACATGACCAGAATAATTTTCCTCTCAATCTTAACGATAAGGCAGATTTACTTCTTGTACTTACATCTATAGAAACAAGAGGTCTCCAAAGGGAAAAGCAGTGAAGTTTATTTAAACTTGTCTGGAGCCTGACAGACGGTTTGAGGAAAGGGCAAGGGACCCAGGTGCTCAGCGACATCTTGAGTGTTGGACTGCACTCTTACCTGTAGATGGGGTCCTGCATCACCAGCATCTTGCTCTCATCCCATGTCCATTCCTTTTTCTGCAATAAAAGAAGCTATAAATGAATAAGTTAGGCTTGTCCTCAGCTACAGAACCAGGGCACACAAGCTACTAATGCTTATGCAAACACATGCATTTTGCTCCTGTCCTGATTTTTTCCCTCTGAGTGGCCTGGAGTTGATTGCTCCAAAAAGGACAAGTGGAGAATGTCAAGTGTCTAGTCTGATCAGTCTCGTTCAAGCACTCTTTAGGAGAGTGTCTCTCCAGGGCACAGAGTGTAGGCAGGACCCAAGGAGGCCTCAAAGAACCACAGGCAGACTCTAAATCAAAATTTCTTAGAAAAATGGCAAGGAAAAAAAGCCTATACATCATTCCAGAGCAGTGGGAGAGGAGGGGGAACAAAAGGGAGAAGAGGGCAAATGACGCTGCCAAATGCAAGAAATGTAGGGTCCATCCTCCCTCCTTTAAGTGAGGGGACGGGGAGGGCTCCACACAAGCCAGGTAAGTTAACTCGTACCCTTGCAGTGTCACCCATAAGAGGATATTCATTCTGGCTGCAAACCTAACCTACAATGAACACAAAGGAGACCCCTCATGCAGCTGGGGATGAGAGGTGGGAGGAGAGAGGATTCGACTGCAGTGCTTGATGAGGTGAGTAGCACCCCAATGTGGAGGGGAAGCACCAAGGTCAGTAGCCAATCAAAAGCCCTTGGGTCCAAGCCCCTGGTGCAGGGATGGAGAATCCCGCTCCACCTTCACTGGCCTTTGTCATAGACACAGTGCTTTCATGGGGAATTGGGGAAGGATACACTCATGTATGAAAAAAGGACTCAAGAGTGGGGGGAAAGGACAAGGAAGCATGTACTGGATTAATTAATGAGTACTTTTAGCGATGTTGATTTCTCAGAGATAATGCACAGAATGGCAACTCAAAACATATCAGGGTTTGGCAATTGTTAGGCCTCTACCAGGGACTAGAGGAGACCGTGTCCAGGCCATTAGAGTAACATTAGGAAAAAGCATTTTTTCCAGAAGCTTTACCCAACACAACACAATACACACTTGGCACACACTGGCGCATGCACACATACACATCCCATTTAATCCCTGAATTTTGATTCAACACGAATCCAATCCAATGAGGTAGGTTTTGGACTGGTTTATAAGCAATTAATATCAAACATTGTTTTATAGACAATAAAACTTCAGCTATAACTAAAAATTAACTATTTTTTTAAAAGATGCCTTCCTTTAATTGCTACTAAATACACTACAAAATTTTAATACATAAATGACCTACTTGGAGCAACACAGAACAAGGAGACTAATTTTTTTTCTAAATAAGAACCCCTTCAAATATATAAATACAGGAAGTCCAGACCTTCTTCTTTATACTAAACAATCCCAGGTTTTGCATACATCCCTTGCTTGATGAAATCTCCAGACTTCTTGCTACCATAGTTGACTTTCTTTGTATATACTGTACTTTGTCCCCCTCAAAACCTGGTACTCTGAACTGGATCTCTGATCAGTATGGTATACAGACACATTCCTTTCCATGTTCCAGCCATGACATTACCCAGTAAAGCTTGGTTTACTGCATTTTTTGCTGCCTCATAACCATCACACATTAGTCTGGTTTTCAACTGATGCACTGAAATTTGTCAGAGTTAAAGTCTAAATGTTTGGACACTTATTTTAAACACACAATATAATTGTTCACCACAGGAGTTCTTTAAACAGCAAAGTATAAATGTTTAAAATATGGTTTGATCTTGAGGCAAATTTTTCATAACATAAATATTAAATTAAGCCACATCTATAGTCATCATATATTCTGCCTACACTTATAATTCAATTCAGTTAGCAATATTTATGAAGCACCTGTTCTCCACTGTTGAACCATCTTTCAGCTATTTTATTTTTCATTTCTAACATTTCTATTTTGTTCTTTATTTCTTCTATTTCTCTGCTGAGACTTCCTACTTTTTCACTTTTAAGAGTGTCTGTAGTTGCTCATGGAAGCATTGTTGTGATAGCTGTCTTAAAATCTTTGTCAGATAATTCTAACATCTCTTGCCTCTTGGTGTTGGCATCAATTGCCTTTTATCATTGAGGATGAGGCTTTCCTCATTCCTGATATGGTAAGTGACTTTCAATTGAATTTGTACATTTTGAGTATTATAAGACTCTAGTACTATTTAAGCTTTCTGCTGTAACTGTCATCCTTAGATACTGCTCAAACAGGGAAAGGAAGTGGATGCCACCTTATTACTGCCAGGTAGGAGTTAAGTCCAGGTTTCTAATTCAGCCTCTGTTGACACCCAATAGGGAGAGGGGGCTGCTCATTACTGCTGGGTGTGGGCGGGAGTTCTAGCTTCCCACAGGGCTTCCACTGACACCACCCTGGCTCAAAGGGATAAGAATGTCCTGTTACTGCTCTCCACATGGCCTCCACTGACAATACACAGGGTAAGTGGCCTCATCCTAGTGGGCAGAGGTGGATGTTTGGGTTCTTCATGCGGTCTCCACTGACACCACGTGGGAAATGGGGTTGGGGGGTGGTTGGCGCCCTTCTCAGCTTTCTGTGTCACCACCCGGCAGGGTGGCTGGGGCACCTCATCACCCCTGGACAATGAGATGAAAGCCCAGGCTCCTTCTCAGCCATTGCTGCCTGGGGAGTTGGGGGAATAGTGGTGGTGCAGTTTTTTTCTGTGTTGTTTGGCTGAAAGAGAGTGGTTATGTCTAAAAGTTTTGTGCCTTACTATGCTGTCCTTTTCCCCCCTCCTCTGGCTAGGGAGAACAGATCCTATGTCTGTCCCCATTGGCATATCTGGATTGCCGGCTTTTTCAACTCCAAGTCTGGGATATACGAAGTCAAAAGAAAACCCAGGGAACTCACAATTATGTAATTCCTTGGGTACCAAGGTTCTTAGCCAGCTGCCTTCTCTCCACCTTTCAGAATCTCCTTATGTTTGTTTTATATATAATGTCCAGGGTTTTCTGTTGCACTTAGCAGAAGGAATAGGGAAAAGTGCGTCTCTTCCACCGTCCCAGAAGCAAAAGTCTGCTTCAAATACACACATACACACACACATATATTTTTTTCTCCTTTAAAAACTACAGTACTTGGGCTCCACCTCTACAGGTACAGGAATACAGAGGGTCCACGGTGAGGCCCCCAAATCTGTAGCTTTAACAAACATTTCAGGTGATTGTGATGTGACCCTAGGGTTGAGAGCCACTGTTGTATACCGAAGAAATGTTCGATTGAAACACCAACCAGAGATCTCTTTCACATACTGCATAGTCCTCTGGAGTCTGGCACAGGGAGGGTCCCCTGACACTCCAAAAACAGTGATCTCATTAACCACTGTCTCTGGCCAGGGCCCCCCTCAGTGCTACTCACTAAGTAACTGCAATGAATTAAACACTTGAGGGGTAACAGCAAGAGGGTGCTCCGCTCCTGAGGAACTAGGTCTTCACTTTTCTCATGTTCTCCCTATCAGGAGAGTCTTCTCCTAAGAGTCTGTGCTACTGTGCTGTGACTGTCAAAGCAAGCAGAGGAGTAAATGACTCAATGCACCAGAGAGGCCATGAAACTCCCAGCCGCTACCACATCCACTGCCCCTTTTGGAGAAAAGCAGCCCCAAAAAGGGTTCTTTCTGAGTGTGGATGACTTGGTTTATGCTGTGTGTGTCTGATGAAACCAACTCTGCCAACCTGGGCGTGACTGACTGGGCTCGGGATCAGCACCTGACTGACCAGAAGGGCAAGTGTCACTGAGGGGCCAGCATAAAACTGCTCAGTGGTTGAGCTCTGTGATAAAAAAGACCCAATTCTACCCAACAAACCCTCTCTTTGGAGAATATCGAGTCCTAGACTGAGCATAGGCTGAGCTCCCAATATTGGCAGACGGTTTTCGTGACTTGCACTTACGTCTCCACTCAAACTGGCTGCAGCGCTAAGACAGGACATGCATCAAGCGCCCACTCATTTTCCTCCTAGCCTAGCAACACACCTCCATTATCGGAGGTAACCGGGGCAAGACTTCTCTGAAACTCTGAAGAATGTAAGTAATATAACCATTAAAAGGAAAAAAATGAGGCAAAATAACAGAGAACAACTATTTTCTTTCTGTGGCAGACCTGAATAGGAGGATGGGAAGACCAGGCTCCCAGGGCACCTTGTGATAATTTAATAAGAATGAACATCAGCAGGGTCTACGGAGGCCAAAAAATACTTTACTTTGAAAAGAGGTCCTAGCACCCATATAGAATATCTTGGCGGGGGGGGCTCTCAAGATAAAGATCTTTTCACCTACTTATTTTTCTTTTCTGAAAATCCCATTAAAATCTAGTCCTCTCCCTTTAAAGATCTTACAGTAATCCTTGGGCGAATCTATGAAGAGATCAGGAAAGTAAGATAACAAAGTGTTTGGGGGATAGTGGGGACTCACCAATGTTTTTGTTATTTAAGAACCTAAGGCAAATATGGTTTACTAACCTGTGTCTCTCTCTTCCCCACTTCCTTTCTCTCTCTCTATGAATTCCTTACTCCAAGGTAATCTTAAAAGTCAGTGAGAGACTAGCTCAACTTGAAGATTCCACATCATACACTGGCTAGTCAAAATTTTCTGGAAAGAGAAAGGAAGGTGTGGTCACCAGAGTGCACCCTACAGACCTCCGATCACAGGGAGTTTAACTAACCAAGGGCCCAGCTGCTCGCGTTCATTCAGGGGCCATGCTTGCCACAGGCTGCTCCAGCCAGTGACTGAATGTGGAGGGATACTACGACTGAGGCAAGACAGTCCTGGGAAACATGGCAACCCCCTGACAGATGACTTTACCTGCAGAAATCCCGAATGGCCTTGCCAAACCTTCCTCAGACCACACTGCAGTCTAAGAGCCTTTCACCCAAACTGCAGTCCCTCACCCCTGCACGCGGAGGCAGGCCCACCCTGCAGTCTGACAGCTATCCCAGCCTTTCCTAGATGCCTTCCCCATTTTCTCCCGCAGCCATTTAATATTGTCTTGGCATTTGCTTCTTGGAGGACCCAGACTAACACAGAGAGTGAAAGGTGAGAATGGAAAGATATAGGAAAATCATCTTTATCAGTTTCATTTTTGATTCTCACAGTATGTTTCCTAGTTGATACGGGGGAAAATGTCCTGTCTTCCATTTAGGAATGAACTTCTACATACTGCTTTCTTTTACGTTAAAGTTGATCTCCACCTTAAAGATGAACACTGAAGCTCAGAGTAGTTAACTTATTTCCCTCCATGACCACCTACTCCAGTGGTAAAGAAAATCCATCTCCTCTCTCTCTAGACTCCACATTCTCTTTGCTACTCCAAGCAATCAAATCAAAGTCTTTCACTCGCCACTGCCAGGAAGCTCTTTGCATTTAAGAGAGAAAGGGGATAAAGGACTTGTTGTATATGCTTCTGTAAGACCACTGAGTGAGGGTAAGCACATCCTTGATATAGGACCTTCTCTTTTTTATCTATTGAGTGCAAATGTCAAGTGCTCCATGGAAATTCACAGCCATTTTATCATTCCAAAAGCTTCTGGCAGGGAATATAATGTGGGAACTGGTTTAGACGTAGGTCTGCCTAGAACAGTGCCAATGAGAGAAAACAGAGTCAGGAATAATTATCATAGTGGTCCTGCCTCCTTTTGGAAATTAGAAATGGATACGGTATCTTTAAGCCCTTTCCAAAGAACGCAAAAGTGGAGGATGAATCTGTACTGACAATTTTTTCCTATCCCTAGTGGAAATTATTAGTAAGCTTCACCATTATTCATGCAGCATCATTCATATGCCTGGCAGCAATGGTGATTTCTTTAGAAAAAAAAAAAATTAAAAATAAAAAACCTTGCAAAGGCCATATAAACTCAGCTTGACAAATTCTCCATGCTTCTAGATAAAAGGATCAGGCTGAAAATAAAGCTATCTTCCACCTACAGGTATAATCTATGGATACCAGAAAACACATTTTAAAACTAAAGTGCTAGTAAATCTTCACACAATTCCTAATATGCCTGTTTTAAAACTAGCGGAAAATAAGGAAGGCCAAGAAACATAACACGGTGGAAGAAAGACTGGACTAAATTTAGAGCTTAGATTCATACCCTGGGCCTGTCAGTAACTACGTGATCCTCTAATCAAGTAGAGGATCAGACCAGGTCCTTTCTTAACTCCCTTCTCCTAAATCCTGGTTCTATAATTTTGAGTGCCTCCATTTCTTACCCAATTAGATCTGAGCTCTATTTTTCCATAGTAACTAGCAGTACTGTTTGGGCAGGAAAATCATTTCCTTGTGATGTGATATCCACATGACAGAGTACAGGTTAGAAGTTAAAGACCCTGGACTAATTAGTTAGGCATTTTCTATAGTAGGGTTTTTTATCTAAAGGAGTCCCAAGAGATTAGTATACACTCACATAGAAACATAGTAGTGGTAAAAACCTGCTTGGGATTTGAGCAAGACAGACCTGGTTTAAACCTTGACTTTATTTAGCACTGACAGGATTTGAGATCTTGGGCAAGTTGTTCAATCTTTTTTTCTAAAATGCACATAAGAACGGTATCTACATCATGGGATGGTGGTGAGGATTTAATAAGTGTAAAGTGCATCAAGCAAGGCCTGGAAAACAGGAGGTGCTCAATATCAGTGCTAGCTATTATTATTAGCTGTTCTCATTATCATCTTAGTGGGTAATTACTTCTATCTGTTTGCTCCCTCTGTTCTTGTATCTTCCTAAGTGGATGGAATAAAATTTGGGAGAAGACACAGTTCCTGCCCCTTAAAGGCTTATGACCTGTGGGGGAAAGAGATAAATAACTATAATGCAATTTTATAAGAGCTATAATATACCTATGAATGCATATAGTGTCATTAAAAATAACTTTGTTAGAAAGGATCCATATCTAATACCCCAATGTAACCTACAGTTTTTTGAACATGGTAGACACAATAAATATTTGTTAATGAGAATGATGAAGCCATTCTAGAATGTTGCCTTAGGGGATCTCAACAGAGTTACTGGTTTACAAGAGAAACCACATGAAACTGAGGCCCTTTAGCTCTTTTATTAGAAAAATCCTTTGGATGAAGTTCAAGACTAATCTTTCTTATTCAAGATTCCACTCCCTAGCAAATGATGCTATAGTGTGAATCCAGCACTATAATAAATAAGCATTATTATATACATAGAAAAGATAATTACTTGGGCCTGGTTGGGAGTTGAAGAAAATGTACTGATTGAGAGATAACAAAGTAAAGCTAATTATCTTAGTAGCTGGGTTCACTTCACAAATTCAATCTAGGATTCATAAGGAATTTGTGATTCATTATCTGCTGGCATCAGTTCAAGAAGACAGCATTTTTAGACAGTTGTTAATATAACCAAAAAGATGTTTTTTACATCTCAGTGAGCAATAATTATAATATATTTGACTACAGCCTACACTAGTATAATGCATCTGAAAATCTGAGTCACCTGAACAAGTCCAACTAATAATACTATCAAAATTAGCAATTTCTATTGAAGCCTTCCTATGCTTGAGAAAGGCTCTCATCCTTGTTTTTTAAGTGGCAGATTGACAGGAGGAGAAAGAGGGACGAGAATGTGATAGTCAAAAGCAACAAATTAGACTTCGTTTTACTCAGTTACTAAGTACTTATTTCTCTCTGCTTTAATGACATTATCACACACAAATAATGTTCGTTGATCCAGTGAGCCAACAGCCACAATTACTGAAAACACTCTGCATGTGCCAGGTTTCCTGGTTAGTGCTGGGCTTACAAAGATGGCCCCTGCCCTTAAAAAGTTCACTGGAGGCCACAGGCTCCTTGCAAACATGCTGCCCTCCTCAGCAAGGAAGCACACCACCATTCACCAGCTGTAGACAGGCCAAGGAGAGACAGGAGGCTTGGTGGCTACTTCAGGGGGTGTTTGACCTCAGAGGGTTCCTTCCTGCCCTAGAGATTGGGAGACAACGACACAGCAATTGCTCAGCCTCTGGGATCTGCTTTCTCCATAGTACAAGAGGTTCTCAAAGACCTGAATACATACAGGTGATCTATATATACACACAAGCACCAAAAAGCATGGTTCCAGAGCTGATGCAGAGTATTTGAGCTGGAAAAATTAAAGTGATCACCTAATCCAACTCTTCATTTTATAGGTGAAGCTCAGAGAAGCAAAATAACTTGCTCAGAGCCACACGGCCAGGAAGGGTAGAGAGCCAGGACTAGAACTCAGGTCTCCTTGTCTCAACCAAGGGCTCCTTCCACAATGTCACACTGACTCAGTGAAAGTCAACGTACTATTTGTGGGAGGAGAGAACTAGTCAATATTTTTACCAACTAGTCCGGTACTGGTGCCTGACTAATAAATAGAGAACATCAGGCTGTCCATAGTACTGCTGCCTTACGGCAGAATATAAGCCATGGCTGTTTCTACACCTGGTAAGAGCTCCAGTTCTTAACCTAATCATGATGGCCATCAGTGAGATTTGCCAGCTGTTCTATTTCCTTGGAGAGAATTGTGCATTTACACCATAGCATGTCTATTCTCACCCCCTATCAATTCTACAAAGAGAAAGAACAAAAGTGTGTGTGTGAAAGACCTGGGTGTGTGTGAGTGTGTTGATAGCACTCTCAGACACCAGAGGGCTGTCACATGGGAACAAGATGACAAAAAGCCTGATTGCTGTTAATGTGCATTCATCTGTCAGAGGCAGTGTAAAATGAACCCTGTGATTAAAGGCATTATCCAAATCACAGCCACAGCCCTGAAATGGACACCAAGCGTGGGTGGAGGAAACAAGATGGGAGGTTCCCTTTTCCCAAACCTGGCATCAGAAGAATCAGATCTAGAAAAGACCCGCTAGACCACCTCTTCTCTGGCCAGCAGGAAGGTGAACATACATTGGAAATTACCAAAAATGGAGTTTCAAAGTGAGTCACAAGGTCACAAGGACTCCCTCGGGAAGACGCTAGTTCAGCTTAGCTTTCGTGGCCTTAGTGGAAGGGGGCGGCTTCTCTCGCAGGTGCTACCTTAGCATACTGCTCCTTACCTTACGTGTTGTGTGATCTGACTTCAGTTTCTCACATGCACGATGGGGATACCACCACACATGGCACATGATACAGGGGGGAGACGGTGAGATGGGAAATCAGATTGTCTCCTAATGACAAAACTACGATGTCGCCCCATAATGGACAACATCAGAGGATACTTAATTACTTGAAAGGGAAAGAACTGCCCCTAGGACAGCAGGCCTTGAAATGTAACCTAACAGAGATGATGTCAGTCAGAAGTGTATGTGCATTGAAATGGTGGGGAGATTCTGGGCATGTCAGCATGGAAGTATAGGAGCCAGAGAGCCACAGAGCCACAGAGCCAAATGCTGGCAGGGTCTGTCGAACAGACTCCTGCAACAGCATCTGCCCAACAAGGCCAGTATGAACATCCACTGGAGCCAAGTATTGTAGCACCTGACGCCAGGAAATCTTCCTGCCACACAATTAGCTGACTTGCTCCATTTGTGTGCTCACCCAGCAACCCGCTAATAATTTGCCTTCTCACATCATTTGCCTCCAATAGAAAGAAAATGTGCTCACCAGGCTAATGTGAGTACCTTGTCCAGGAGATTTCTATGTCTCAGAGTAAATGAAGACACTGTTCTAGCTTATACATCAGCCTCTTCTGAACCTTGTCGGTATGAGTTAGCATCCTAAGGTTCATAACTTTGCATCTGGTGAGGCTCAGTGTCTGGCTCTGAAAGGCTGACAGCTCAGACCCTAGTGAGGGAGGTGCAGTCCTGTGAGGAGGTCACCCGTGTAGCTTGTTTCCCCACGTGACTGGGTGCCATGGACGCTGACCAAGAGAAATGTCCACAAGGTGATGAGGGGATGGATGGCAATGAGTGTGAAAGCATCCTGTAACCCAGAAAGTGCCTCCCAGCGACAGTCTTTCTATCGGCGGGACAAGAGGGCACCAAGCCACCAGTTTCCTCACATGGAGGGCTGTGCTAAGCAATCTGACATGTGTGACAAAAGCCACACTGGGATTCAGCCTGGCTCCCCGAGTCACGAGCTTGGGTTGCACTGGCCCATTTTCTTCTCTGAGGATATGTCTTGCGCAAATTCACATTGCTGTTGTCCACAATTTCTTTAACGGGGGCCCAGGGACTTGATATGCCTCAGCTTACTTCAGCAACTCTCCTGCTCAGGAACTCCTGAGAGGACAACACTAAAGACTGTCCCATGGACAACCTCTGCATACATGTATGTGAGGTAGGGGGAGAAGCAGAAAAGATAGCCCCAGGGTAAGAACAAGATGGGCCCACGGTCCCCACAGCCGGCGTCAAAGATATTTAATAAGCTATTACAGATTCCTCACCCTTTTGAATTTTGAAAGATTTGGTTCCTTATAAATAGTATATCTGTTTTTTTCCTACATACTTCCAACCTCAGCCATAAAACACTTTCTAGAACCACTCTTAAAGATATTAAGGGAGCATGAGAGAACACGTTTTGGTTTAATATACAGGAAACTTTTGTAACTGTCCAGAGCAGTCCAGAGATGCCCCAAGAAGTAGTAAATTTCCCATCACTAGAGGTATCCTATCATACATTGGACAATCTCTTTTGTGAGGATGTTATAGAGAAGATTTATACCCTTGGATTGACGAGACGGCTACCCTTTAAGATCCCTCTCAGTCATGCAATTCTCCAAGTTTATGTTGCCTACCACTGTGCACTTGTCTTTGCCTTCCATACCTCCACCCTCTGCCCCTCACACCCCCAGACTCAAGTCTGCTTAAGTCCCATTTGAATAAAAAGCAACTTAGGTTTGGAACCAAAGGAAGCCCAAGCAGTCGAAGCAGTACTATGCTATGGTACTACCGTCAATAAGTGTAATAATAAATTTTATAAAAACAAAGGCATTAGCCAAGTCCAGGAAAACAAAAACAAAAACAAAAACCTCTCCTCACATATCCTCCATTAACCAGGCTCTTTTCCATTTCTTTTTGAAAACACACATCCCCTGCCCCTTATGAATCTAGTATTTCCAAGGGGTTGATGTTACTCTCCCACAACACAGACAACTAACACAAAACGGACAAGTGTTTAAACAACACAGGCGCACTTGCGTGTCTCACCCCGACCCAGAGCAACGCTGACTGTGTGCATCAACCCCTCCCTCCTCTTCCTCCCACCTTAGCCGTACTCCACCTTCCCGCACACTGAGCAGCAGCAGTGGCTGGGTCTTAAGGACTATTTAAATATGGGCTGTAATAGGAGGACACAGGATGCACAACGGGGCTGTGTGGCACCTGGGGTGGAACTGAGGCTTGCTCCAGCAGCAGAAGGGGACAGCTGCCAAGGCAGCCTCCTCTCATCCACTCCCCCACCGAACCCTGTTACTCATTATCATTTAAATTAGAAATAATTCCCAAGATCAAGACTCAAAGGTAAAAGTATAAAAATGGGAGAGGGGTTTGAACGCAAGGATGGCAGGAGTTGACGCCCGTCACCTGTGGGATACCAGGACTGATGCAGCAAGGCAGCTGACTAGGCCACAGGCCCTGCCTCATTCTCTGCTCTGCTGCAGCCTCTCAACACTGTTGCTTGTCACAGCAGAAGAGCTCGCCAGGTAAGGGAGAGATTCTGTCCAGAGAGTGAGCTGGAAGGGAAAGGTACCCCTTGCCTGCCTTCCCGGCTTCCCTTTCTCCCGCGTTTCTGGTTCAGAGCCTCTTACCTTTTTCTTCTTCTTCAGAATCACTTTCACTCCATCCACTGAAACCATAATGCTCACTTTCTTCTTCTTGATGTTCTTGGCTTTAAACTCATACTGTAAAGGAGAGGAGAACAAAGAAATGTAATCCAATCAGTGCATCTCTACAGCCCCAGCTAGCCCAGGGCATGACACAGAGGGCGACGGACAGGTGTGGGGAGCTGGTGCTGTTCCTGGGGACATGGAGCACCTCGGGATGGAAAAGCAGGCAGATGTCTGCAGGCAGGGGCCCAGGCAATCTCTGGGTTAGAACAAGGACACTAAGTGGCTATCAATTCTACCACTCAGCCATCAGGTTGGACCATAGGAATACACCTAATCTATCCTAACGAGATGAGAACACAGCCTACTTTGAAAATCTCATCAAAAAATCAGAAACTTCCCTCACTAACTCGTTCTACCATTTCATGACTTCCACTGGCAGGCAAGTATTCCTGTGTCTAACCAAATGCTGCTGAAACGCCATTCCATCTTCAATGAAGAGTAAGAAGAGCTGGCGCCAGTCTTTGTATCAGGAGGTTTTGCACACTAAAAGACAATTGTGAGTTCCAAGTTATTCCCTACGAATTCAATTCCCAAATTCCTTTACCTGTGAGTCAGTCTCCAAGTCTACCCACAGTCCTTTTAGTCTGAAGATTTGGGGGTAGAGATTATTCTAGAAAAGATCTTACCTATGACAGCTATAAGAAGGGGCACTGCCTCACAACCCCTTCATTTTAAACTCCACTTTGCAGTCCTGAACAGAGCTGCTCTAACCACAGCCCCACACTGCTGATGGATATTCACCTCAGCCTAAATCCCAGATCTTTCTGTAACATTTGCTCATTCACAGCCACTTCCTGTGCTTGTGTAGCTATTCATAACTGGCGTATAATTCTACATTTTCCCCAGCAAACTTCATTCTGAGCACTTCTCCAGTTTTTTTTAAACCATTTTCATCTGAACCCCATCTTACTACCTAGCAAACCGACCTGGCAAGCTCTCTAATCAAACATCTGGGCTACAGATTAGAAAATAAGTAACACAGGACCCAGAGCCAACCTACGGCCCCTCTTCTCTGGGACCTTTCATACTCAAGACCTCCCACCATGCTACCATTCAAGCCTGCTTAAAGGTACCCAGCTCCTTGCATGTGCATCTAAAATCTAATTATCTCTACAGCTAGTGTGTTGATAGGAATGAACATAATCTATCCTAATGAGATGAATACATAGTCTACTTTGAAAATCTCATTGGAAATCCAGAATCTTCTCTTGGCCATGCCTTTTAATACTCTAATGTTAATAATTCAACTTAGAGCTTCCCATACTGTCTAAAGTCTATCCCTTCCACTAAAATCTCAGTGATCTTATTGTGTAGTATAGAGTTAGTGTTGATGCCCCTTGGCCGTCTGCTTTTTATGGACAAGAACATGACCTCGCTGAGGTGAAATATCTTTATATTGTCAGGGAAGGCTCTGGATCACAGCTGATTTGAGTCTCCAAGTGAGGGCAACCTACATCACTCTCAAGTCTGGGGTCAGTTCCCCCACCTCCAATCACTTCCAACAGCTCTCCTTTTTATCAAGGGGGCCTGGAAGGAGAGCAAACCAGAGCAGCAAACACACAGGAGAGAGAAAAGAAAACTATAGCCTCAGAGTCTGCTTCAGCCTAGGACTCTAAAGCCAATTATGAGTAAAGGAGGGGAGGCGGGGCGCATCTGACAGGAAGAGGAGGAAGAGGAAAATTCTTTGTACTGCAGTCTGGCTCAGACACGTAACAAATGCCTCTTTAGGCCAGCAGCCACAAACCGGTGAAGTCTAGAATTTGTCTGATTGGCATGCACTTGGGGACACAGCTCCAACTTGCAGTATGTCCCAGGACTGCAGCATTCTGCTTAGCTGCAGTGCTAGATGAACTGAAATGACCTCAGGGTGGGAGAACTGGCATGACAATCTGCAAGTTGGCTGGCTCTGGTCTTGTGCCTACTGGGAGAGAGGAACCAGCTATGTTTCCTGACCACACCTGCATTTACCTTCACTCACGTGGACTTTAATAAACACAACTTTCCAGCTACACCTCCCTTTGAACAAATCACTAAAATCAGGTCTGCTCCTGTCAGCCAAAGGAGTACAGAAGGTGTGTTTTGATGAACTCAGGTGAAAGTTAAGAGCATAAGAGTCCTAAAAACACCCAGAGGATGACAAAACCTTATCTAGACAGGTCAGTCCTCAACTATTTGATTGTCTTTGGTCTCTTCCAGTATGTCACTTTCACAAGCTCCACATACTTCCTTCTTTCTCTTTTCTAGCAACACAGTCAAAATGAATACCAACTACCTACCCCTGCGAGGAACTATGTTGTTCTCACCAGCCCTAGTTTTAGAGAACATATTGCATGCTAAGCCAGAACTTTTTTTTTTTTTTTTGACCGGTAAGGGGATCGCATCCCAAGTGAGCCAGAGGGCCGGCTCTAAGCCAGACCTTTAAATGCCTTCTACTTCCAGAAGACTCTTGTAGTTGACCATCTCTCTCTCTCGTTTGATCCATGCCCCTGTTGGTTTCCCTCTTTCTCTTGAGACTTTTATTTAATCAAGATCCTTCCCTCAAGCTTGGCCAAGAGGCACCCAGCCAGCTCCTTGCTTGTGTGTCTGAAACCTTAACTATTTCTATAGTTAGTGTCTTGACAAGCTTGGCCATGTCTTTTAATACCTTCATCATAAGAACTCAAAATACAACTAAACTTTCTCTTTGGAACTGGAAAACAGCCTCTAATTTGACCACCATGCACATACTCCCAGATGGCTCTTACAGGGTCTATGGGCAGTGACTACACAGAAAAGCATGACCAAATGATTTCTCCCAGGATCTCAATGATAGTGACAACACAGGTGCTCCTTACAACAGCTGGTAGAATGCTTCAAAATGAAAACGGGCAAGAAAAGCAGAAATAGGCCTCCAGGTCCTGTTAATAACAGCTACCAGTACTATCTGAGTGTTGTTTCTAAGGGCTTAGGTTAGACACAATCTTTATTTACTCCACCTGTCTGCTGGTCAGATGTCCCAAACCATTTTCAACTGGAGAATTAGAATTTAATTGCAGTTCTGTTTGGAAACTAGGGAAACTAAAGGAAATGAAGTATCTGAAAATGCTTAAATATTTATTATCATTAAGCCATTTGTTTATATGTCAATTACACTTCACTTGGACAACCATGTTATTGTGCTCATTGGGAAGACAGAAAATGGATTTGGACAGAGGGGAGACAATGGAGTAACCAGGAGAACAGAAACAAGAGGGGTTCTCAGGGACAGGTCCTTTTTCCCAGACTGTGCTGCTCCAAGGTGGAGCACTGTCTGGGCAGCTGGGCTCAGGAGGAAGCATCTGTGTTCTGCAGGACAGGAATCTAATCTGCTCAGGCTTTGCCAGGGGCTGAAGAACAAAAAGGACTGATGGTGCCACCGTCTGTGGCTAAGGCCAGCCTCCCACAAAGCCCATGCCAGCCCTAGAGTGTGTGCCAACAGACCTGGCCCTTCCCCCAGAATGGCCAAGCTGATCTGGTACATTTGCTTTGCTAGCCAGAGCCCCACCAGCAAGGACAGATGAAGCCCTACAGGATCTGACCTTTTAGGAAACAAAACAAAACAAGTCCTGGAACATCAACGCAGACAAGAAAGACCAAGGGAAAGCGTTTGGAGTTCACAAACAGAGCCTTGGGACCTTGTATTGGAATAGTGGTCCTAGAACTTAATGTACTGTGCCAATGAGTAAGGCCCAGGAATAGGAAGCTGGGTAGAGGACCCAGCAGGAGCCAGGAGTAAACACTCAACAAAGGACATGAGTAAGAACATTGGCTAGAAGTTGGAACCCAGAACTACCTCCTAACCCTGTGCGTCCCTGTCCCTGGGAATCCAGGCAGTGGAAGCAGAAAGTCTGCAACAGCAGAGTGGGTGAAACAGCTGAGATGGGCACCTAATGAAGGGACCAGCCCAGCCCTGGGCTTGAGGCTATCAGATGCTCCCACACACTTAACAGTCTATTTTCACTACAATGTGTAGTTCCCTGAAGAATTGTTGGATGTTTGACAACAGCTGATTCTCGACCAACATATATATATATATATATATATATATATATATATATATATCCCCCACACACAGGATCCTTGGTTCCTGAGCCACCTTGGGTACAAATAATTTGGCTAGTGATACATTCTCTCATCTGCTTCATAGAAAGAAGGTTCCCTTGTGTTCTTAGCCATAAAATTCATTTTGCCCAGCTCCTTCCCACTGTCCCCACAATGCTCACAGATGTGAGTGAAGACCTGCTTATTAGTCAAGGTGCTCAGAGGCAACTTCACCAAGAGGAGAAGATTCAGTTTGCAAAGGCACATAGTGATGCTTAGATTTCTCAAGTCCTCAGCTTATATTCGGCTGAGTTCACTACCTGTCTAGAAGGAGCCCTGTGGCTTTGCTTCCTGCAAATAATCACAGGAAATTTAAAAGCGAATTCTGACAGTGCCGCTGGGCATTTTAATATTCTGCCTGGAGTCTTGGTTTTGTGAGTGTGAGTACATCTCCACAACAAAACTGTAAGCACCTTGACCAAAGGGACTGCCTTATAAAGGACTTACAAGAAGTCCTCTCGCACTTATTTGAGAATTTAATAACTTAAGTAGGGAGATACAAAATTCGAGTACACCCATGTTCATAGCAGCATTATTCACAATAGCCAAAAGGTAGAAGCAACCCTCCATCAATGGATGAATGGATACACAAATGTGGCATACACATACAATGGAATAGTATTCAGCCTTAAAAAGGGAAGAAATTCTGACACATGCTACAACATGGATAAACCTTGAGGACATTATGCTAACTGAAATAAGCCTGTTACAAAAATACAAATACTTTATGATTCCACTTGAATGAGGCATGTTGTCAAATTCACAGACAGATAGTAGTATGGTGGTTGCCAGGGGCTGAGGGCAGGTGGTAACGGGGAGTTAGTGTTTAAAGGTTACAGAGTTTAAATTTAGCAAGGTAAAAAAGTTCTGGAGATAGATGGCAGTGACTGTTGTATGAAAACACGAATGTAGTTAATGCCACAGGACTATATGCTTAAAAATGGTTAAATGGTAAATTTTATGTTATGTGTATTTTACCACAATAAAAAGCTACAAAATCAGAAAACACAGCCATAGTAAACCAAACATTTCTTCTCACAGCAAGTCCACTTTAATTCTGCTTGCAAAAGGATATTTCTGTAACTCCCCCACATGCAAGTTAAATAAACATGTCACCTTTTCTGGACTTCCATGTAATTGCATTTGATATCCCCTATGTCAGAGTGCCCACCCACACCATCTGTCTGCTGAACTCCTGCTTACTCTTGAATTATCCACTCAGACTTCGCCATAATGAAGTCGTCCAGGTCAACTCCTCCTTCCCGTATCCTCCCACGGAGTTGCTCCATGGACTTGGCTGCTGTAGCAATTTGCCAGCCTCTTATCACTCACGGTAGACTGGTTGTTTATTTATTTCCCAGTAGCCCATGCCCTCCTTGAGAGCAAGAAATATGACTTATGCACAATTGGGCCCAAGAAAATAGAACCAAGACATGGAAGGGTGATAAATAAATGTCAAATAAATTAATGAACACAGCTGACAGTGCCCAAGAAAAGATGATGCTATATATAAAGGTAAAGTAAGCATTCCAGAAGTTAATTAATTAACAACTTACATTATTAAAACTTGGATTGCATTCCACAGTACAAGAACTTTTGAAAGATCTGATCTTCTTTAAATGGTCCATACTCCACGGCACAGTGCTGAGCACCTTATCTATGCTTGACACATACTTCTTTAAATGAAATAGTTTAAAGCTGCCATTATTGGTCAAGGCTGTTTGCAATCATTTTGCAGTACAGTTAGGAATAATGAGTTGGAGGATGGTCGTGTAGATGAACTTCTGTTCTCTGGGCTACCCAGCTTCCCTAAGTTCCAGCTCCTGTGCCTATGGAACCAGAATCTGGGGGACAGGGCGCCCAAGAGCCATAGCAGTCCCTAACAGAGACAGTGACTTGTATTGTTCATTTATATGAAATCTCATAAATGTCAGCAAGACCAAGACCAACGTTGGTACTGAATCCTAATTCTAGAATACCTCTGAGGATTCTCAGAGAGGCTGGGTAGAGAAATTTATTTATCTATGTACTCACCTCATTCCCAGTATAACATATTTTAGTAAGAGACATATTACTGAAAATTAGGTATAAATAAAATCTCTATTATCTGTAAAATGCTTAAAAGGAACCAGATAAGCTAATTTTTAAAGAACTATTCATTGTCATTGTGCTAATATTGTGAAGTACAGAATTGAAGTATAGCCCAGCTCCATAAAACAAGGAGATCTAAAGTTCAAATTCTAAATACCATTTGGGATACCTGATTTAAAAAAAAAAAAAAAAAGGCAGAATCCCAGACCCAGCCCTCAGAGATGTTCGTTCAGCAGGTCTAGGGCACATCCAAAAGTTTGGTACAGCCAAAAAAAAAAAAAGGCTTTTTTTTTTTCCCTTAAATGTAAGAAGTAGTATAGATTACACTATTCAGAAACACTACTTTGGCCCATAAAAACATATTACAAGGATTATTACATATTTTCACTTGCATCAAGAATTGCCTTAGATTAAATGTGTCTTGATCATATATGTACTATTTTTATTTTTTTTTTTATTTTTATTTTTTTTAAAGCAATTGTCTTTATTTTTTTTTTTTTTTGTCTTTTTCGTGACCGGCACTCAGCCAGTGAGTGCACCGGCCATTCCTATATAGGTATTATAAGTAATCTAGAGATGATTTAAAGTATCTGGGAGGATGTGTATAGATAAGGTGCAAGTACTACACCATTTTATATCAGGGACTTGAGCATCTGTGGATTTTGGTACCTCAAGGGGGTCCTAAAACCAATTCTTCAAAGATACCAAAGGATGACTGTGTATAAGCACTGTAGAAAGAATAAAAGCCAATGGGCAGGCAGGCACACCTAAGAAAGGTAGGAGAAAAGGTTCAGTAACAAGGAAATGAAGGGGTTTGGGGAGGCCAGGTCAATCCCAAAAGCAAGGGAAAGAAATGGAAGGAAGAAAGGATGCAAGAGATGGAGAAGGGTTCTGAAATGGAAGATAAATTACTAGAGTTTTACATAGAAAGCAGGAGGGAGTTACATGCTTAAGGGTTTTAAAAAGAGTGAAAAATAGAGGGGCAGATGTTGAATATAATCTCAGCACCAGCACTGATGATTCAGAAAGGAGAGACACTGGAAATGAGAAATCTAGGAAAGACCAGGAACATATATTAAGCATTTGGTTATAAGAACAAAGAAAATGTCCAGATGAAATCACTGTACAGACTGAGAAGCAGGATAACAAAGTGGTCTCTAAATCTCACACCTGGAAAAAGTATCAATGCTTTCAACGATGACAGGACAGGTGAGCACAAAGGATGCATTATATACTGAAAAAGTCTACCTTGAACCAGAAAACTAGGGAATAGGAGTTAGGAGAGAATTAAGAGATTATGTGGGACTCCTTTTCCTAACCTCTCCAAAGTCCTCAAATCACTGAACCTCCCCCGCTAAGCTTAGGGTTAGCTTAGACCTGTCGGCACGATGAGAAAAAGATAAAAGAGTAGATGTGGAAAACCTATGTTCACATTCATCTCTAAGGGTCATAAGAGTTCCAGGTCTAAGGGCAGGGGAAGGGGGAAAGGAGAAACCACAGGCAGAACTGATGGCCCCAGTGAATATTCACGGTATAATGGAAATATGATGAAAAAGTTAATTCTTGGAAGACACTGAAGAAACTATTGAGAAGGAGGAAAATAATAAAATCAGAATTTAGAGGGGTCTTAGAAGTAAGTCTTATCTCAAGCAATCATTCAGCCTCTAATGGAATATTGGCAGCTCTGTTTAAAAAGCAGTTTCTTACAATGAAACTGAAATCTATTCCCAGAAGCTTCCACTTATATGATTTTCTAAAGCAGTGCTTCTTAAACTTCAAGGTCCATATGAATCACCTGGGGATCTTGTTAAATTACAGATTCTGCAGGTCTGGGGAAGGCCAAGGATTCTTCATTTCTAACAAGGTCCCAAGTGATACTGACACTACTGGTCCATGGACCACACTTTGAGTAGCAAGGCTCTAGAACTAGAATACATAAATCCGGAAGGTCTTTGGAGATGTTAGTTGTTTGAACTAATGATCTCCTAGGATTTTTTCAGGGCTAACATTCTATGATTCCTACCAATTATATACATCAATGTTCTGAGTTACCTAAAAATTGAGACACAAGGTGTTTCTCAGGAACAACTACCTTGAGATGGCCAAAAATCAAACTCTAATATACAAATGACACAACTCTAATATACAACTCTTATATGTAAATGATAAAAAACAAAACAAAACAAAAAACCAACAGTATCCAGAACACAAGCTCCCATAAGGGAAGGGAATCTGAAGAGTTACTGCCATTTTTCAAAGCATAATAATTAACTACAGTCAGTAGGTGGCAATATTTCCTCGGGATCTAAGGGATTATAAAGTGAAACAATGGTTCTCAACCTGGTCTGTACACTGGAACCACTCAGGGAACTTAAATAATGGTGTCTGGATCCCACCCCCAGAAATTTTGATTTAATTGCTTGTGGAGCATAGCCTGGATGCTAGGGTCTTTTTTGTAAAGCTCCCTAGGTAATTCTAACGTGCAGTTAAAGCTGAGGACCATTAAAGTAGAGTAAGGCATAGCAAACCACAGCTACCAAGAGGCAAGGAAGGGTAGGAGGTCAACTCTGGTCATCACATCATCCCTAATTCTCTGTGTCTCCCTGTCCCTCCTGGGGGGCTGACTCTGATGCACCACATAATCTCCATTCCATCTCATCTTCCCTTTCAGCCCATCCACTACGTTACACCAAGCTGCACCAAAGTCCTATGACAATAAATGAGCCTGAGTGAAAAGATAACCAGGATGGTTTATGTAGGAAAAGCACCAATATCCTCTGTTCTCAAAGAGACTCAGTTTTAACCACAGCAAAGTACCCTATCCCAACTCATCCCCAGTACCAGTCCTAACTCTAGGGGTCAGCAGAAATTTTCTGTGAATGGCAATATGGTGAGTCTTTTATCTTTTGAGGACCATATGGCCTCTGTTGCAACCACAGCAACTCTGCCGCTGTAGCATGACACAGCCGTAGACAACACATAGGTAAATGAGTGTGGCTATGCTTTCATGAAGCTTTATTTATAAAAACAGGCAGTGGGACAAATTTCATGTGCTATTACCAAGTACAACCAATGTGACCTCCACAGTGCAGAAATGAGACCATCGCCTACAGACTGGAATGCATGGGAGGGGCCTCGGGAGGCAGATGAGGTTTGAACACGGACCTAAAGCAGAGTAAAGTGACTATTCAGAAGGGAGAATGAAGACAGGGGAAGGAACCCCCACTAAGCACTGCAAAATCACCAGACAGATCTCTGACACAGGCCGATCCTGGGATTCTTTTCCCATGAAGGAACAATCTGTGATGTGAGCTACTAAGAGTGAGACATGACCAGACCAAGCAAACAAATGAAGATTGAAATAAACCTCACACCTTATGTAAAAATTAATTCAAAAATACATCATATGTTTAAATATAAAACTTTAATACTAATAGAAGAAAGATAAGAGAAAATCTTCATGACCTGGGATTATACAGAACTCAGGGCTTATTAAAACATGTTCAAACAGGCACTAGACAAGGATGCCCACTCTCACCACTCCTATTCAACATAGTGTTGGAAGTACTAGCCAGAGCAATCAGAGAAGAGAAGGAAATAAAGGGCATCCAGATTGGAAAAGATGAAGTCAAACTGTCCCTGTTTGCAGATGACATGATCCTATATATCGAACAGCCTAAAACCTCTACAAAAAAACTGTTGGAATTGATCAATGATTTCAGCACAGTAGCAGGATACAAAATCAACACACAAAAATCAGTAGCATTTCTTTTCTCCAATAGTGAACATGCAGAACGAGAAATCAAGAAAGCCTGCCCATTTACAATAGCCACCAAAAAAATAAAATACTTAGGAATTGAGTTAACCAAGGAGGTGAAAAATCTCTATAATGAGAACTACAAACCACTGCTGAGAGAAATTAGAGAGGATACAAGAAGATGGAAAGATATTCCATGCTCTTGGATTGGAAGAATCAACATAGTGAAAATGTCCATACTACCCAAAGTGATATACAAATTCAATGCAATCCCCATCAAAATTCCAAAGACATTTTTCTCAGAAATGGAAAAAACTATTCAGACATTTATATGGAACAATAAAAGACCACGAATAGCCAAAGCAATGCTCAGCAAAAAAAATAAAGCTGGAGGCATAACACTACCTGACTTTAAGCTATACTACAAAGCTATAATAACCAAAACAGTATGGTACTGGCATAAAAACAGACACACGGACCAATGGAATAGAATAGAGAATCCAGAAATCAACCCACACACTTACTGCCATCTGATCTTTGACAAAGGCACCAAGCCTATTCACTGGGGAAGGGACTGCCTCTTCAGCAAGTGGTGTTGGGATAACTGGATATCGATATGCAGGAGAATGAAACTAGATCCATACCTCTCACCGTATACTAAAATCAACTCAAAATGGATTAAGGATTTAAATATACACCCTGAGACAATAAAACTTCTTAAAGAAAACATAGGGGAAACACTTCAGGAAATAGGACTGGGCACAGACTTCATGAATACGACCCCAAAAGCACGGGCAACCAAAGGAAAAATAAACAAATGGGATTATATCAAACTAAAAAGCTTCTGCACAGCAAAAGAAACAATTAAAAGAGTTAAAAGACAACCAACAGAGTGGGAGAAAATATTTGCAAAATATACATCTGACAAAGGATTAATATCCAGAATATATAAGGAACTCAAACAACTTTACAAGAAGAAAACAAGCAACCCAATTAAAAAATGGGCAAAAGAGCTAAGTAGGCATTTCTCTAAGGAAGATATCCAAATGGCCAACAGACATATGAAAAAATGCTCAACATCACTCAGCATCCGGGAAATGCAAATCAAAACCACATTGAGATACCATCTAACCCCAGTTAGGATGGCTAAAATCCAAAAGACTATGAACGATAAATGCTGGCGAGGCTGCGGAGAAAAAGGAACTCTCATACATTGTTGGTGGGACTGCAAAATGGTGCAGCCTCTATGGAAAATGGTATGGAGGTTCCTTAAACAATTGCAAATAGATCTACCATACGACCCAGCCATCCCACTGCTGGGAATATACCCAGAGGAATGGAAATCATCAAGTCGAAGCTATACCGGTTCCCCAATGTTCATCGCAGCACTCTTTACAATAGCCAAGAGTTGGAACCAGCCCAAATGCCCATCATCAGATGAGTGGATACGGAAAATGTGGTACATCTACACAATGGAATACTACTCAGCTATAAAAACGAATGAAATACTGCCATTTGCAACAACATGGATGGACCTTGAGAGAATTATATTAAGTGAAACAAGTCAGGCACAGAAAGAGAAATACCACATGTTCTCACTTATTGGTGGGAGCTAAAAATTAATATATAAATTCACACACACACATACACACACACACACACACACAAACCGGGGAGGGGGGGAAGAAGATATAACAACCACAATTATTTGAAGTTGATACAACAAACAAACAGAAAGGACATTGTTGGGGGGGAGGGGGGAGGGAGAAGGGAGGGAGGTTTTGGTGATGGGGAGCATTAATCAGCTACAATGTATATCGACAAAATAAAATTTTAAAAAAAAAATAAAAAAATAAAAAATAAATAAAAAATAAATAAATAAATAAAAAAACATGTTCAGACCTGATCACAGCTCCCTAACACAACAGGCTATTCCCCCAAGTCTGGAATAATGGCCTCCCATGAAAAGATGTTCAGCAACCTTAGCTGTTAGGGAAATACAAATTAAAACCACAAGGAGGAGCCGACCCCGTGGCGCACTCGGGAGAGTGTGGCACTGGGAGCACAGCAGCGCTCCCGCCTGGCCGGTGGGCTCACTGGCTGAGTGCGGTGCGGGTGTCACCAAGGGTTCCGATCCCCTTACCGGTCACGAAAAAAGACAAAAAAAAAAAAAAGCCACAAGGAGATCTCACTACATACATATTAGAATAGCTAAAAATTTTTAAAATACTCACAGTACAAAGCACTGGCAAGGATTCAGAGCAATCGGACCTCTCATACACTGATGAAAGAATGTAAAACAGCACAGCCACTTGGGAAAACTGGGGGGCAGCTTCTTATAAAGTTAAACATATGCTTACTATATAACTCAGGAATACCTCAGACAAATAAAAACCACCAAAATCTATACATGAATATTTGTCAGCTCTACAATCACCAAAATTAGAAACAACACAAATATCTTTTCACAAGGTGAACGGATTAAACAAACGGTCCATCCACGTAACAGAATACCGCTCACAAATAAAAAGGAAAATACGTAGCTCATGTGTGATATAGTGTTGCTACAAAAAAAATTATAGGTGAATTAGTTGAAAAAGTAAATTTTTTTTAATAAATAAAAAGGAATGAACTACTGATACAAAACTTGGAAGTTATCTCAAAGAGATTATGCTGAATGAAAGAAGTCAGTCTCAGGAGGTTACATACTGTATGATTCCAGTTACATGACATTCTCCAAACAATAAAACTGTAGTGACAGAACAGATCAGTAGTTACCAAAGATTGGATATGACTACAAAGGGATAGCCCTGGGAGATTTTAGGGGTGATGGAAAAGTTCTGTATCTTGATTGTGGTAGTTGCTACGTGTATTTACACAGGGATTAAAGTTCACAGAACTATACCCCCCAAATCAATTTTACTCTATTAATTTTAAAATGAAAATTAAAGTCCTTTGGGCTGGATGAAACACCAGAATAAGGGATGCTTCCCAACCTCCTGCTCCTTCTCTGGAAGCCCCCAGATCTGCAAGGTTAGTACAGAGTAAGTATGAGGAGCACCCTCCCCACTACAGTGCAAACTATACTGATAATTCTGGACTTATTGCCTCCTAGGTCAAGGGCAGGGGCTTCCAGAATTGTGCTACCATACAGGCCAACAGAATCTCATAATGGCTTAAGAAGATAGGGAAAGTCATCCCAGACACAGGGTCCCTTCGAGCCTATACACAGTCCAGACACTGGTGAGATCATGGGCTGGGACAACAGACACTCAGAAGGCCATCCAAGTGCTATTCTTTCCAGCTATGGCTAATTCTGTCTGGTAACTCAGCCCATATGGGAGACCATTAGACCATTACTGGGGGAATAGCCTATTGTCTTAGGGAGTTGTAACCAAGCCTGGATGTGTCTCTGCAGGCCCTGGTGTTCAAGGTACAGAACTCTTAACATTCCAATAGGCTGAAAGAGTTCCCTAGGGCAGGCAACTCACCCCAGTCTCAGCTCTCTTGTTCACAGAAACACTCAATCAACTATCTGGTTGGTTTCTGAACATCTCTGCCTCCTCACTGAATCCACCAAGCAAAGGCTTACACATATGTGACTCATACAAAAGGACAAGCTAAATAATGAAAGCATTCCTGAGCAGCCAGTGGAGGGAAGGCCCACAGGGGAGCAGCTGATAAAATCACCTGGTGATCACCGGTTTGAGAGCAAGGGGAAGTCCAGTGTATTCAGTTCTTCCTCACACTGTTGAATGTCTCTATTCGTATTGCTGCCTCTCTGGATTTGTTTCTCCTCTTTGGAGCACCAGATGTCTGTGCTTCATTCCCTACACGTCAGTGGACACAGAAAATCTATGTGGTTGGCAGCATCCCCAGCTTCCATCAGCCATTCTTCTGGAACACATGCTGCAGAATTCCCTTCCTGTCCTCCATACATGATGGAAGTGAGAAAGGAGTTGTTCATAGGCTGAATGTTTGTGTCTCCCCAAAACTCATATGTTGACGCCCTAGCTTCAAGGAGGTAGAGACGTTGGGAGGTAACTGGGTTTAGATTAGGTCATGAGGGTGGGTCCCTCATGATGGGATTAGTGCCCTTATAAGAACAGCACTGAGGAAAGTCCATGTGAGCACATAGTAAGAAGGAGGCCATCTGCAAGCCAGGAAGAGGGCCCTCACCAGAACTCAACCATGCTGGCACCCTGATCTCAGGCTTTCAGCCTCCAGAACTGTAAGAAATAAGTGTCTGTTGTTTAACCCACCCAGTCTATAGTATTCTTTTATAGGAGCCCAGTCCAAGACAAAGCAGTTGTAGGAAATCAAGAAAGTCATCAGTATGAGAGGAAAACAGTGGGCTGTCTGGTTGTGATTACTGATCGGAAAGCTAAGCTCATGCTCTTAGAACCAGCACACACACAAGGCTCAACTGGCCTCTTCCATTCAAAGGCCACCTACTCTCCCCCTCTCTACCATAATATTACTGCTAAGACATTAATTCTAATTCACGAATTTTAGCATTTAACACAATAGCCTTTTATAAATACCAGAGCACTTTCATATCTATCGTCCTATTTCACCTTGGCCAATGCTCACCACCTTGGCCCTCATGTCTTTCTCCCTGTAAGTTATTTTGGCCACATATAGCTTGATCTTCAGTCTGAAAAAGTAAACACTCTACCCTCACTGGACCCCGGGTGGTATTCTAAGGATCATGCTTGGGGTTGAGGGAGGCAGGGGCACAAAAACTACACCCCCCACCGTCTTAATCTTCCTCAAATACTATAAAATACATTCTGATCAAAAGCTTTCTATGACATCCCACTGCCCAAACAGGAAGATCAAAACTGATATTCAACACTCTCTATCAACTGAACCAAAGCAGCCAGTTTAGCTTCTCCCACCAAGCTGTTCCCTGAAACACATGGTTCTAAGCTGTATTCTTCAGAGTCCTGTGTTCAGTGAAAGGGCCTCAAAGACAGTTTTGGGTCTGACAGCCCACATGGGCAGAGCTGTGTCACCACCTCCCATCCCATCCTGCTTCACCCAAAGAAGCAACAGTGCTCATATTTAATATGTTCCATGTCATATTTTGTTTGACAAAAGGGTCATAGCTTTCAAAAGAAAAATTCAAAAATCACTGACCTGTACGAAATACTACGTTACAGTAGTCCAATTGTACTGTGGTTTATTTGCTTTCTATCCTGAAGATACTTAGACTTTTTCATCTTTGCATGTTTACTTATGCAATTACTACCTTCAAATTCCTCACTTAGTCCCTTAATCTACCCAAAACATCCCCATAGTATCACCTTATAGAAACCTCCCCTGTCTGTCACAGCGTGAAGGAATTTCTTCTATACTGCTACGGCAATTAGCACTCAAAGAACTGATTTTATTATAATGCTATATATAAAATGCATTTCTTACTGTTGCCTAATACTCAACTTGGAACATGGTTCTTTCTCATCTTTTCAACCAAAATGTAAGTTCTTTGAAGGCAGGAGTTATATAAGTTCAGCTTTTATCCTCTTTTGCACCTATTACAGAATTTTCAGCCAGTTATAAGGACTTGATCTAACAATGTAAAAAGATTACTCTGGCTGCTGTGTTGAGAATATAAGTGCACAAGGTAGAAAGCAAGGAAACCATTAAGGAGGCTAACTGTCCCCAGTGGAGTGGGAAAAGTGCACAGGTAACTATAATACCAGGCTTGTAAACACTACCCCATAGGTAGAGGCAGAAAGATCCCAGGTAGGAGGCAAAACCCCACTAGGAAGTCTCCTTGGCTAGTTGCCATTTAATTTTGGAGGAAGACAGTTCTCCAAATACAGCCAATGTTCCCCTTCAACTTATTTTTTAATATATTCATTTATTCTAATGGTTATTATAAAGAATAGCCATAGTATCATAAATCCCAGAATTGGCGGGTTGGTGTAATATTATTTGTAGATTGTTTGATGTCCCCCAGACTCCTAGTCCAATGCTTTAACAAGTTATTTCAGTTTAGAGATCACGTACTCAGCCTGGTTGACCTATTTCTCTTTTCCTAACAGCTTAACAAGTTTTAGAAAATCAGCCTACTGAGTGGACCACAGGTAAACTGTTCCCTTTCCTACTTTTTCAAAAGGAAATTGAAAAGGAAAAAAAAAAAAGTAGCTATGGCCTTTCAAAATTATCTCTAATGGTCACCTTCTTTTGTAGCAATCATCACATTCTGAGCCCAAATCAAAGGATCTTCTATGACTAAGTTCCATAATAATATGTCATTTTAACAATTCATTGGCATGGAATAATTGTGCCAAAAAGAAAACTATTTTTCTCCAGGCTAAAATAAGCCGAGTTCCTTTTGTTTTTTCCCAACCCTTTTTGATCAGGAAGATACTCAGTTGCAACCAATTACATTTGGATCACTGCTAAAAAAATGAGCACCAATTTTTACAACCTGAATGTGTTTATCCTTTTCAATTCCCAAAATATCAGTCATTATCTCTTTCTTAAAATGTTTTAAATTACTTTTCAAAAAAGTAGAAAAAAGGTGCCTCATTTCACATCTCTTTATCTTTTAACTAGCCCTCCAGTTACTACAAAGAATAAAAGGAAATCCAATTTAAAAACGGGGACATTATATTTGATAATGAATAATTAAGATAACCAAGAAACCATAAGGCATATTTTACTATGAAAAACTAGCTGCAAGATGAATGACACTTCCCAAACTCAATGAGATTAAAAGACAGAGATGACTGTTCCTCTGGCAGTACACTGTGGCCCCTTCTAAGATGGAAAGGGGCAGCTAATAAGAGAAGCGATAGCACAGCTACATTTGGAAAAGGAATTGATCCTAGATGTGCCTTGGTTTGCTTGGATGTACCTGCACTATTCAGTAGATCTGTTCACTTTCACTGTTCTGATTATTCAGTTGGTCCTTTCGATTTGGAAACTTAAATCAATTTTGAAATTTTTCTTGTATCACTTCTTTGGACCATTTCCTCCAATTCTTTTTTTTTTTTTTTTTCCTGTTCTGTTTGTGAACTCATATTTATCAGATGTTGGACTTCCTAGACTGATTCTCTAATTTACTAATCTTTTCTTCCTAACTTGTATTTCTATTTTAATTTTTGGCTGACTTCTTTCTTTTTCTTTCTTTCTTTCTTTTTAAACTTTCAACCTTTCTACTGACTTATTTTTTAGCTTGACCATTATATTTTGTATTTCTGAGAGTTCTCTGATTATTTCTTTTTCATGGCATCCTGTTCTTGCTCTTAATAAATACATATAGCCAATCTACCAGGTTCCACAACCATTCCCTAATACTGATGAGGCCCTCTGGGAAAATTCTAGTATAATTATCTACACCAATCTCAATGATACTAAAACTCTGCCAAAAGCAGCCTCTTCTCACTTCAAACATTAGTGGTGCAGATCTTTGAGCCATCTGCTAGTTTTCCACTTACTCCAGGCCTACCTATGGTTTTCTTTCTTTGGCTGAGTCAAAAAATCCCAATAATTACTCACTATAAGTCATCATGATCTGTTCATATTTGCCTGGCCATTACCACAGACATATAACAGAGTCAGGCAAGAACCATATGGACCACCTCCATCATATAATGCTGCTGAAAAGAGAAGAAGCTCTTATGCACACAACCTAGGATCATAATGTAATACCATTTTCTTCAGAAACTGCAAAAAGGATTTGAGTCTTCCATGTGCCTTCCTAAGAAGCCACATCACCACCAATCTAATCACAGAAGAGCAGTCATTACACTATGGCCTAACATTCCGTAGCTCACTGTTGGAATATGTATTCTCTAGGAAGAAAAGCACAAAAAATCAGAATTAAGCATCCTCATGAAATATTTTAATAATTGATGGGTTCTTTTCTCAGGATTAGTTAAAAACTCAGCATTCAGCAGAAGGCAGTGCAGAACTATTCCAGAATATGAAGACAGACAACCCTTCGGTCAAGGCCATCAATGCCAACAACAAAAAGAACCACGTTTAAGAGTCAGGAGGGAGGAAAAAGCCAAGAACCAGAAGACAAAGGCTTCACTGACAATAATGAGATTAAAACATAATCTTCCTATAAACAGTATTAGATTAGCGGTAAAGACCAGCTAATACCAGGTGTTGATGTAATCAGAAAGACTGAAAGGTAATTAAAAAAGGAAATAATTTTCTTACTAGGCAATTCATGGCTATGGACTGCCAGGTCCGTCTAAAACTCAAACCTTCCTGGATACTACCAAAATTCATCTGGCATTCCTGTACACATTCCAGATCCTTGGTAACATTCTATTCTATTCTGTACATCACTGCAATTTCTCTTTTACTGTTAACTTTTCACTTGTTTCTATTTTGTTTCCCCAATTAAAGGGAGAGCCTTGAAGCCAGGCACTTACAGCCCAATGGTCAAGAACATGGGTTTCAAAGTCTACGCAGACACTGCTTGTAATTTCTCAATATGCACTGCTTCTCCTCCTACAATAACAGAAACCCCACTTTTTAGCTAGCACATACTTTCTAGAATAATGACTTCATTTCCCAGCCTCTCTTGCAGTTTATATGGTATGCAGCTGAATACTAGCCAATGGGACATAAACAGAAGAGCCCTATGGCAGCTTCGGAAAACCTTCTTCAAGAAACCGTTGCATGTGTCTCCTCTGCCTCCTCCCCTCAGTCCCCTCATCCATCCTGCTGCCTGGCCTCAAAGCCATGTTGGACCACAAGGTCAAGTTCACACAAGGTAAAGCAACATAAGGAGCCAAGGTCTCTGACACCATGGGTTACTGTACCACTCTGGAAGAGTATGAAAAAGAAAAACTTCTATCTTGTGTAAGCTTGTTATGTTATTTTAGGGTTTGTGTTGTTGTTGTTCCACACAGCTAAACTCAACATTAGTAAGTACAGAGTCGCACAAATTTGGGTTCAATTCACAGCTCAGACACCTTCTAGCTGAATGATTTCAGGCAAATCACCTGCCTCAGTTTTCTCATCTGTTAAATGCGATCAGTTATTACCTAACTCAAAGTTATGAGGATATACACAGCAAAGAATCCCACAAATCCACATAAAATTCTAACTGAAGATTCATATAAAGAAAATGACCTCATAGTAGAGAGACGTGACCTAGTCAGGAAAGAGAAGTAAGGCTTCTGAGGAAGTGACACATAAGATTTAAAACATAAATAGAAGCTAAGTAGGCAAAGACAGGAGGAAAAATATTCTAGGCAAAAGTCACTGCATAGCCAAAGGCCCTCCTGGGCTGGAGAAAAGGTGGAGGCTATGAGAGGAACAGTGTGACCTCAGAAAAGACAAGGAGGAGAGTAGTGAATAAAGAAGAGACTGGAGAGGCAGGTAAGGGCCACTTTGCAGGCCCAGTCCATGTTAAGAAGTGTGGCCTTTAGCCAAAGATAAAAAAGGAACCAACAGGCATGTTTAGGTTGGGAGGATGACGTAGGACACGGCTGAAGATTCTGATTCCAGAATCTTAGCATGAATAACAGGTTGGGGGTGGGGGCAAGGCTGTTGTAGATGTAGGGAGACTATTCAGATGACACTGTAATAGTCCAGTTGGACAAGGAAGACTACGTGGTTGGTGGAGATGGAGAGAAGCAGTTGGATTCAAGACCTAGTTCAGAAGTAAGAGCAACAGGACCTGGTGCTACATTGGTATGGGACAGGAGGAAGAGCAAGGGGCCAATAGAGAGGTTTCTAATGTTTGTGCAGTTGCATGCAAGGTGGCACCAGTCACTGGCTCAGGATAACTGGAATAGAACCAGATTTATGGAGGAAGATCATGAGTTTGATTTTGGACATGATGATTTTTAGGTGTCTTTGAGAAATCAGAGATGTCAAGTAGGCAGTGGGTATACAATTAGAATTTGGAGTCAGAGAAGAGATATATAAATTCTGGATTGTCTGTGTATAGTTGAGAATGTACATGAGACTGCCTAAGGGGTGAGTGAAGAGAGAAAAGAAGACAGTATGCCAATGTTTACAGACTGTAATAGGAGGATCTACTTTTCTATGAAATCATAGGAAAATGCCATTTTGTATGGGCCGAGCCCGTGGCGCACTTGGTAGAGTGCTGCGCCGGCAGCGTGGCGACGCTCCCGCCGCGGGTTCGGATCCTATATAAGACTGACCAGTGCACTCACTGGCTGAGTGCCGGTCACAAAAAAAAAAGAGAAAAAAAAAAAAGAAAATGCCATTTTGTAAACCGAAATGGTTGACTACTTCTGCTATGGTTTGAACATGCCACCAGAAATGCATGTGTTGGGAACTTCATCCCCAATGCAACACTGTTGGGAGGTGAGGCCTCATGGGAGGTGTTTGCATTAATGCTGCTATAAAAAGGGATTATGGGGGATGGGTTTGATCTCTCTTGCTCTCTTGCCCTTCTGCCATGTGAGTATGCAGCAAGAAGGCCCTCACCCAATGCCCAGTGCCTTGATCTTGGGCATTCCAGCTTCCAGAACTGTGAGAAAATACACTTCTGTTCTTTGTGAATTACCCAGTCTGTGGTATTCTGTTACAGCAGCACACAAAACTAAGACAATCTGAAATTTTCTATACAGTTCAATCTAATAGAAGGGATGCTTAGAGGGGGTAAAATCAGGAGGGTATGATATACAGTGAAAGTCAAACGATGTAAAGAGGCAATGATTATCAATTGTGACAAATGTTCCTGAGAAGTCAAGGAGGATGACTGAAAACCCAATGGGTTTTGGAGACACTGGTCACTAGGTATTTAACAAGAATTATGCTGGCAGGAAGATGGGGCTGCAAGTCAGTTTAAGAAGAGAAATATTAGAAAATGGAATAAGGTCAGCAAGTAAGCAATTCTTTTGAAGATCAAACAAGGTAACATACTTAAACAGATCAGAATAGCACCTGGCTTGTTTAAATAGTTCAATAAATGGGTTAAATGATTAAATAGTTTTTATGTGACTATTAAGATTACTGGTAGCTTTAAATCTCCCATAGCAGTTTTTTAAGTATTAGACTTTATTTTTACGGCAGTTTTTGGTTTACAGAAAAATTGAGCAGAAAATACAGAGTACGTACACACACACACACACACACACACACACACACACTGGTTTACAGAAAAATTGAGCAGAAAATACAGAGTACACACACACACACACACACACACACACACACACACACACACACAGTTTCTCCTACTGTTAACATCTTACATTAGTGTGGTACATTTGTTACCATTATAGACCAATATTGATAATGTTACTAACTACATTTTACAGTGGGGTTCCTTCTTTGTGTTAACAGTTCTGTGGGTTTTGCCAAATGCATAATGTCATGTTTTCACCATTACAGTCTCATACAGAATACTGTAATGCCCTAAAAATCCTTTTGCTGCACCTATCCATCCCTCCCTCCCTCCCCCCCTGAAACCCTGGCAACAACTAATTTTTTTTTCTCCCATTACCTCCAATATTTATCATTTCTTTGTGTTGGTAACATTCAAAATCCTCTCTTTCAGCTAACTGAAAGTATACAATAAATTGTTGTTAATTATAGTCTCCCTACAGTGCTATAGAACACTAGGTCTTATTCCTCCTATCTAGCTGTAATTTTGTATCTCTTAACTAACCTCTCACGATCCTCCCCCAACCTTCCACTCCCCTAACAACCACCATTCTATTCTACTTCCTCCCATAGTACTTCAAACAATGTTTTGCACCTAGTTGGTACTCGATAAATATTTTGGATGTGATATTAACTGTTAAGTAGGAACAAAGGCATGCTAACTGATTTGACACAATTTGAAATTAAAAACAGCTATAAATTCTTGGCGAACCAGATACCCTATTTTTCCTTCTTAAAAATATAAGTTAATCTAAATATGATTCTGTGTTCTTCATTCCCTCATGCTGTGAATTAACAAAACTTTCCCATTAGACTGTCATTAGGTTACTACTATGATGAAGTTACCACTCACAGGAAAAAAAAATTAGATTAAAAAAGACACTGGTTATATTTTGTGACATAATTTACTGTTGTGAGATTTATTGGGGAAATTTATGAGAATCTCCAGCATCTGAGAACAAAGCTGATATTAGGATCAGGATCTCGTCTTTGCTGTGGTCAATGAAAGAATGAGGGCTTCTGGAATAACAGAAAATACACTGGCCACAGGTTTTGTGTTCCTCTGGCTTATATTTATTATAAGTGATGCTTCTCTTATCCACAGGTGAAATTTCAGTTTGAAGAACCAAATACCCAGCCAACATGAAGGATGGGAAGGAAAGAGGACCTTAGGAAACCAGAACAAGTGTCACAGTTCCTGCAGGGCCTTCATCAACTTCCCTTAAACAAAAATCAACCTAGGGCAACTTACACGTTTTACTTTACCTGAAATGCTCTTTGCCCATCTGCCATTTTCTCCATCAAGCAAGCCTCCCTTGACCCCCCACTGCCATTCCAGACACACACACACATTCATTGTGTAAGGCCTGTGTCAACAGGAACCTAATTCTGGATCCCCCCAAATGAGATAGTCACCCTTGCTCTGAATTCCTACCACTCTGTTCATAATTCAATTTCAGCAGCTAATACATTGGATTGCCATGATTGGTTTACCTGTCTTTCCCCAGCTCAATCTCCCAGATGAACTATGTCCACAGCAAAGCAGAGATCTAGGGACACACTGTGTCTTATTTCATTCTGAACAACTGACATATAATTGATGACAAATTTTTGTTGGATAGATGGTATTATATTGTGGCTTAAAATAACACAAATTTATTCTCTTAAAGTTCTAGAGGTCAAAAGTCTAAAATGAGTCTGCAGGGATTCATGCCTTCTGGAGGCTCTAGGAGAGAATCCATTTCCTTGACTTTTCCAGCTTCGAGAGGCTGCCTGCATTATTTGGCTATTGGTCCTTTCATTCATCACCAAAGTCAGCAGCACAGAATCTTCAAATCTCTTTGTGTTATCACATTACCTTCTCTCTATCTGAGCCTACTGCCTCACTCTTATAAGGACACTTGTGATTCAACTGGGCCCTCCTGGATAATTCAGGATAATCTCCCAATTCAAGATTCTTAATCATATCTGCAAAATCATTGTTGCCATGTAAGGTAACAGAAGGGCTAATTTTGTTTAAGAAAGAGGGAATGACAGATCACAAAATACTTCAATTAAATGATTATTAATTTTGAAAGACAGAACTTATGCTTAGAGGGGGAAGCTTGAGTTACCTGGAAATTTTACTTATATGGAAAACCTCATTCTCTACACAAAAGACATTAACTCTGTTTATCAGAGATATTTATTTCTGCCAAGTGTACCTGAATTTATTTATTCGAATAAATGTTAACCCTAAAAGCAGTCACCATGGGAATAGAATAAATTCCCATGAAATAATTATTGCTTGAATCTTTGAGGAAATCTCCCTTTAAGAAGGTGTTTAAAACCAACATGTAAACTACATCATTATTAGTCTCATTACTTTGTAACCACACCTCATTTTTAACTAGAATACCAATGAAGTGAGTTTATCAAGATAGTCAATCATTAGACTTGGTTCCAACTGGTTACTTAGCCATTAAAATGTGTGTGTGTGTGTGTGTGTGTGTGTGTGTGTGTGTGTGTGTGTGTGTGTGTGTGTGTTTAATCTACCCTGATAATAGTCAAAAGAGTGGGCTGCAACATTTAGATGCAATTCTAAAAAAGGAACACACACACACACAAAAAGTGGGAGTAATCACTAAATCAAGAGCTTAGCCTTTCCAGACAAACCCAAACTTTTTCCACTTTGAACAGGACCACACTCTTTGAATGCATAAGTTATGGTACATGGCTTACTATGACTCTGGTTCTGATCAATTAATCACAACTTGTATGTATTATTCATCAAATGTTATTCATATTTAGACCACATTTAAATGCAGGCAAGTTAAATTAGACTATGTGTCTACTCTATATTAATGCCTGTATATCCATTACATCCATTGCAAAGCTCCTATTTGTATTAATGTTGATGTTACAGCCTAATGTTTCTGGATACCAAGCCCTGGAGACATATACTTCTCCCTCATTCCTTCCATAGATGCTGGGGACTTGATTTCATAGGTTTCAAGCTCCTACCCTACAGACCTGGGAACCCAGATGATCTAAAGTCAAATTGGGAAGCAGGGATATATTTCACAATCACATACACATGGCTTCACAAACACACACTCACACCATAGAGACTGTCCAGAATCTACCTCCCTCCCAGTTGTATATATTTCAAGTTTCTGACAAGAGACCCCCATTAGCAACTTCATAGATAAAGCTGGGCTCTATCATTGGCCTTGATATATGGCACTCTAGGTGGTCACTAAAGCCCCATTCAGACCCATGACATCATTGTTTCCATAGAAACAACATCACTACATTTCAAAGAGGAGAAACTAGAAGGGATTCTGAAAGAAGACAAAACACAAACAATTGAATTGGAATAAGTAAGATGTTAGCTACTGTGCTCTTTTGAGTGTGTCTTAGTTTTTCAGGAGAAAAACACAGTGTAGATTTTTAAAATTCCAAATAAATAGGGAATATTAACTGCTAAATTTCTTTCTATAACGTAATCCACTCTAATGTAATGCATTTGGGTAAATCAGATTTAAGTTAAGAAATTTAATTCTTCTTAAAATAAGACCTGCAACTCTACAATGCACACAGTAATGTTTTAATGCTTTTTAAAACATTTAAAAGTCTTTTAATACTTTTCAACTTGGTGTGTTTATATGCTGTGAACTTAACATAATTCAAAGAACATTTTAATGATTTTTTAGAAGTTCAAATAAGAAAAATAATCTTATATGCAGTTAAATTCCCCAGTACCAGCACCAAATCACAAACATGTAAATACTGATGCAACTATATTTATGAAATTCCACACATACAATGGCAAAGTCAAACTATTAAATAAAATTCAAACAAAACATGTTCAAAAGTAATCTCAAAATGAAAAATTCATGGAAGAGAAAACCAGCCACTAGCAGCATCCTAAAATTGCCTAGGTAAACATAAAGAGACTATATCTGTATTGTTAGAAATAGACCGTCTGTGCTTACAGAGAGAAACCAGCACATTCTCTCAAGTGTTTACAATTAACAGTGTGATTTACAACTCCAGAAACATCTTAGGAATGCTTTTCAGGATGTGGGATAGTCTTTCAAAAGACTGAAAATGTTGCTCAAATCAGTCACCCAAAAGCAATCTAACTCAGAAAAGATGAGAGTACCTCAGGGGTATGGTCACGGAGAGAGATCACGTGTGTGCAAACACGTGAGCTGTGTCCCGGACGATGAGACTCATAACCAAACTATCTTATGGGAGGTCACAGGGTGTCTTTTCTAATCTGTCTCAGCAATGGTGAGGGTCCTTTCCTGCATCGCCAGCCTCTCTAGGAAGTTTACAAGCTGAGGGAAAGTGTCCTGCATTATTGAGGGTTCTCAAGCTTACACTTAAATTAACCATCACAGGCCCTAATGGAACCAAGAAAACATCATCCCACACCATTGTGAACCCCCACACCCTGCCAACCCCAAGGTTATTCCTTTGTTGTTGACTTTGTATCAGATCTACAGGTTTCTCATAAGCACTTATATTCCAGTATTTGACTCATTTACTTATCCCAGTAGTAGACTGGTTTGTGGGCACTCTTGCTCTCCCTGAGAACTCACAGGTAGGAAGCAGCATAAAGAAATAAAGATTGCACAGAATGAAAGCCAGCTATCAGAATATAACCCAATCCCAAAGCAGATCAGACAGGCACTACTGTCAGATGATTTCCACTGCACACTTGAGGAACTTGGCCTGTGCAGAAACATGGACATCTGGAGCTGGGAGTTGAGCCAGAGGACATAAGACACATGGGACCACAAAAGACCGCTTATGTGTCAACATGGGAAACAAACCAAGGCAGGAGAAGAGAACTGAGAGACGCAGTGATAGATTCTGTGGAAGAAAAAGATTACAGATAAGACAGGTGGTGGGAGCTACACCTATGCCTGCCACCCATCTGGGCTGTACTCAGATCAATTCTCCCTCATCACCCACGTCCCACTCCATATTCCTGGAGAGAGACACAGGAGCAAGGAGTCACTGTTTACACCAGGGCATACAAAAATTATAAAGATGTGGTTCCTGCTCTCATGGGGCTCATACACAGGTAAGAAAAGACAGACATCAAATAATTATGATTCCGGGTTATAAACACTGTGTGATAAAGTGCAAGGATGACTAGGAGTTTGCAGGTAGAGAAGGCAGGAGGGGAACCTTAGGGCTGGGGGAGACAGGGCAGTGAGAACATGTGCAGAAGCCACAGATATCCACAGAGTGTCAGGAAGTGCAAACAGCCCCTGTGCATTTGGAGGAAATGAGCAACGGGAAGTGGTTAGACATAAGGTTCAAAATTTAGCCAGGGGACAGCTCATGGCCAATTTTTTAAATAACCAAAGCAAGGCAATAAATCCAGTATACTAGGTTAATGGAGTTGCTTAAAGGGGGAAACGTCCTCTCTGAAATTTATATAAGAAAGAAATGCCTATGGACAGGAGAGAAAATCTAAAGAGACAAACAGCTAAGTAGGAGCCAGCAACCCTGGGTTACACTCACAGTGATCCATGGCACTAAGAGGGCCACCTAGGCCTCAAGATGCTACACATGTGGCAGAAGCCACCTCCTTTCTCCCCCCATCACCACTACAGATGACGTTGCCGCTGACCATGTTTATACATGTGATAGATTTGAGCCTGGCTTTCATATTACTCATGAGCTAACTCTGGAAGCACTTATTAGAAAAATCACATACAGATGGGAACAGAGAAGTCCACTGGCTTCCATAGTCCTCCGAATGTGCCAACTCCCAGGCCTTTCGCAAGCTCCAGCCAGACCTTGCTTTCTAAATACTCCTCCATCCAGAAGGTTCTGCTGCACGTGTCATGGGTACAACACCTGAATACGGTTGGCTGCGTGCCCACATGCCGTTTCTGTGCTTTTATCCACCCCCCCCCCCCAGTGTGGTCCTTTCACCTCTAACATCTTAGTCCTCTGACCAATTCTTGGGAAAGGCCTGAACAAAAGTCAGTTTCACCTAGGAAGAACTTGGAGCAGGAAAGGAATGCCCTGTAAGCAGTGGGTTCTTAGGAAGTGTTAAAGACTGAAGGGTCTGGAATCATTAAGAGATCACCTAAAAGAAGTGATTTCTTAAAGAGGGGCAAGTTCACAAGCAGCTCTAGGTATCTGGTTCAAAATGACATGTTTAAAAAAAATCAAAGTCCCTGGCGTTTCAAGATTCAGACCAAATGCACAAGAGATGCTAAGACTTCGTGAGAAATGAATGACTTGCATCATCAACCATCCTGTTCTTAAGAGACAGGAGACCCTGTTACTCCACATAAGAAGCCACACTTTTGTGTGTGTGTGTGTGTGTGTGTGCATGTATGAATTTGTAGATGTGCACGTGTATGTATGTGTGTGTGTGTGTGTGTCTAAGGGAGGAGGAAGGAAAGTAAAGGAGTTGAGAAAGGGGGAGCAAATGTGGCCAAGTAAGATGAGTGAAGCTGGCATTCCAAGACAGTTAATTTACACAGGCAAGTCAGAAAGGAAACAGTAAATAAAGTGGTGTCCACAACCAGTGTAGGCTTTGGCCAAAAATTGACAATCCCAAGGATTCACAAGGAGTTAGACTGTTATAAAGATTTTTTGGAAGGAGAGTAAAATCCATTAGAAGGTTAAGTTCAGCCCAGAAACCAAAGTAAGGAAAACAGCCGCTTGAATGTTTACCAACACATCAGATGACAGAAGAGCAAAATAATCACTCAGATGCTCTGCTATAATGCCAGATGTATTCCCATGGGCTGGACTATGTGCATAGATGCTTTGTCCCCTGTCCCTTTACCTCTATTCCAATTGACACAATTCTTATTTACCTTATTCCTACCCATAAAGTCAGGGCTAGCTTGCTCATGCAGAGACTAATCACTGGCATAGTTGTTTCTTTAATGTTTCTCTTGTATGTGAGACTAGATTTGTGCAGTGAGTTCAAGATGCTTCAAAGATCATTCTCCAAAGGATCCATTTGACCTTGTTCTTTCCAGGGCCACTGATTACAGTTCTCACCTTGGCTGAGGCTCCTGCCCTGATCAGCTCCTTACACACAGCAGTGGAAGGTTAGGAGAGAGGAAATCAGAGAAGGTGGATACCTGAGAGGAATTCGTTAGCTATCCTGTAAAAAAAAAACTTCATCAGCAGATAACACACATCTGAAATCCCTCCCCCGTGCCAGCCACGCGGGTCTCTTGGCATGAAACAGTAAAAGAAGCCACGGGAGAAGAGAAAAACGTTTGGGGAAAGGTTGGAAATACTGACTCAGTCTGGCCAGGGCCCATGGAAACAGGCAACTGCAGGAAAGATGCAGATCCGAGCAAGTGGGAAAAGATGCAGATTGAAGATGAGAAAAATCCATTGTAATTAAAAGCTCCGGAGAGAGGAGAAAAAGTGACCAATACATCATACATGGGAGCCACCTCAAAATAAAATGTTCCTCAAGGTCATCTTTGATTCCTTCCAAGTTAGAGCAGCCTGACAGATGTTAATTAACCTTCCTGATTCTGCAGCCCCAAGGGAGATGTAAATGTGTTTAACTGATATGCATATTCAATCTGTACTATTCCTGGAGCTCTAACAGCTTTTTAAAGGGCTTTTTGAAGATAAGCATTGGACACCATCATACAATGTCCAAACTGAAATGGACCACAAAGAGCCTCTTTAGAGGGAAAGCAGAAATAGTGGAAAAAACATGGACTTTGGAGAAAGATCTCGACCCAAATCTCAGATCAAGCATCTACCAGCAAAGTGAGCATCAGGAAGTTATTTAAACCACCTTAACCTCAGTCTCTTTATCTTCAAAAGGAGGATAATACCACCTACACAACAGGTTGTATTGGCAAAATGCCCCACCCTGTTCCCAGTTTATAATAATCTATAGTTATAATTTTGCAATATACTATAAACAATGGTATACTATAAATTTCTACAGTAGTTTGTAATTTAGAACATACTGTCGTCATGTCCCTTCTCCTCTGTACCCACTAATCAGTCCCATCCTCTCAAAACATGCTAGCCACTGTGGAAAACAGATCTGTGTGGATTCTCAAGGTCTCATATTCCTTATCCTAAAATGATCAACATGTTTGCCAGCAAGGTGGTGGTATAGTCAGCTCTACCTCAGAAGTCCCAGCTTCTCATGCTCCATCATTATCTAGCAGGCCCACTGCTTCGCCCTTGAGGCATTCTCACCTCTACACAGCAAGCAGCCCAGCTCCACTATTCCCTGCTCCTCTAAGCTCACCTCCCTTGTAGTGGATTGAATTATGTCCCCCCAAAACTCATTGAAGCTTGAATTGTGTTCCCCAAGCTTTATGTATTAAAAACTCAGCTCCCGCTGTGACTGTTAGGAGGGTGGGAAATCTTAATATGGTAATTGAAAGGTGGAGTCTTGAAGAGGTGATTGGATTGTAGGAAGATGCAGTAGTGAATGGATTAACAATGGTGGTAAAGGGTGTGGTTCTGAGGGCTTTAAAAGAAGAGGAGAGTCCGTCTTTCTCTCTCTCTCTCTCTCTATTCTCTCTGCTTCCACCATCCTGCAGTCTGAGACCCACCAGATGGACTTTGGACTTCCCAGCCTCAGAAACTATAAGCAAATAAATTTCATTTTCTTTATAAATTACCCAGTTCCACATATTTTGTTATTGCAACATAAACAGACTAAATATATCCCTAGAGTTCACGTCAAAATCATCGGCCCCTGTTGGGGGAGTTAGCCACATGGGGCAGTGGTAGCATTCACGTTCACCCATTCACACATGATAACTCATGTCATTCCCA
The DNA here is from genome assembly GCF_027409185.1 of Cynocephalus volans. Taxonomy (NCBI): domain Eukaryota; kingdom Metazoa; phylum Chordata; class Mammalia; order Dermoptera; family Cynocephalidae; genus Cynocephalus; species Cynocephalus volans. The sequence goes on along the minus strand of NC_084467.1, from coordinate 119,871,837 downwards.
ACCAGTGGCATCCTCCCAAGCTGCTCCAGGGTCACCAAAAATCCCAGCCTGATGACCTGCGTCCAAGAAACTAACTACAGCCCGCAATACAAGAACAAGGCCTCCCAGTTACTAAATGCACATTTAATGTGAGCTTAAAAATCCAGACATTTACCAAGAACCTATTGTGGGCAATACCCAATGTGAGGTGCTGAGAATGAGGCACTGAACTAAAAAAAAAAAAAAAAAATTACAGACAATGACACAAATATTTCATCCCTCATCAGGTGCTCCTATTAGAAAAATAAGAAAATTGTTCTTAATGTACATTTTACATATGGGAAAGCCAAGTTGCCCCAAATCACACAGCTCCCGAATCCAGAAATCCTATCTTCCTTTTTCCTCTTCAACCACTAAGTAGCCTCTATAGGAGCTGACATTATCTCCTCAAGACAGTAATCATAATTTCTCTGTTCCGGGATATGCCTGCTGCTTATTTTCTGGATCCATGCATTAAAAGAGATAAATCTTCAACTAAATTGCTCATTTTGTGTCAGCAAAAACATTTACAAGAGAAAAAAAAGTGGCTTGGAAAATAAAAATCAACAGATATTTAAAAGAAAAACCATCCACAAGATCAGACTGTTCGTGATGAAAAACCTGCAGTTTTCTCACAAGATCATCATATCCACAGAGGTTGTGACACTTCCTCCAATCTCAGCATCACAAAGTCAGGTATAAAACGGTTGCAGCAAGGGAATCCAGGATTATGAGAGATGCTTAAACATTCACTTATGTGGCTAACCAGAACTAGATGGGGTAATCTTGTTAGTTTGGGTTTTGTAAGGATTCAAAGCATTTTTTTTAATTTTTTTTATTTTTTAGTAAATGTTTTTTCTCTGAGAATTCATATGGTGACAGGGTAAAGCATTGGTTTTCTTCCACATCTGTAACTGCCCTCAGCTTCACCCATGAGAAACAGGCTGTGTTAATTTGAGGGCTTATTCAGTTAGGGACCAATTATGTGCCAGGCATGTACCAAGTGCTATAGAGCAGTACTATTCCATAGAATTTTCTGGACTAATGGAATGTTCTACATCTGTGCTGTCCAATACAATAGCTGCTGGACACATTAGCTACCGAGTACATGAAATGTGGCTAGTACAACCAAGCAACTGAATTTTTGTTTTATTTTAATTAATTCAAATTTAAATTGCCACCTGTAGCTAGTAACTATTATATTGAATACACAAGCTATAGGGGATACCAAGATATGAAAAAACAGTCCATGCATGGGATCTTCATGTTCTATCTGGAGGAAAAAGACAAGGACACATGAAAAGCTAACTCATAACCACAAAGTAGTAGTTAAAGACGTCAAGCGAATAGCATGGGGAACAAGGGCTGCGGGAATTTGAGGAACCCAGTGAAGATGTTACAGACACAGCAGGACATGAGCTGAGGGGGCCTAGGAGGAGAGCAGAACTGTCTAGGCCAAAGACGGCACCGTAATGCCCGACTCAGACTACCTGCGTTCACACAGCTCCTCAGCCACGTTCAATAGCTGAGCTGATGCTAATAAACACAGATAGGTTATATCTGTGGGTAGTGAGACACTACCACACATACACACATAAATAAAGCCCAAGAAAGAGGACACTGCAGGTGATAACCGAAGTCCCCTCCCCTGGCAATGTGACAGGTAGAGCAGTCCCAGTGGGGCTATCACAGGTTTTACCTGAGCGGCAAATGATCCTGAGGGGAAGGAAATGGGCAAAGCTCCAAGCCATTTGGGAAGCTGGGGAAAGAAAACAGAAGAGAGGTCTGCTTTGGGATTACAAAGTCTCAAGAAAAAGGTCTTGGGCAGAGAGACGAGAGGGAGGAAGTACTCAAGTTAAGGTAGATGGGCAGTCCTGGTTTGCAGCACACTCTTCACATGCCAGGAGGAATTAGCTGCATTTAAACCCTTGGTTTTTAAAAAATATAATGAGTAGACAGGAACCTAAATATGGATCTCCTTTGCATCCCTATCAGGGCTGTGCACACAGCAGATACTTTACTGTTTGCACAGAGTGGCACCATTGCACCCAACTCTACCTTACCCTGCCTACCTCCTTCACTCCCAATGATCATGACAGCCTTCCCCTCTCCTCTGAGGAGAAGAAAACACAGCTTTCTTTGCCCTTTCACAATGGGAGGTAATCACAGGGAAGCAGAAGGGCCCGGAGCATGAAGGAAATGGATCTGCCTGCACAAATTGCTGTTGCTGCTGCCACTCTTCTTCTAAATGCTGTCTAAAACTACCACTATCTTAAGGTGTAAACTCCACCAGTGGATAGTCTTTGTTAACCTAGCTCCATCTTTTGGGGTGGGAGAGTAGGGGCTCAAAACTTTTAGGCTCTTAGAGTCCTGTACTTAAAGATCAACATTCCTAGGAAGGCTAACTTAAATGATCAGTTAACACCTTGGAGGAGAATGTCTGTATAACAGAAAATTCCTAGAACTGTCCCTCTGGGCAAATGGGCAATGGGTCTGGTCCTAGAAACTGGGCAGAACCTGAGGGGCAACATAAGCACTGAAATGGGAACTGAGAGAACACCTCCTTGCTTACCAAGACTGATTCTAGGTTATGCTCTGAGAGTCAGCACAAGGGAGCAGACAGGGCATGGGATTTTACTGCACAAGTCCTGGGTTCATAGCCCAGGGTGTCGTATAACCATCTGTGTGACCCTGGGGAAGTGTCTTCACCCTCCAAAGTCTTAGCTTCGTCATGTATAAAAGGCCTGTTGACTGCTACTCATCCATCACTTCTTCAGAGAAGATGTCCCCAACAGGTCAAATACCCCTAGCATGTGCTCTAGTACCATGGACCCTGTCCTTTAGAGCAGATCTTAGTTGGCTCTTTACACTCATGTGTAATTTCCCAATTAGCATTTGTTTTCTTACCTGTAAACTTCCTTAGGGCAGGCAGCATGTCTATTTTTTTTTTCTCACTATTGTATCCCAAATTCCAATATACTATGAAGCACATGGTAGGTTTCAAATTAACATGAACAATTGCATAAATGATTAATTAAGCTCATGTACATGAAAATGACCTGTAAAATATGGAGCACAATGGAAATGTTTGTGGTTCTTACTTGGTGTAGATGATGACAAGAGAATTAATCCTCTTAGCTGTTGGAAATCATTCAGCTTTCATTCACATAACAAAACTGCTGCATTTGAACGCACTATAAGGAAAAGGACTCTTACAAGCTGCCCCACAGTGCCCTATTTCAGGATTCTCTTCGTGACTATGCCAAAATACCCAGCTCATCTGTGTTCCCTTGCAGTATTGCTTTATTCTGATCCGTAGATGGTCACTGTGGGAGCCTGGTTGAGTCATACGGGCATTTAAAACAGTGAGATGCCTATTGGCTAAATCTGCAGGATATCTGGTGCTGGACGAGCGACAACGCATTGGCAAGGCTGAGAAAAGCACTCTGGGTCCCACCATCCCCCACCTTCAGTTGAATCCAACTCTATATCCAAAGTGCCATGAGCATCAGCAGCCAAAGGAAACTGTAGTGGCCAAAGCCAAGGAGAGCTTGCTCCCCCATGCTGATCCATTCATGGGAACAAAAGCCTTCAAAGATGCACTGAGCTGGTCTGGAGATGGAAGGCCTTTATGCAAGTTTCCAAGGAGATGACTCAGATGCTGTTACCATAGAAACCGTTGCTACCATCTATTGTCCATCAACCCTTGACAGAAAGGGGAGGGGGGCGCCTGTGGTTTGATGAAGAAAGAAACAAGAAGAATTGGATTTACGTCAAGATCAAAAAAACATATTGAGGTGAGTTGCTGAAGACTTCGATGGTGTATTTAGAAAAACCTGTAATCTGCAAAGGGAATGAACTAGGGACATTAGTTGTTATTTGTGTTGGTGGAGTTGGAGTGAATAAAGTGGCACATAAGAATGACCTCTACCCATCTGTTGGGCACTGCCACCTAGGATCTCATCAGCACAGTCCAGGCCATAACCCCTGAAGTTGCAGGGCCCTAAGGAAACTGAGGTAAGCTGTCTGTCCCCTCCCTTTTTCCCTGCAGAAAGTTTTTTCAGGTAAAAGAGGATCATGTTAGAAGTCCCTCTGATTTTTACTATCTCATAATACCCGCTATTAATGAAGTTTTGTTATTTTTTAAAGCTAATGAGAACAGAAGATTTATGGTCAATTAGAAAAGTTCCATAAATAACAAACACATAGAAAGGTACATGGGTAATAAAAGACATATCAGACTTAGCATCAAGTCAGAAGATCAGAATTTGAAGGCCAGTCTCATTGCTTTTATTTGCATAACTTTGGGCACTGTGCCTCAATTATCTATTCTATTCCATTGGGATAGTAACTGCCAGTCTGCTTCATATGGTATAAAGCTTTATCAAGGAATGCTATCACATGTCAAACACTATGTGTTGTTTACCTAAAATGCGACACTCATATCAATAAAATTCTTCTGTGTCATCTGGCTTTCTGTCTGAAGGGTAGTTGATACACAATCAATTCCTGTGACATTAACATTGTGGATGACAAGATGGAATATATCCTCACAACCTTCTTATTCATCGAGACTATCAGTCCTTGTTTAGACATCAAGTCTGACAATTAGACCTGTCTTCCCAAAGTAGTCTTGGGAAGTTCTGTTTCAATAAGGAATAAGATGCTGATGTAGAAAAGTTTCCTTGGAATAGGAGAGATGAAAAGGACACTGTTTGGGGGGAAACAAAAAAATACATGTGGCATGTACACTGTCCAACCTGGTACCTGTAGAGAATGGGGGTTGTGAAAGCTCTAGAGTCTGGAAACAGAAGCAAGATAGAAATCATCTGCCCCAGTCTGGAAAGTCTCTTCCACATCTTTCACCCTTTATAAAGACAATGTAAACTTTGAAGTCTATCTTTTGAAATAAGCACTCACAAAGCCGGAAGGCAGGACCTGCAATACTCCATGTCTGCTCAAGGAAAGGTTACTCCACCCTGGGCACTGTAGGAGTCAAACAAAGGAGGCATTCAGAAGCTACTGGACAGGGCAGAGAAAAGAAAATACAGTTCAGTTCCTCTTGTTCTGCAAAAGTTCCTTATTAGTTTTTCTTTCAAATAACACTGCTGCTCATTGTTGGGATACTCTTAGCCCAGGAGAATGTGGCTTGAACGATCAGATGGGAGGGATTATGAGAAAGAGCAAGGAGAGTAAATGCCTTTCCAATCACAGGACTGGTGGCACTGGCTCATCCTACACATAGGGGGAAAGGAACCAGGATGACACAAAACACGCTAGGAGCTAGCTCTTACACATAGATCCCTCTTGTAATCATCAGGAACCCAGCACCAATGCAAAACCAGACCATCAAAAAGGCATTATTAAAGGATGGCAGCTGAGAGGGCTAATGCCCTTGCTCTCAAGAAGGCGACTGCTTTAGCTTTAAACATGATTCCCACAAAATGACTTCCAGAGTATTAAAAATCCTAACTCCCACCTTATAGTGGTTGTCATTTCTTCTCAACAGTAGCTTCTCATTTCATTAAGGCAAACCTGTTTGATAAAGACAAACTAGTCATTCTCACTCCTGTCCCAATCTCCCCTCAAAACACTCACAGCACAAAAAGGGTGGGTTACAATGAATCTGACCTATCATATACTGTTATCCAGGCTCCTAATTTAAGAGTTAAAAAAACTGAGGCCAAGAGACCCCATAAATGGCTTGCCCAGGGTCACAGAATCAAGTAGCAGCAGATTCGAGGCCATAATCATTTCTCCTGATCCTCATTGCAGTATTATTTCTGCCACATTATTCTACTATCAAGACAAGATCATCTTAAATCCTACATATATTAATCTCATCTCCTTAACTAGACTAAAATCTCTTGGACAGCAAGAATTGTATATTTTTCTAGTAATGCTAGGCATGCGTGCCGTAACACCCAGCACCAAGCTAAGACATCTAGGAGGATGCTGAAGTGTTTCTAACTCCTACCTCCCTCTTTATTAAGGATCTTTATTAAGGCCTATGTGCTCTGCTAGCAGCATCCAGTGGCCATCTCTACCATGACATTCATCATTCTATACTGTCTCTGTGCATTTATTTGTCTTTCTCTTCACAGGACTGTGAAATCTTTAAAAGATAGGACTGGACCATGTCTTATTTCCTGTTGTTATTTCAATACCCAACACATACTAGGAGCTCAAAAACAATTAAATAAAAAATGGATTCTAAAGCAAGTCTCAAGTTACCCACACACATCACAGAAATCTCTACTACTTCTGGGGCAGGAGTTGGTCTCTCCACCCTCCCTTGACACATTTTTTTTTTCTTGGCTCCCATTCTTTACTCTTTGGGAAGAATTCTAGCCCCAAGAGCATCTGGCCTGCCATATTTAGGAGAGGTCAATAGTGGCCAATGACACCTTTACCCCCAAAATGTTTTAATTGTTAGCATAAATAAAACGCTTTAAAGGAGCTAGTGGCTGGAGCTAGGTGTGTTCTTTTAAACATTTCAGTTTAAGAAAAAACATAAATCTCAATCTATCATCACCTATTATCATTAAAATAGCCCACATGGGATTTACAGAAAAGGATTAACAACTCCATCTCCAAAAAGAACACTGTACTTACTTTAATGACATTCTGACACCCTCAAAAATCAAACCAGTATTTTGGCCTAAACAGATGTTCTCAGTTTGACCCATTTCTCTACCAAATCTGATTAGTTGACAGGATTTAAAAATGCCTTAGTCACAAAGCAATGTCTAAAAGGCAATTTCTGATGGACATCTGGGCTGTTTCCAGTTTTGGCTATTATAGTAAAAACTGGTATGAACATTCATGTACAAGTCTTTGCATACACATATGCTTTCATTTCTCGTGGGTAAATACCTAGAAGTAGAATGTTTGGATCATAGGTAGGCGTGTGTTAAACATTTTTAAAAAACACCAAATTGTTTTTTAAAGTGGCTCTACCATTTTGCATTCCCATCAGCAGCGTATGAGATTTCCTGTTCCAACATCCTCATCAGCGCTTGATATGGTCAGTCTTTCAAATTTTAAGTCATTCTGACAGTTATGTAGTGATATCTCATTTGCATTTTCCTTATGACTAATGGTGCTGAGCATCTGTTCATGTGATTATTTGCCACCTCTATATCTTCTTTGGTGAAGTGCCTGTTCAAATCTTTTAACCCCCTTTTAAATTGGGTTGTTTTCTTATTGAATTTTGAGATTCCTTTATATAATCTGGGTATAAGACCTTTAGACAGGAATTGTCTGTAGCAATTACTTCCCTTAAGTTAAAAACAAAATATCCTACTAGTTTCCCCTAACTCTTCCCTCACCCCACCTTTCTCTCCTCTTCCTCTGCCATGGTAACATTACAATCTAAGCATTTAAATAAAACAACAGGCAGTTACCATCTTCCTGTAAGCCCATCGTGCTGTCTGTTCACAGTCAGGAAGCAGAATATGTTCTCACATCCCCGACTGCTACCCAAGTTCATGTATACTCACACATGTCCAGAAGGAATTAACATAAGCCTGTTTCTTCTCTAAAGATGCACTAACTTTAAATCACCTTTTCTCAACTGGGAGCGATTCTGCCCTCCGTGTAACATCTGGACATGTCTGGACACATTTTTGTTTGTCACAACTGGGTGGGGAAATCATTGCTACTGGCACCTCATGAGCAGAGGCCAAAGATGCTGCTAAACACCCTACAATGCATAGAATTATCTTTAACAAAGAATTATCTGTAACCTCTGCTTTAAATCAATTTATAGGTGCTCTTTCAGATAAAGCAATATAGCACAGTGGAAATAATACTGCTTTGAGAGCCAGGAAACCTGGGTTCTTTTCCTAGCTGCCACTAACTAGTTGTAAAACCTTGGATAAAGCCCTTAACTACTCAAAGCACCAACTTCCTCATGTGTAAAATGCAGGGGCTAACCTAAATTATCTCCAAGTTCTCCAGTAGCAAAAAAATTCAAAACCACACAGAACTTTGAGCAGTCATGAAAATGTCCTTAGGTTCTATACTCAAGGAGTTGACAAATATGGTGACAAAGCTTGGCTCAAGGGACAGCCCTGAGAACATGTCTCATAGAGGAGCATGGATACCCACTGCTGACCTCAGCAGGGACCGTGCCTCAACAGAGAGAGAAGATGGGCCCCCAGCACCTGCTCAGAGTCTGGGGATCCAGGTGCTGTCTAAACAGATCCTGCCCCACCAATCTGGATCCTTCTCTGTTCTCTACTCACTCAATTTCAATGATATAAACAATCATGAACTCAAGAGCATACATGACTTTCATAGCAGGACAGGTGCAAACACTTCCAGGCACAATTCTCCTTGCAGATTCAATCTCCAACTTGGAAGTGAGACTGGGCCAGTGATACAGTGTCCTTGAAAATCCAGATGGAGATCTGAGAGGAGGAAAGTCACCTCACATCAGGACCCTGGGACTCAACTCTGTCTAACCACAGGCCTCACTGCAGGCCTGGGCAATACAAACACTGAACCCTAATCAAGTTTCTGCCACTCGTGCCCCCTTTGGGAGGAAGAAGATCCTTCAACAATTCTTACAACAGCTGTATTCCAGGTTAAATGAGGTTGAAAATTGCTCCTGGGGGTCCTTGCAAGAGTGAACAGACAGCTAACATCTTGGACAGCCCCTGAGTAAAGTTCTTTAATTTCAAACTGACTAAAAATTAGAAATATCAATTAAGGAAGAATATTTATCAGAAACACCCTGCATCTCAGAAGTAATCCCAAGAGCTACCCATAGATATTTCTGGTGAAAGCATCATGACTCCTGCGGGTAGTTGATGGGCTAAGAGATGTAAAGCCATCCTGTGGTAAGGGGGAGGAGATTTTGCTTTTCAAAGAGACGGACTGATCTGGAAAGACTTTGCACTCCTGTCTCTTTTCCAGCAAGGTGAGGGCAATAGCTGGGACACAATATTAACCACTCCTCTCCTCCATGCTTTTCTTCTGCAAAGGGAAAGGAAGACTTTCTTCATGCATATCCACAGGAAAAAGGGAAAGCAAAGGTGAGACACAGAATGCAGAAAGTTTTTTAATGTAAAACGTTCTTTACACCAGAGCCATTCTTTATACCAGAAAGTAAAACATTCTTTACACCGGGGCCCATTCCCATTGCCCCTCACCATCACCTACCTTACCTACTTCATTTGTTTCTCCCTCTTTCAACTAACCAGTGCGTGATGGGCCCCTGAGGAGCATGTTTTTCTCTTCCAGCTGCAGCCCTTACCCCTCTTAACCCCTTAGTCCTGTCTGCCACAAGCGCTCTGCAGACACGCCTGAAACAAAGCAACAGCAGACTTCTGCAAACAGTTCAACTAATCAGGATGTCAGACCTAAAGCAGAGAGCCCTATGCATTATCAGCTTGAAGACTGAGAACAGTAGGCTTCATCAGTGCCGATTGTAACTTCTTGTTTAATCAGGCTCCTGCATTGCCTGCTGTGTGTGCGGGTGTATGTACTTGTATATATGTGTATGTATATAGGGAGGGAGGGTCACACCAGCTCGAACCCAAAGCAACATTTTCAAACCTAAAACAAATTCCTCTCTATTAAAAAATGCTCATTTCACTTGTTCTCTTCTACTTTGGGCTGCTCCCTTCTTCTCATTGCTCACTGCTGAACTGGAAAGATTTAAGCAATTTCTTCTCTCGTGATATGAGTCCTATCTCCACTGGGTCCCCTGACTTGCTGCTCCCCTTAATTCTTGGAAGCTGGTGATTTCAGTTACTATTTCCATACAACAAACTGCATCTGTATTATAACCACAATTTTATTTTGCTTACACTTTTGTGAGTCAGGAACGTGGGAGAGGCTCAGCTGGGCAGTTCTTGCTAGGGTTCTCTGGTAAGATGTTGGCTAGGGTGGCAGTCATTGGAAGGTCTGGCTAGGCTGGACATCCAAGACAGCCCACTCACACAGCTGGCAGATGATGCTAGCTATGGACTGGGAACTCTGCTGGAGCTGTCACCAGTGCACCCACACGTGCCCTTTTCAGCATGGTTGTATCATGCTAGTGGGACTTCTTACTTGGCAGTTAGCATCCCTCCGAGTGAGCAATAGTTGCCTGGTTGTTTTTTGCACTTAGCCTCAGAAGTCATATACTTCTACTACATTCTTTTGGCTGGAAGCAAGTCACTCAGGTCAGCCCAGATTCAAGGGGAGTAGTCACAGACTCCATTTCTCAATGAGATGAGTGTCAAAGAATTTGCAGACATATTTTAAAACCCCCCACACTGACCTCTTTTCACTGTTTTAAAATCCCCATCTACTTGAGGTCAGGGAATGTGCCTTGTTCACTACTCTACCTCTTCAGCCTAGCCAAGTGTCTGGCACATAGCAGATGCTCAATAAACAGATGTTGAATGAAGAACAAATGAGCTTCCAGAGTAAAGAAACTTCTAGATCTATTTTTTAAGAGAAAAGTTTATTTATTCCCTCTGAACCTTGTTTTCCTTCCTTGCTGCACTGGGGATACAACATTCAACTTTCATGGGATTGTGTTAGGAAATGAATGAGCTCATTTATGAGGAAGGATTTTCATTTTCCCAGGGTTGCTGAAAAAGCAAGACTAGAGATGGCACCAGATGGCACCCGTGGCCAGTCCCTCCCTGTTCACAGAATTGCAGTGCATACCGCCTTGTTGATGTTGACCTCTGTCACCTCATCTGGAATGCCTTCCCTTCTCTCCTCTGCCAAGCCAATCCTTGGAGACCTGTCTCTATCTCAACCTCTTCCCAGAGAGGCAATGTGGGGATTAAGAACCTGGACTCTGCAGCCACAGAGAGTGCTAATCCTCTCTCCCCCACACACTTCAGACTGCCAAAAGCACCAGATTTTCTTGCACTTCCATGCTGCTCCAAAGGATTAATCTTTTAACACACTCAGCTCAGTGCCTGATACATGCTAAGCACTATATTCAGTGTTGGCAATAATGATTCTTCCTGGAAAGCCCTTTCCCCTTCTCTTCCAGTCCTCTTGTCTGGCTCATTCCTAGTCATTTTTTAAGTCTCAACTCAGACGTTTCCTTTCAAGAAGCTTTCCCTTCTGCCCTAAATCTGGGTCAGGTGTCTTTCCAATCAGTCACTGCTGGTCCCTGTGAGCCTTATCTGTGAGTTACAAAAAGGCTCCCCTTTATCTGTGAGTTACAAAAAGGCTCCCCTCTACTTCCGGGCAGTTGGTGTCTTGAGAAGCAGAGGGTGAGCTGGATTTCAGCCCCTGCTTGTCCTTCAGCCAGGAGCCCTTGAGCAGCCAACCCCTGCATAACTGCACCACTGCCCTGCTTCCATGTGCCACCATCGCATTTGTCACACTCCACTGTGATCTTTCCTTGACCAGTCTGTACCCCTACAGCAGACTGTGACCTCTGCAAGGGCAGGGCCACAACTGCTCCAAACAAATCCCCAATACTCAGTATACCACCCAGCACTTCTAGGTGCCCAGTAAATACTTGTTGAGTACATGAATGAACCATGAAGAAAGGATCATGTGCTTTATATCTTTCTCTTGGGCTTGTTTATATCTTCCACAGTGTCCCAGTGTAAACAAAAAGCTTCTGAGTAGCACATGTTGCTGTTTTATCATTACTCACATTTGTGGTTTTTGTTTTGAATGGGGGGAACGGAGGAGGAGGCTTCTAGACCCTTCTTTTATACAGACAGTGTAATTCAGGCTCCAGCTGGAAAGTGTGCTCTGCTACAAGGCCGTCATCCAGGTGACAAATACAACCTCCCTAATAAATGGCAAAGAGCTATTCTAGGGCCCAGCTAAGCTTGCCCAGGCTAGGGCAGAATGTATGTAGATCTAAAATATCTCCCTGAACAGTTCAAAAGGCACTGGATGAGGAGGCTGTTCCCAGGCGCTGCCCATGGAGCCAGAAGGCAGGAATCCTGAGCCCTGTGCCAGGTGAGCAGACATGCCCCAACACACACCCACTGGCCGCACAGTGCTGCAAGAAGCAGACTTCGGCCAATCACAAAGCCAGTGTGACTCCTGTACTTAGTAAGTTGGCAGTAGTTGTGGTTTATTAAAAAGGAGAGACAACAAAGCAATAAGGAAGTCTCACCTGGGAAGTTAAGGTATGTGTTTCAATTAGTATCTTTAGGGTGATAGGGGGGTGAGTGAATGTACCTGGGAGATGTGAAGCTGCCTGGTGACACCAGGAAGCCCGGGCGAAGCTCTGGCTCCATGTTACTGGAACAGACCACCTCCCCTCTATATCTATGTCCTCATTTGTCAGTTGGCCTTTCTACTTCCTGGAATTATTTTGAGAATAAAATCAGACCAGCATAAGGAAAAGTAATTTGGAAGTGAATTATTCTGTAAGTTACTATTATCGTTGAGCTGTATAATTCTTCTGCATTACTGCCATACTTCTAAGCTGCTTTTCTAAATGGGATCCTCTCACAATTAACCGTCACAATGGCTTCTGTTAGCCCATTTGTCCTTGCCAGTGATAGGTGACTCCTCTAGGTACATTCCCTGGTTTTGTGGGGGTAGTGATCACATCAGGTATGTTCTTGGGTCCTTATGACTCACAGCATAGCACTTGGCACACAGTGAATATTTAACTGAATATTTGCTTAACTGAACATAAGCATGTGTGTCTATCTGTGTATGTGTCCACACACACACGTTTACCCTTCAGTCTTCAGAGAGCTGACCATTGGAACAACAAAGAAAGCCCTTTGGTGACAGGCACCTAAGGGCAGTGTTATTATGTGTCAAATTTTCACTATACTCAAAATAGCCTCCACAACCTTGGCTGATGCAGTCCACTGAATTTTAGGAATATTTGACATGTTAAAATCCAATCCAACTCAATAATTGGGAAAAAAGGAACTTGTAATAAGAGATTGCAATCTATAGATCGCAATGGTTACTTCACGGATTCATTCCTTAGGTGAACCTCAACAGCTCAGCAAGAGGCACCTGCCCACACCAGCAAGGGCCATGGGGATCATATCAGATTTGGCTTCAGTAATTTCCTTACAGTAAAAGACTTCTTATCAACACGATCACAATCGGTAAAAGTTGGTCCATTAATCAAAACAGATGTCAAAGCAAAGAATAATAGAAAACGATATGTGCATATCTTAAACATTTTATTTTAATATAAAATATATAAATGCATGTTATTCACTGATATTTTAATGTAGATTGGAGGTCTTTCCCCAAGGTATAGGCCCACAAATTAATTCGCCAAAGTTTTCCTTGCATCAATAATATTAAATATTGACTATGTTTCCTTGCAATGGGATTAAGAACTTAGACATTTGCTAAGTAATGTGGACACAGAACCCTTGTAAGGTTTTTAGTTTCCCTCCAACTTTTTTTTACTGTTATCTCCGTCAGACCTAGTTCATTGGCAAGTTCTTTTGTAGCAACTTACTTTATCAATTTTGTTCAAAATATTCAACTTAGTTTTATAAAGATGGCAATTACAGGATACTAGACGTTAAGCACTTAGACGAGTGCCCAGCACATAGCAAGTACTCACCAAATGTTAGCTATCCATTTTTTCTCACTCATATTTCATTTATGTAGTAATTAAATGACTCAATCACAATAACAAATTTAACTGGTGCAAACAGGTTTAGGAACTCACACAATTGGCTCTTGGTATGCATTCAGCCCAAATGAAGGGAGGAGAATTATGGTGGCACGTAAGACAACAGTAACATGAGAGTGTAGCAGCAGCAGCCATCCATATGTTTTGCAAATGCATGGAGATCAACAAGTTAAACGGAGGTCACTTCAGAGAGCTGCTTCTCCAATTAAGTCCTTCAAGTCCCTTACCCTCCCCCTGTAGACCATCCCCAACCAGGGCCAGTGCTTTACATAACAAAGGACAGCTGTAACCTGCACAAAGGCACCCAGCCAAGGGGAGAATTAGGGAGGATGGAAACCCATCCATGCTCCGCTCTTCAAGCCACTCACTCACCCCAGCATGGGCCTGCACCTACCCAAAGGAAGAGGCGCTTTTCCCTAATTCATACATCATCCTCCCTCCTTCTCCCCCATCCTGCCTCTGCCCTGGGTTCTCACTCAAGCCACGCGTTACGTAGAACATGATTAGGGAGGGCTGTTAGATTAACGCACTGCAGCATGCTGTAAATGACGCCTTCATTAAAAACAGCACCACAGTCAAATAAAGAACATGCTTGCATTTGAAATGTGATTCATTCTTCCAGGCCCGGTTTATATTAACGGTGGCTGCACCACCACAGATAGCAACCTCGTACTGAGCCTAGCTGTGCTTCCAACCACGCATTGAGGGCTTTACGTTCCTCTCACTTCATCCTCAGGGGCAGACCAGGAGATTGAAAAGGACTCACATTTCTATTGAAGACCAAATGTAACAGCAACAAAAGTAGTCTTTATCTGTAGAGTGCACTTAACTTTTTCAAAATACATAGCTAAAAGTTTCCCTGCAGTCTCCCCTCAAGTGTTGTAGCTGATGAAGTGTTAGAACAGGTGGGCTGCATCCACTTGAGTTGAGCATTTTTAGTAATAAAGGACTCGATATGTTTTAATTCTTTAGACTTCAATCTTGTGAATCAACTGTGTGTTAAAATCTAGATTGATCAGCATCCATGACAAACCAGGCACTGAGCTGAAAAATGAATTGTTTCCCAGTAGGCCTTAATGCCACATAAATCCCCGTGCAAAATGGGAAACAGAGGCAGAAAGTGACTGGCCTAAGGCCTGAGAGTAAGTGTCCAGTAGAGGGCTGGAAATCAAATCCAAATCTCCTAACTTCTAATGCCAAAGAACACACTGCCTTCCCAAGTTCCAGTTCTACAGTTAAATGGCTTACCAAGGGCTTTACTGGTTTGAAGTCCACATTAAAAGACATTAGATTTCACCAGCACCATCTTTGGCCCTTTGTCTCTAACAAGAATTCGCTCAATTAAAATTACAACATCAGATCTAACCTGAGGGTCTTGGCTTTCAGCCTGAAGCTCATGAAAAGACTTGATTAACTCAGAAGTTTCTGCCCCAAAGAAAGATTCAAGACTCATCTCCAGCAAAAGTGAGCTGGCTGCAGTGGTAAATGGGAAGTAAACTGGTTTAAATCACCACTCTGTCACCAGTCACCAAGATGAATTCAATTTAACATACACATATTGCATTTCCATGAGGGCTAGGGGTTATCCAAGGCTGATAAACATGTTACCATCAGATTGCACCATCTTCACTCTGAAGTAACTAGCAATTTAGTTAGATGTGGCTTACCTGAAGGAAGAGCAGGCCGGTAAGAGGAAGCCTGAAACCAGCCAGCCTCTTTTGCAATCAGTGGGCTGGCCTGTGAGCTGTGGGTTTAGATGTATAGAGACTACAATTCTAAACAATGAAAACAGAAAGGAAAAAGAACAGAAGAAAAACAGACTCCCTCTGTCCTCCCCCCCCCCCAAAAGGGGGCTCAATGTTCTTTTCAAGAAAGCAGAGTGGAGAGAGGAGACAGAGGACCAGAAGGATGATTTGCCATGCCTCTTCATAGATTAACAGGGCAACACATGGGGAAAATGTGTGCTTTAATGGCAGACAGACAGGCAGAAAGGAGTGGAAAGCCAAGTGCACTAGTTACTCCCCAGTACCTTGGGCACTCTGCTCAGGCTTAAAGTCCTTCAGCTCTGAAAATATGAATGGCATGTAGTGAGGGATAAGTCAGCTAAAAATATTTTCCTGGGGATTAAATGAGATAGCATCTGTAAAACATCTGACATAGACTCAAGTATTTAAAAGAACTCAGTATTATGGTACTTGTGTTGTTAGTAACTGAGGAAAATGTTAGTACAGTGCCTGGAACATCCTAGGTATTAGAAACTGTCAGTTGGTATTAGAAAGCTGGAGAGATACTAGTGTAAGGAATGTGGGGCTGAGTTGTCCTACAGAGTTAAAGGTGGAAAGGAACCAGACGAATGGGAAGTCAGTAATGAAATCAAAGACCTTGACACGTAGTAGGTGATCAATAACCATCTGTAGGACGAGTGGATGAGAATCAAAGTAACTAACCTATATTTGTCATTTACAACATGACTCTAAACTGGGACTGGAGAAGTGACATCAAGTGTAGGCTCTGCTTCTAACCAACTCTCAGAGGATCCCTGTGGCCTCAGTCTCTCATCTCTAGCAGATGGGACGAGATGATCTCCAGGTCTCTTCCAGCTCTCAGATTCTATATTTCTATATGTCCTGAGTGGATGAGACAGGCCAGTGCTGCTTATGCACCAGCCCCATTTGGACCAAGAGATGTAATGCCAGGAATTAACCACCATCACCCTTTTTGTAACTGCTTCTTTTCTACTAATCATACTGCCACGCACACAGGCCTGGTTTTAATTAGGCAGAGCAGTGACTGCATCAGTCTCGCCTCCAAGGCTTTGATCTCCCCAGGGGGCATGTTTCTGCACTGCTGACCATGCTCCGAGGGCCTGAAATAAAAACCAGCAAGAGCCTTTGACAGTTCAGCCTTGACAAAGCTCCCGTGGCCTTTACAGGTATGTGCAACAGGTATGTGCAACAGTGAGGGCCTGCCAGGGTGCAGAGGTCACGGAGAGGGCCGTGGAGAAAGGCAGCAAGAGCTCATGCTGCAAAGTGTCAATACCAATGCCAGGGAAGATGTCTTCGGTTTAGGGAAGCTCTTAAACAAATGCCCAATAAGAGTCATGCTGGTTGCTACATAGTGCAATAAAATCGTGACAGGGAGAAAAAATGCTCTGTTGTGGAGAGATGCCTTAAGATTAAGTTCACATTCAGGTTAGATGAGTGAACCCTTCCATGTGGGGAAAGCTGTCAGAGTCAGGTCCCCAGGGTCTAAACATCACAATAGCTGACAAGTTAAGGGGAAAAAAAGTTGTTAAATGTTTAATAGGAAAAATTTCCCTCTCTCTGTACTACATCTCTTCCCCATGTATTAAGGACTCACTGAAGGAACTCTCAGGTTAAAAACAATAAAAAGTGGCAGCCCAAATCTAGATGAGCAGGTTGAGAATGTTATGAGCAGATTCAGGCTGGGCCCTGCCACACAGCACAGGAAAACAGCAAAGGGGCTGGAATCAGAGTGGAGTTCTGCCTCAGCAGCTGCATACAGGATACAGTTTGTGGGACCCCAGAAGTAATGGCCTCTTCTCCTTCATGGCTACAAATTCACGACTAGGTCTGGTTAAGCACAAAGGGCAGTGTGCATTGGGCGGCGGTGGTCCTTCGGCAGAGTGCTGTGAAAACACACCTGTGGTCTCTGGAATGGACGCGAGTTATAGCAGCACCTGTTCCTCCCATGATGCCAATCTTTTTGACTAGACTAGAAAACCATGGAGAGCAGGACAGCAACAGGTTAAAGGAGGGACTAAGTTAGGAATGATGGAGACATAGAATAGTATAGGACACAGAGAGGAACAGACAGGCTCCACTTGGGAGGGATTTGGAAGTTGGAGACCTTGGGCAGCTTGGAGAGAAAAGATACCAGAATGATTTTTGCCAGCTTTACAAGACAAAAACTTCCACCCAGAGAGCCATCCTGGAGTACAACTCTCACACTGCCATTCTCCGGTCCAAACACTACTGACTTTCCCACCATCTACAAAATAAGATACAAATTCCTTAGGGATTTGGGCCATAATTCAGAAAAACAATACTGACCACCACAACTCCAAATGTTGAAATCCTTTAAGATCAAAATCCCTCATGTCTAGAATCTCAAAAATCACAATCCCAAAAGATCAAGATCCCAAATGTTGAAATCCTGAAAGTGGAAATCTGGGACAAGGATGTCCTTTTCGCACATCTGCATTTGTGAAAGCTAAAATTTCTCAAGATTTTGGCTCTTTGGGTGACTGCATATGTGGTGGTGATCCTTCGTGGTTTTTTATCAATCTCGTCAAAAGGTTTTTGGTTATCCATCGCAGTATTTCAGATGACTGCATGTATAAAGCTGAGTGCACACAATTACCAACCATAGTGATACGTGTTTATACATTTCGTTTTTTGACCTATTACGAAAAGGGCTCATCTGCTCATAAGTGTTGTACCTGTGTGACTGTTAGTACACCTGAGTGTTTATGCTTGCAAAAAAACATGTATCATTGCCTATTTTATTGTGTAAAGTGGCCTATGAAGTGTTCTGTCATGTTTTTCTGCTTCTCAAATAAACCTCTTTTAAAAATGTAAATAAGTGTCTTTTAAAGAATTTTTTTTTTTATTATTTTCTCCAGAATTATATTCTCAGGATTTTGATCTTCCAGGGTTGTGCTTTTCAGGATTTTAGACTTTAGGAATTTTGATCTCTTGGGATTTCAACATTCGGGACTGTGTCTTTCAGGATTACGATGGCACTCGATGGCTTCTACAACAAAAGCCTAATGTGACTCCCTACCCTCGTTCCTTTAAACCCCTCTCGTTCCCAAAGTACACCATACTAACTCACTGCTAGGGCACTATGCTCTGCATTTTCCCACTTCTGCATGCAGTTCCCTTAGCCTAAAGCTTTTCCTCATCTTCATCTACTAAAATAATAAACATTTTTCAAGGTCCTGATCACTTGTCCCCTTGTTCTGAGCATAGTGTGCTTCCTTAGCTCGTGCACATCTCCTAGAGCCTGGATCCCACTCTGCCTTGTGATAGCAGCTCTTTCTGTGCATGTTGGTCTTTACCACTAGACTTTAAATTCCTTGGGGTTAGAGACCACATCTTGTTTATCTTCATATATATTTCCAACGGCAGACACGGTGCTTCCTCAATGTGGGTGATTACTACATGCGGAATGCTCCTCTAACTGCCGAGTTTAAGAGGAAAAAAAAGACAATCAAACCCCTTTAGAAACTGCCTAATGGTGCCAGTGTCAAATCCCAAATCCCCGCATATGCAAGAGCCTGGAGAGGTGGTTAAATACCTTATACAAGTTCTTGGAAGAAAAGGAGCCACCTAGTAGGCCAAGCAAATTCTCACAAGACCTGGCCAAAAGGCAAAGCTTTTAGAGGCATGAGTTCAAAGCTCTATCTTAACAAGTAAAAGTCCCAGAGAGTCATATGATTCTTTGGCATTGGACCACAAAGAACTGAAGATAAATGTTAAAAGTTTATCAATTATGTCTAGGGCTGGAGGTTGTTGGAGGGAAATAGGAATGACTGCTAATGGGTATGGGGTTTCTTGTTGGAATGATGAAAACATTCTTAAATTGATTGTGGCAATGGTAGAACAACTTTGAATTTACTAAAAAACATTAAATTATACACTTTAAATGGGTAAATTGTATAGCATGTGAATTACATTTCAATGAAGATGTCATTTTTAAAGAAGTACATCAGGTAAAAGCACCTTACTCAGAGGGCACCTGGAAAATGGGCAGGGTAGAGTCTGAAGTAGTCTGACACCTGCTGTGAGAATCAGGGTCACAGTGGCCCAGCTGCACCTCCAGCCACTGCCAGGTAACAGCATGAGACACTGGGGTGGGAAGGAACTCCCTAGCAAGTACTGTTTTACCTTGGCCATGACAATGAACCCCACCAAGGGGTTCCACATATCTCTCAATGGTTCTCAAAGTGTAATCCCTGGACCAGCAGTATCAGCATTACCTGACAACCATCAGTGCTTGGGCCCTGCCCAGACCTACTGAATCAGAAAATCTGGAGGCAGGGCCCAGCAATCTGTGTTTTAACCAGCCCTCCAGTAGATTCTGATGCATGCTAAAGTTTGAGAACTACCACACAGCTTAATTCTTAAGGGCACAGATTCTGGACCAGACCATAAATTGGAATTCTGCCTTGTCCTCTTACTGGCTGTGTGGCCTTGGCAAGTTATCAGACCTCTGTGCATTGGTTTCCTGTACATGAAAAGGGAGAAACAACCATACCAATATCTCATAGGGTTATGATGAGGATTACATGAGTTAACACATGACAAGTACTTAGAATGGTGTCTGGTACATAAAGTCAATAAATATTTGCTTTTTAAAAATTTTTATAGTCAGATTTGGGGCTGGTCTCATGGACCTTAGGCTTTTCTAGGCCAAACTAGCATAAAGTTGAGGCAAGCTAACAGAATCAAAACACAAGAGAGACTCCCACAAAATGAGCAAGCTGTCTTAAAGCTGTGTCAGCAGACGCTGACTCCCACACCCCCCCCACATGAACAGCACAAAAGGAGATCATAACATTCCTATCTTCAGCTTCCCTGAGGAAAAGAAAAAAGAACCTCTCCTTTTTATGACAGAGCAGAGAGGATAAAATGCTCTGCATAGAAGAGGCAAAATAAATCAATTCCAATAACAGCCTTTTAATCCCCTGATCCCCGAGAGGAAGAAAGGAAATGAACAATGCCAAGCATTCCAATCACAGCCATTGCCAAGCAGCTTCTAACAGAAACCAAATAAACCATCTTCTCTTATAGCATAGATTTGGAGAGATTAGGTTTTCTGCTATCTTGAGGGCTCCCAGTCACAAGTTTTCAAACTCAGAATGGTCCCTTACAAGGCTAGTTCTACACACTTGTTGGAGTTAATCCCACTTTCCAGTATAACCATGTCCTTCTCAAATTGTGACCAACTTGAGGTCCAAGGGCCTGGACTCCCACAAGCTCCACTGCCTGGGGTTACAAAGGACACCTCTGTGCATGGACTTCATGTGAATTAATTGTGTGCTAATTAAATAGAATTTGAAAACACATAAATGTACAAAGAGGAGACCAAAACAGCCTAGTACCACTTTCCAAAGATAACTATTGTTAATATTTTGGTGTATTTACTTTCTTTTTCAATACATAGGTTTCTGTCGAGTTTTGTTGTTGTTGTCATTGTTACAAAATTGATATTCTATTTATACACAATTCTGTATGCCGCCGTTCAACTTCAACCCTTTTCCTCAAATTCCTGCAACTTTTTAGATCATTTTAATTATATGTAATGTTCTATTATGTGACCACATAATTACTGTCATCATGCACCAGTTATCAATTTATTGCTTTTCAGCTCCAAATCTATCCTGCTTTGTGTTGCTTTCTGATACTGAAGCTGGACCCTGAAAACTGCACAAGGCAATACAGTAGCCACTAGTCATACATGGTGGTTACTGAGAACTCTTAAGGGGCATTTAATATCCAGAATATATAAAGAATTCCTACAACTCAACAACAAAAAAATAAGCTGGTTTAAAAATGGGCAAAGAACTTGAATAGACATTTCTCCAAGCAGATATACAAATGGCCAACAAGCCTATGAAAAGATGTTCAACATCACTAGTCATCAGGGAAATGCAAATCAAAACTATAGTAAAATCACCTCATATCTGTTGGCATGGCCACTTTCAAAAAAAATTAAAAAGCAGAAAATAAGTGTCTATGAAGATGTGGAGAAACTGGAACTCTTGTGCACTATTGGTTGAAATGCAAAACAGTACAGCCTCTATGGAAAAAACAGTATGGTGGTTTCTCAAAAAATTAAAAACAGAATTGCTGTATAATCCAGCAATTCCATTTTTGGATATATATCCCCCCAAAATTGAAAGCAGGGTCTCAAAGAGATACTTCTACACCCATGGGCACAGCAGCATTATTCACAATAGTCTAAAGGTGAAAGCAACCCAGTTGCCCATAGATGGATGAATGGATACACAAAATGTAAAATATGCATACAAGGGAATATCATTCAGCCTTAAAATGGAAGGAAATTCTGACGCATGCTACATAAAACGTGGATGAACCCTGAAAGCATTATGCTAAGTGAAATAAGCCAGTTACAAAAAGGCAAATACTGTATGATTTCACTTATGAGTTAACTACAGTAGTCAAATTCATAGAAAAAGAAAGTAGGATGGTGGTTGCCCAGGGCTAGGTGGAGGAAGAAGAGGGGAGTTGTTGTTTAATGGGTAGAGTTTCAGATTTGCAAGATGAAAAAGTTCGGGAGATTGGCTACACAGCAACTACTAAACTGTACACTTAAAAATGGTTAAGTTTTATGTTACATGTATTTTACCACAATTCAAAAATAAATACCACCTGGCTCTTTTTTAGCTTTTTAATGTGGCTACTAGAAATTTTGAATTTACATATGTGGCTTGCATTATATTTCTACTGGACTGAGCTGCTCTAAACATTTCTCCATTGCCAGCTGGCACAGCATTAGGTCTTGTCAGTAGAGGGTGCTGGAAGGACACTGTGGGAGGAAGAGTTTCTCTTCCTGGTTCTGGTGCTTTTGTTCTTGCTTCTATGGCACCGCAGGCTTCTTCCTGGCCAATGGTACAGAGAGACCCAGTGGCATCCACCCTTCCATCCAGTCTTACTGGCGCCCCAGTGGACAGCTTCCTGCTCACCACCCCTGTCCTGCGGCACAGCATCCAGCAGGCCCCAGACACTCACTCTCCAAGGAGGTCTGAATCTCATCTTTGGGGGATCCTCTTCCTAGTTCGTCCTTCCTTGGAAGCTCTCCCTCAGCCCTAGAGATAGAGATTGCTACTCTTGCATCCTTTAAAATTCTCTTTAACCCTCTTACTGGTTAGTTCTCATTTACTAGTTAATTATTCTTTACATTAAATTTTTCTCTGTTCAAATTACAGGTATGGTTTCTGTCTCCTGACTGGGTTCCCTACTGGATACAATAAGTAATGAGGAAAACTAAGTTGCTGAAGGAGTTCAGCAAGGCTTTGAGCAATTGCAGTGTATCCTCCGTTTGCTATTGTTCTTCTCTTCCCTACTTTCAATTCCCTAGAAGCAGAAATGCGTGCTTTCCATCGCACCACTACCACCCTGCGATCACCATTCAAGGAACACTTTAAGAACACAATTCACAAGTCAATCAAGAACTATGTCTTCTAAGCTCCTATTATAGAGAGTAATGTGCTGGGTGTAGGGCAAAGTGTGGTTGGGATAGAAAGGTCACTGCTGTTGACAGATTGAATTGTGTCCCCAAAGTTCATACAGTAGAAGCTTAATTCCCACTGTTACTGTTGAGGATGAGAAATCCTATTACAGTAATTAAAAGGTGGAGGCTTGAAGAGGTGATTAAGTTGTAGGATGATGCCATAGTGAATGGATTAATAATGGTGGTCAGGGGCATGGTTCTGAGGGCTTTAAAAGAAGAAAACATGAGAGGTTCTGCTCTCTGTTCCACCATTTTCTACTATGTGAGACCCCTGGGTCACAGTTGCCACCACCAAGACCTTCACAAAATGCGTTCCCTGGACTTTGGACTTCCAGCCTCCAAAATAGTAAGCAATAAATTTCATTTTCTTATAAATCACCCAGTTCAGGTATTTCTGTTATAAGCAACAGAAACAAACTAATACAGTCACATGCAGAAAAGAGAAATGAACAGGTGAAATAGAAACTTAGGCTTTAATCACCTAACAGCCTAGCAAATAAAAATAAAGGATGATACAAATAACTATCATGTAATATAAAATAAGTAATTTTTTTTTAAAAGAGGCAGATATACCATTCTGAGTACCCTAATTGGCCAGAGGAAAATATATAAAGAAAATAAAAAGAATCTTTTGTTATATTCTCTCCTCCTTCAAGTCCTCCTTCTCACTCAGGGTCTCTCCACTCTAGGCATCTATCTATCTAGTGTCTTATTAACCAAGGGTCCTGCTCCCAATCAGCAATTCTAGGTATATCTGAATGCTGCACAGGCGGTCTTACTCTCACACTTGTCTCTGCTTCCTTCCTGAGCCCCAGCAAGCTGCACACTACTGGGGACAATCCAGAACAACCAGGCAGCACCACTTTATCAATCAGGATCATGGCCCAGACTTCAACTTCACCCCAACTCCTACCTTTAATAAAGGATAAAGATATTACCTGCTCCCAGGGGAATTTTAGGCCTAGAATTTCCACTTGATTCCTTTTAAGACATTCTACTTCTCTGCCAAAATTCTCCATCTTATCTATTTCCTTGAACTTACCATTAAGTTATTTTAAAGTTCATGTCTAATCACTGCAATTTATGAAGCTCCTGTGCAGTTCTATTTCTTTTGTATGTTTTTTCTCTTGTTTTTCAGTAATTTGGTTTTACCCTCTTAAATATCTGGGTAATGTTTTATTGACCAGCAGACATTGCATATGAAAAACAGTAGCATTAATTTTAGGCTCTGAATGATGTTATCTTCCTCCAGAGAGGATTTACATTTGCTTTTGCCAGGCAGGTAGAAAAGAGAAAAAGAATCTTGATCCACCTGAGCTGGTTACAAGCAAAGTATCAGCCTTCCTGAGTGCTGATCTACTGCCAGCTTGCCCTTACTCCCAAGATACAATGTTTTGGGGGTCCAGATAAAAAGCCTCAGTGTTTACCAGAGCCCCTCCTCCTTGGCAAGCCCTGAACTCCAATTTCTGTCTCCTCATTCTGAGGCTGCTGAGAGCTCTGGGCCCTATTTAGCCTCTTTGCCTCCATTTACCAACTGGCAGATACCTGGAGGAGAAAAGTAGCAGCTAATGTCAGGCTCACTTCTCTTCAGGATCTGGTCCTTTTTAAGCCTCACTGCCTTAGTATTCTCCAAACAGAGTTTATGCTATTTCTATTTACACACATATGATATGCATATGTGTGCATATGCTTTTCTGGTACTCACAGTGATACAAACCAGTCTGACAAAATCAGAAGAAATCCAAGAAAAAATTACTGATTGTACATCAGTACAATCAATCTGAGAGCTTCTCAATCTGGGCTCTCTGCTTTCTTCTGCAAACTTTTCATGCCTCTACCTCTCTGTGCTGCCTCACTTCTATTTTCCAATTCATGGTCTCTTCAACTATATCTAGTCCACTGTTGACCTCATTACTTGAATTCCCTTCCTTCAATTCTGTATTTTTCATTTCAGATATTTCCACTTCATTTTTCTCATACTGACCTACTGTTGCTTAATAACCTATTTTCATTTGAGAAATACTACTACTCCTGTCTTTCTCAGTTATTCTAAATGTACACATTTTTCCAACTTTTCCAACTGCTCCACTGTTTCTTCTTTTGGGTTGGGCTTCTCTTGTTTGAGGGGACTTCAGCCTGCCTCTCATGGTGGCAGTTTTCCTTGAGTGCTCCAGAAACTTGTCTGCAAACTCATCCAAGCACAGGAGTTTTTTCCTCCTTGTTTGCCCACCCTAGCAGCTGGTACCATGGCTAAGCCTTGCCCTGTAGGATGTGCAACTCTGAACAAGGTTCTAAAGTAGGCTCTTAGGATTTTCTCCAGTACAGAAAACAAAATGCTAGATTTTGTGTCTGTGTGCTGCACAGTTCTGAGTCCTATTCTCATGCCTACCTCTGTTTCCTTTCTAGGCCAGAAGAGAGCTACCATCACTGAGTACGACCATGAACAATCAGTCTCCAGTCCACTAGCATGGTCCCAAACCCAGCGCCGTGCAGGAGTATGATCTGGTCTTCTGCCATGTGCCAGGTGAACTAAAACCCTTTTCTAGGGCAGGTTTTATTATTTTTATTTTTTTTAAACAAGACAGAAATTTATTTTTCTTTCATTTAAGGGTCTTAAACATAAGCAGTCCAGGGCTGATGATATGATAGTTGCACCCTGCGGGAGACCCAGGCTCCTTCTGTTTTTTCTGCCACCCACAACACAAGGTTGCTGTCTTATGACCTAAGGTGGCTGCTTCAGCTATCACCATCACACTTGCATTCCAGCTTTTTGTTTGTGGCTGGTTGGTATGGGGATCCAAACCCTTGACCATGGTGTTATAACACCACACTTTGACCATCTGGGGCAGGTTTTAAAGTCTGAGCCATTGATTCTCCTCCTCTCCATTACCGGCCCCCCCAAAATTTCCCTCTTGATTTTGAATTCAGTTATGATTTTGGTTTTTTTAAAAGTTTTTATTTGTTTGGAACAGAAGAAAGAGAATTTTGAATGTGCTTACTCTACTATATTCACAAGAACTCCATCGGGAAATGTTAGTATTGCCCTCTTAAATACTAAAAAAGCTTATATGCTTTTTTAAAAGTTATGAATATATTTTTATATACAAAACAGATTATTAAATAACATAAGTGCACAAGGGAAAAAAGATTGAAAGAATACACTCCATCAATGATATCTCTGAACTGTTGCAATTAAAGGTGATATACTTTTTTAGCTTAAATATTTTAAACATGTTTTCTACAATCAATCATGTATTAATTATTGCCCAGGCTGCTTTTCTTTCTTTAAGCTCACAACCCTAAGGGGAATGAATGGTGCAATTTCAGGCAGTATGAAGGCCTGTATATTCTTCCCTGCCCTCCTCAGACAAATTGGCCCTTTAGGGATAAAAAGGCTACTGGCATATTGGAGAAAGAAGAGTTAAGAACAGTCCAAGGCCTGTCATCAAAGGGCTATTAAAGAGGGGAGAATTTAAGAGCTCCCTGAGGGCACCACTAGCTTTTAGAAAGACACAAAGTGCTAATGGGGGTATTTATCACTCGTTCTCTAATAGCAGCAGAGCTTAGGAGGAAATAGAGCCCAAAGGAAAGAAAATGAGCTGAATCAGCCTACAGGTAAAAGTAAATATATTTTTTTAAAAAAAAAAATGTTAGTAAGGGCTTCAATAGAACTTTTACAGAAATGGCTTCCTGATACCCCCAAACTAAATCAGGTTCCTCTGTTAGGTTCCCATTTCACCCCTTACTATTTCTTCATTGCACTTATCACAGTTTGCAAATTCACGCTTGTGGGGGCCATAATGTTTAGTTCCCTCCCACAATTTAGATCCCACCCACAATTCAAGCCCATAAGTGCAAGGACTGTGTAGATTTCCTTCACTGATGGAGCCCTAAAATAATGCTGAATACAAGCAAAAATATTTGTATTTGCCTTTAGTTTCCCCATTTCCTCTATAACATTCCTTGTTTCTAAATAGAAAATAAATTAATTTGTTTAAATCATTTTATGTTATTTAAAAAAAAAGTTTGAGCTTTTCATATTCTGTGGTTAAACAGAGGTGACTATTGGGCCTGTATATCCTCATAAGCACCATTATTAATCTAAGGATCGTCCCAGCACTGAAGGCAGGGAACATGGGAGGACTTCACAAGGCTCTCAGACTTGATTCCAAAATTTTCACCCCTTTTAAGTGGATAAAACAGCAGAGGTTACCAAACTGACAGTTGTAACCTGGATTAGTTGGATCTACAATAGAGAGAAAACTTGAAGGAAATGGAACATGGGACAACTTTGTTTCTAAGGTACCTGCAGGCACTTTAATCCTCTTTGGGAAAAGGAGAGTATAAATTCATTCATAATGTATAAAAAGTACTCTCACAAACACTGACTTACTTTTTCTTTACACAACCCACCATAAGAAGGAGGCACTGTGCCCATTTCACAGGCAGGAAACTGAGGTTCAGGAAGGCAAGTGATGCTTTTAGAGATACAGCCAGGCTGGATCCCCTGCTGTGGTGAAGCAGGAGCAGTGACGAGAATGTGAGAAGGGTAAGAGGCAGGGCAGACCCAGAAGGCACAACACAACTCTTCGTGGTTTGTGTTGTGACCACAGTCTGGGCCTTCAGGAAAGGAGAGAGCAACTCATGAATAAGAAATAAGGGGAGTAATCTCATAATCCTGCCCTGCTCAGAGAAGACTATGGTTTGGGCTGGGATTTATCAGTACAGACTCAGGACTGGCCTGGAATTAAATGGTTTGACTTTGGGAAGAAGAACGTGGGTGGTGGAAGGGTGGCCGGCATCACCTTCTGGACTTCTGAGTCTCAGGTATATCACTAGGAAGAGAATAATTTCCAAGGGGAAAATATTAGAACCTTATTTTTACTGAGATGCTTCTTTGCGGACGCTCACTTCTGTTTAAGACTCCGCAGGGCCCTGCTTTTACCACCTGAGTCATGAGAACCCCCCAGCATTTCTCTGATAAGGCAGCACCCTCTGGACCTGTGGTCCCATCCTAGATACAATATCAGTATTAGCCAAAACAAGAGGAGGATTCTAGTCAATTCCTCTGGTAACAAAGAGAGACAGACAATACTTGTTCTTCCTAACTTCTCTCTCTCACTCTTTTGCCAAAGTTACTCTGGATAAAATCAGGTTCAGGGGATGGGTCCATAGTATCTCCTCTGTCTTCTTCAATTCAAATTCTTCAGTACAATTTTTATTTTATTTCCTTTTTTATTATCAGAAGGGTTATCCCCGTCAGTACCACAGTTACTGCATCCAACATGGCACTTAATTTTCTCTTTGACATTTTTCCTGACTCCCAGGGTTCCAGTTCTAAGACACCCTGAAAACCAAATAATGATCTAAGTCTCCACTGGCAATTTCTGTTCTCCTCTTTCAAAAAAGTTTATTGTTCTTATAAAAGTAATGAACATTCATTACCAAAATAATGGAGAATTGGAGAACATCAGAGGGAAGAAGAAACTGCCAGAATACATTTCAATCCTGAAAAATCAGTGTCCTGAATATAGAAGCAGGCAATAAATAGGTGTCAAATGAATGAATGGTCTCGAGAAACCAATCCTCACCTGTTTCCTGAGTGGATCCCTGACCTGCACGCATCTCAAGTGTTCCCACCTGTCTCCTAAAAATGTTCTGCCCTGTTTTTTTTTCTCTTTCCCCAAAACACACTGAGATCTTGGAGGAAAAGTGTTAGGACTGAAGTTTGTTAATTCCAAGTTAATGATTCTACAGTCTGTAAACTTGTGAATGCAAAGTGCCATCTAGTACAAATTAAAATCATTATTTACATAAACTTCCTAAAAGTGAACTGGAGATTGCCCTGAGCAGAACTACTCTGGTAGAAAACATTACCTAGGGCAATCAGGCACAAGTGAAAGATGCTCTTTTGGTTCCAAAATAAATTATATATATAATATATATATGTCTATAACGTTATCATGTATAGTACTGAAATGCTTGTCTTGACTGTCATCTTCAAATAGGCTATACTGCCACCAGGGGGGTAGCAGCTGCTCTGAACTGCAAGGCACATGCTTTGAAATTTTAAAATTTTAATAATTTCCTATATTCTATCAGCAAAACAACAACTATTAAAACAGGTGAAGTTAACAACAGATGATTCAGAGAGAAAATTTATATAAACAATTATAAGCACCATTGGAAATTTTTCTCATAAATCTTTTAATCACAGTTTAATTAAACCCTGATCTTAACCTCAGATTTTTAAAAGTTTCTTTATACTTTGATTTTGGAACCCCAACCCCTTTCAGACATTATTCCAAACACTAAGCTCAGCTTGACCTCAGAAGCCTTTCTGCCTAGTTGTTTTCCTGTCCTCAACTAAGTTTCTCTGCTTTTTCAATAAAGATTTTTTTTTTTAAAAAGATGGGGGAGGGAGGAGTGGGGTTGAGAAGGTAGGTCTACAAACTGTACCTCTAAGTTGAGAGGAGAAAAATCCCATAACTAAACTGTTTCCATTCTAAAGGAGGTACTTTTTAAATTAACTATTACATGTAATAGGAATAATCACAACTGTCTTGGATATAATTTCAGGATCATTTTCTTAAAGATTCCATATACCTACACTCAGCATGCTGAATAAAATGTTTAAAAGTCTTTGAACAGAAAGTTAAAGTGGTATTATGACCAGTAAATGAGCTGAAGTGGCAACTGATAAGTTTATTTATGGCTCTCCAATGACAAAACAGTGAAAGAATACCGTCATCTGTGTGTAAATTCTCCTAACACCACCAGACCCATTTTCTTGCATTTTCTCTTGACTCAATCAGCACACATGACCTTAACCTTGCCCCACAAAGAATGCAAATATCTATTCTTAAAAGTGGATGTTACATTTCCTTTTCATTTTTCTTTCAGCAGTATCATGCCTTTTCAGAATGCAAAATGTACTCTTATCATAATCAACATAAAATATAAAAAGAGTCCCCAAAAAGGTAAAATGCACAACGCCATAACCAACCAGCAATAGCAAATGCAGCGGGTCACCTGTGTGTGGTCATGTGGCTGTATAGCATATGAAGTAGGTTAAGAAACAAAAATCACAGTTGAGGCAGAATTAGTAGCAAATGATTTGCACTAAAAATTATCAAATTAAAAAAAACACTTCTGCTTGATAAAAATAAGTACCAATATGCATCCTTGGTACAAAAGATGGAAGATGATAATCTCAGAGGTGTCAATACCACTTAAAAAGTCCTCATACTGCAGAGGATGTGACAATGCAGAAGGCATCCAAGTCCATAATAGCCTCCTTAATTAACAGCAGTCAACAACAAAGTCTCAAACATCTGCCTTTTACTTGTGCACAAGGAAGAAATTTATGATACTGATCACCATTAGATATTGTATACTGCAGTGCATACAATACAGCCATGCTCAATAATACTGCTGAAGATGAACATTAACAGCTTGTATTCAAGCTGTCACATATTGCTGCAGGAACAAAAACTTGGTAGAACTTTTTGAAGAACAATTTGAAAGTACCTAACAAAATTGGCACAACTTCCAATTCCACTACTCCATATCTAGGAATAAGGCCCACAAAAATATGAAGAGTGCAAGCAGAGGGGTAGGTGCATATTCATTGCAACGTTTTTATAATGGCAAAGAATTTTTAAACGACACAAATATTAAATGGGAGTATGATTAAATAAATTATAACCAAATAAATTTAAACCATACAACCAACACTATGAGGCTATTAAAAAGGAATGAAGTATCTATATATACTGACATAAAGAATGTCTATGATTTTTTACTAAATAAAAAGAAAGCAAGCTGTAGAAGTGTGATCTCCTTTTTGTATGATCCCATTTTTATTTTAAAAATCAGTAGCTGACATTTATTGCAAGCTTATGTTCCAGATACTATGTTAAATATTGACTCAGGTTTTTTAATTTAGTATTTGCTAATAGTCCTATAAGCTATTTAATATTCTCCATTTGAAAATTAAGGAAAGTAAGGCTTAGAGAGGCTTAATAATTTGTCCTGGGTCAAATAAACAGTGAGCTGTGGAGCCAGGTTTTGAACCCAGAGATCATGGCCTTAACCCATGTGCATGTATGTACATGGGTATCGTGCATAAAAAAAAGAAGGAATTGGGCTGAGCCCGTGGCGCACTCGGTAGCGTGCTGCGCTAGCAGCACGGCGACGCTCCCGCGGGTTCGGATCCTATATAGGAATGACCGGTGCACTCCCTGGCTGAGCGCCGGTCACGAAAAAAAAAAAAAAAAAAAAAAAAAAAGAAGGAATTGAAAGATTACCCAAAGGGCTAATGGTGGTAAACTCTCTAGAAAGTGACAATGACTATCCTCTTCCAAAACATTTGGATTTTTTTCCCCAGCAAGAGATTGTCGTTATAATTGAAAAAGGAGAAAGACAGTAATATAGCCAGCCAGAAAGACAGAAAGATAGACACAAAGAAAAATCGGCAGGACTTTGATGTAAATGCCTGAATAGGAATAGGTTAACACCAAGCAATTAGCTTCACCACCACCTCAAAAACGTGTTAAAAATAGTGATTAAAGGGTTTCTGTTTTGGTTTGGGGGGTTTTGTTTTGTTTTGTTTAGAATAGAGCCCTGATCATTAGTCAACAAGTTCTGGATAATGAGACTCATTATCTGATAAACACAAATGGTGGATCATATCAACTATTTTTCCCCCATTTGGCCCAAAGATTTCAAGAGCATATGCAAACATGCATACACACACACACACACACAAAAATACTCATGTGTAAAGTGACAGGGAGCCCTTGGGATAAGGCCACAGGGAAATGATAGGTTTGCTTGATAAGGGTAGCAAAGTATGAGAATTTAGAGCCAGAATGGAAAATGATAGCCAGGACAGCACAGGAGGGCCTGGTAAGCATCCAACTGACAAAACCTTGGAATTGAATAAACATCAACCTTAGAAATGCTGCAGATCCCACAAGGGAGAGTCTAAAGTCCAGACTGCAAGTTACGCATTTTACAAATGAGAAAAAATCATTTCTAGCCACTGTACTTCCATGAGTTCAGCTGGGCCACATAAAGGCACAGGTTCAATGCCCACTCTGGACACGTGTATTCCCCAGATATTGTCCAAATATCCCCCAACGCCATTGAAATGCTCGCTCTCTGTTGCAGAAACCCAGATGCATGCATGGCACATAGCAGACACTCAGATTCTAGCTGAATAGACATGGAGGAGGTAGTTAAGCAGAAGAGAGAAGATTCCCAGTTCCTACAGCATCTCTGGAGTCCACACGTAGAAAACAGAGGTTATTTCACTTAATGTGTCAATGTTTACTCTTTCCCAGGGGCACAAGTAGATAAAAGCTACTTCCTGAGAGGTAAAGTTACAGGCAACATTTTTCCAAGCCATCAGTCTTTCCTCAAGCAGCAATGCGATTAGAGTAAGTCAAGAGAATCATAGAATGAAGCCTAAAACCTAAAGCATAATTACTCCTCCAAGAGGAAATTTCCTAGAAAGGTGAAGGTTTTCAGGAATGCACTCTCTAGAACTCAGTCCTTCCCCCCAGGAGCAACAAGCCACCTCAAAGATTAACATTGTCTCCAGCAGTTATTTGAAAGAATAATTATTGTGCCCCATCTGTTTCCTTGACGGTGCCAGCAAGCAATAATAACCCTTTAAAAAGAAAAATAATATTTTTTTTGGTTAGGAAAGAGACAGGGAGACAGAAACTAAAGGATAAATGAAGAGTCAGGGCCCTTGTTGCTTTGCCCCCCATGGATTTGTCACCCCTTTTCCCCTAGGTGATGGAGCCGCCAAAGATTACTCAAAGCCCATCTCTTTTGAGCAGTGTGAAGCCCCAAAAAGGGGTTAATCTCCCAGAACCCTCAAGATAGAGGCATTCCTTCCATTTGGGAAATTAACCATGAATTGGGGTTCTCTTCCTGCATTATTCTCCAGACCAGGAAGCTCCAGGAAGAGAACATGGGTGGGGTTTTTGCTAAGTACCGTTTAACAAGTTTAACAATAGAAGCTGGTAACATTCAGTAAGGTGACATTCTATAACGCAATTAAGTTGATCCACTAACAAAAGCTTGATTTTAACAAACATTCTCTTCTTACAGCAATTTCCCAGTATCTTTACATATCGATCAGTAACCTGTCTGTCTTTGAGCCAGCAACCTTGCTGTGTTACAATTCTTTATCTTACAACAGAGACTGTAGCCTGGGAAAAATTTCCTGTCCTTTGCAAGGTCAATATTCGAAACTGCAAGGCTTTGGAAAACCAGGCCCTGTGAAGTACATTTGTTTTATGCATACTTCACAGACCCTGACCCACAGCAGCTGAGTAACAAACAGGTAATGATGGCAGCTGTTTTGGGTGGGGGGTGGGGGGAAAAGGCAGAAAGACCAGATTCCTGGGGCCTGTGAGATGAAAGGAAGATGGAAACAGGAGTCTATCCAAGACCTCAAAAGATAATTCTGAGGTTTAAGTCTGACTCCTCACTTCCTTAGAGATGACTGCTACTAGTAGCTAATATCACTAAGCACCTCCCAGGTGCCAGGCACTGTTCAAAACTCTTGACATACTTTATGTCATCGATCACAATGACCCAATGAGGTGGGTGTTCTCATCCCCATTTTACAAGTAAAGATGTGGAGCTGGAAAGGTTAAGGAGCTTGCTCAGGGAGAGACAGCTGGAAAATAAAGGAGTTAGGATTCAAATCCAGATTAATTTAATGACAAACTGTTAATCACTACATTGGGAACACCTTACTTGCACATGCTGCTGCTGCTACACTTGAGGCCTGTGCCTGAGGCTTGGTGGTGAACGTCCTAAGACAGTTCAAACACGATTAAGCGAAAAACTGTTTTAGACCAAGCCGTCAACAAATGCTCTCAAATGATTTCAAGCCTGGTGGGACAGAGAAGAGAAATTTGAAAGTGTCTGTGAAAACAGGATGGAAGCTGTGGTACCCAGAGCTGCATCCATCCTCTGGTAAAGGAAGTGCCTGATAGCAACCCTGTGTGGGCAGTGAACGGGGCTGGAAGGGTTAGGGTGCCCTGGACACACCTGACAACCCACTCTACTCCCTGAAAGGGTGGACTCAGTGAGCCACTCAAAGAAGGAAATTGGTCTTGGCCGGGTTTTACTGATGGCCAGCAAACCACATGTGATTGTCCCCCTTGGAGACCATGAAACCACTCATCAGTCCTGAAGACACTCTCACAAGATCTGCTGGCAAATGACAACTGCAAGATCTGACACAGGGGTGGTAGGAGGGAGAGCAACAGTGAAATAGTGGTCAGACCTATTACCATTATTACAAAATCCTTACTATGATCCCTCAAGGCATAACCAGAGACCTGCTTTCACATAGGTAAGAAAGCTCAAAGCACTGTCATCATGGCAGTGTATTCATTAGTCTGCTATTTCTGAGGCTGATTGTGTAGTCCCAGTTTCACAGATGGGGAAACTAAGGCTCAGTAAGGGTAAGTGACTTTGCATCAACCCAGAGCAAGATCTTAGTTCATCAGGCTGCCAACCAAATTCTTTCTCTTAAATTTTAAATTTTTTCAAAATTTTAAAGTCCTGGAACTGCTTCAAATAGAATCTTCTCTGGAAGCGTACATTGTAAGTCAGCCAAAAGCAGAACTGCTCTGATGGACTCAGAGGTGGGACCCCCAGTAACAGAGAGGCCCAGGTTCAAATCCCAACTCTGCCACTTACTAACTGTGATACCTTGAGGAAGTTGGTCTATCTCTTCAAGATTCCATTTTTTCATCTCTAACAAAAGGAATAATCCTGCCTACCTCCTGGTTGTGTATGAGAAATAAAGGAGATCATGCAAAGTTCCCAAATGCTCAACACATGGCAGTCACTATTATTATTCCCACCACTATATCCAGGGCTGAGAAGGAAGCAGTTAGTATGAGGCCATCTGCAGTCATCGTCATAAACCAGCCAGAGAGCAGCCAAAGGTTAGCTGTAGAAACTGATGCTGACCAAATCACAGAGAAATGCACAGAAAAGAGGAAAGGGCAAAGAGAAAGGTGTACACTAGGGCTTCACACATCCACAGGGTTAAAGCAGAGGTGTGCCCGTGCTCTGGCATCAGTGAGTCATCCACACACACTCGCTTTGCCTTGTTGGCACCAATGGTAATTGGGACATCCCCACTCATTACAACACACAGCGGTTGAACCAGAAGCCAACAACGGATGTTACAGGACCCAAATGGGAAGTTGCATGGTACAGTAAAAAGAACACTGATTTGGAGTCAGAAAAGTAGATCTTGCTAGGCTTGTTCCTCTGAGCCTCAGCTTCTTCATCTAAGAGCAAGGAAACATGGAAGTACCTTGCTGTATACAACACACAACTGGACCAAATACCCATGGATGCCCTCTTCCCTTCCAAGTCAATCACTTGAGGCTCCTTCCCTAAACAGCAGGGAAAGGTGTGAATGATAAAGAGCTTCTTTTTTCATTTGTTTGTGGTTTTTGTTTTTGTTTTTAGTTGTTTTTTTTTTTTTTTTCCTCTTTAGAGGGCCTCTGTAAATGATAACAGCACCCACAATAATACCTGCAAATATGCAAGCCCTCCTTTATATATGCTACATGTGTTAACTCCTCTAACCCTGCCTTAACCACAAGCTTATAAGGTACTGTCACTCTGCCTTATCCATTTGACAGAAGAGAAAAACAAGGCACAGAGAAGTTAAGAAACTTGACCAAGGCCACACAGCTCATAATAATAGTGTTAAGATTTGAATCAAGGCTGCCTGGTTCCATAGCCAATGTTTTTAAAATATTCTTATTATAATGCTTGCATTTCTTGTTGTGAACATAATTATTTTCTTTTACATTTGATGATACTCCCAAAATTACAACTAGATTTTCAAACTATATGCAAACACACATGTGAGGTTGACAGGACAAATTTTAATTATTCCCATTTGGCAGATGAATAAATCCAAGTACAGAGCTTAAGTGACTTGCTGAAAATGTACGGTAAGACCTAGGGGCCA
Source organism: Cynocephalus volans (assembly GCF_027409185.1). Lineage (NCBI taxonomy): Eukaryota > Metazoa > Chordata > Mammalia > Dermoptera > Cynocephalidae > Cynocephalus > Cynocephalus volans. Next base: position 119,835,904 of record NC_084467.1, on the reverse strand, counting down.
GCCCGTGGCTCACCTGGGAGAGTGTGGTGCTGATAACACCAAGGCCACAGGTTCGGATCCCTATATAGGGATGGCTGGTTAGCTCACTTGGGAGAGCGTGGTGCTGACAACACCAAGTCAAGGGTTAAGATCCCCTTACTGGTCATCTTTAAAAAAAAAAAAAAGACTTAGTCACAAGGCTGAGACTAAAATGCAAGTCACCAAAATCCAACTATAAGATATGAGACTCACTCTAGAATGAAACAGTCCACTGATTATCTAAGCATCGATAAGAGTCACCTTTGAAGGTGTCATTAATGTCCCCCCATCAGCAGCACTTATTCCCCACCTTTGCTCTGGCCAAGGCAGAGTTAAGTATACAATGATCCTGCTACAAATTGCAGTCCCATCCTAGGTCTCCTTGCTCATGGCATTTGCGTGTGAAGAAGGGTTTCTCTTATGGCTGGAAGGCCCAGCTCACGCCAGCCACAGGAGATCGCCAGCAGAGATGAGAGGGGGAATGGGACACAAGGTGGTGAGCAACTAATGAGAGGCAACCTGGGTAGACAGTGGGGTATGAGCCATGGGAAGGGAAAGGGATGTAGACAAAAGTCAGTGGACACTGAAGAGCGAGGACGGGGTGCAGCAGGGGAGGGAGGGTGAGGAAGCAGCTGGGTACTTGGAACTTGAGGCAGGAAAAGGAAGTGCAAGTGAGGGCCCTGCACTGGCTCCACTTACCATCCCACACTGGGCATACACATGAAGCCCAACACAGTCCAGAGCATGGCCAGAGAGCAGAGAATTATAGTTCCATAAAGAACACATGTGTGGGAAAGGTTTGATGGAAATTCTCCAAAATAATAAAAAAAAAATGAGGATGATAAGATCATGAGTTACCATTTTTCCTTTCCTCTGCTTTCCAAACTTTCCATAAGGAGGTTACAGCATCTTATAGTTATCGCAGTGGTCCCTCCCTGGGCCTAAGGTGCATCCATCTGAGGAGTGAGGCCTAGGTGGGCATGAGTGAAGGACCTAAGGGGCCATTCGGCCAGAAGACCATCCAAATGACAGATTCAAGGGCCTGCTGGAAGCATCTACTTTGGGGAGAGAGAGTTGGCTCCTCAAGCTCAGGCCAGGGAGCAGGGCAGATCTAAGCATAATATAGTGTCTGTCACTCGGACTGTTCCCTGGCCTGGCATCCATGTACTCATGTTTGCATCTAAGGAACAGACCAAAGAGCAGGACATTAGAGAGCAGCAGACGACACTGCCCAGGGCTCGTGAACTGAATCTAGACCAATGCTGCAAGTTGAGATCTCACCATCTCCGTAGAGGGCACATAGTGTTGTCACCTACAAGGTGCCAGTCCTGCACCAGCATGGCCAACCAAAGCAGGGCCCAACTGTGGCAAGCATCAGGAAGATCCAGCCCCAGGGCCTCAGCAGGGTACTTCCAGGGACTTGTTGGGCCCCAGGGGTGGAGTGAGTGCTCAGAACAGGCATCTCCACATAGAGTGGATAAGGGAAGCCTTGGCATCTCATGGTCCCATGAGGCACCTCCCCAGGGTGCCCAGGAATTCTTGGAGAAGCTTCGAGGAGAATGCAGCACAAGATACCTACTGTGGTGGGTAGGGGCAAAGCCAGAAGGATATTGTTTTGTATTATTAAAGTTGTTCTATTTTTGGTGCTCCTCTCACTGATGTGGCCTGCCTGGGGGAAAAGTGAAATTTTCCTCAAAATTTAAAAAATTAGTTAACAACAATGAATTAGTAACTCAAAGCAACTCTAAGAGGCAAGAGAAAAACGACTGACAAACAAATTTAAGCATATAATAGAAGTCCTACATGCTGTTAGCATTCTTTTTGAAGAAAATAGTGGATAATTCTATACAGAAAATTAAACAAAATAATCTCTCTGTGAGGTGCTTCAAGACCACAATAAAAAATGATGAATATCCAATGTAAGATGAAAGACAAAGGAATTCACGGCAACCGATAAAGAAAGGGATATTTCACAAAATTAAAAATATAAGCAGTTTGGCAGAAAAGTGGGGTTAGTCAGCCATTTGGATGGTAGAAGAGCAAGAGAAACACTGAGAATTATTTTTAACAGAAGACAAACTATCAAGACGACAAAAATCAAAATCTAGAAGCTAAGTAGCTCTTCCATCCTCTAGCTCCCATGGTATTTTATTCCTCCCTTGGGTACAGCATCTACTGCTGTCGATTATCTTGCCCTCCTTCCTGCTCTCCAACTAGACTTTGAGCCTGTGGAGGCCCCACTTTATCTTCACCCCTGTCTCTAGTGCTTAGCACAGTGCCTGGCAAAGAGTATACATTAAATTGATGTTTACTGAACGAATGAATGAAGGAATGAATGGATGGATGGATGGATGAACTAGAAAATACACAAATGTTAATGGAACTGAAATAAAAGGATATCCTCTGAAAGACATGAGAAAAGGCCCCATAAGGCACACCATAAAAGATAACTCATTCACTTAGCATTTAATTACATCCCATTTTATATATTCTTTGATGGTTTCATGTGCATATGTCCTATCTCCACCAAAAAAAGCCTTAGGTTCTTGAAAGCAGGGACCACAAATTTCTACTTCTATGTCCCCCATTATAGGGCACAGTGCTAGGTTTTAGGTCTTAAATAAATATTCATTAAACAGGCTTGAATAAAGAAGATGAGAAGAGACAAGTAAAGTTACTTCTAGCGAACAGGGTTCTTTCATTTTAATTTACAGGAGAAATGAGCTGGCTATTTATCAGGGTTTATTCCAACAGGCATTCCTCAGGACAAAGGCAGCCTTTCAGAACTACATGAGTGGCAGCGCCTTCTCCAGAGTTCCAGGATTGGTATTTCCAAGGGAGAGCCAGGGGTCAATAGTAAAATCCACTGGCACAGGCACATGCCAGAGGGTTGGCACAACACCTGCCCAAGCTGGGACTGACTCCAGGCAGCCTGACCAAAGTCAAGAAAGCTCATAATTCATCCAAAGGAGAACTTAAAAACAACCCAATTGGTCAGATATGACTGCAGATGGGACAATTGAATGTCAACCTGAATTTAACAGTAAAGACAATGACGCCAGAAAGTTGGGAGTCCCTCTTTCTCCAAAGCACACAGCCCTGGTGAAGGTGAAAGGTCTCTGCTTCTTGGATTTGGCAATGCTAGCCATAGCATCCTGTCAGCAAAAATGCCTGCACAGGATCAGTGGGAGAGTCTCCTCCCTTAAATGCAAAAATTCCTATACAGTCAGCTCCCAGTATAACCATCACTGCATTAAAGGGGCAAGACAAAAGAGCTAATTATTAGAAAAGGAAAGGTTCTGAGACAGGAAATGCAGTTGGTTATTATGGCTAGTGCTGTGGATGAGCGTCGCCAGAGTATTTAAATACGTATGAAACAAAGCAAAAGGGGTCATGATCATACGTTCATTTTCTATCTAAGGAAACATGCCAGGGTTTTCAGGTTACTTGAGACTCCCTAACCGTACCTAGATTCCTCGAGGTTGGGGAGGTGGGCAGCCAGTCCTGCCCTGATTCCCCCGAAGATCCCTATAGTAGCTTTGCCTGGACACAATGCCCCACCCCATCTCATATTATTCAGGAGGGTCAGGAATGGTTACTCTGGGCAAGAATTCACAGCTTGTAACTTGAGCTCAAAGTAGCCATGTAACAGGCTTTCGAGGGACAGTCTCTGGGCTAATCCAGCAGCTGGTATTGCCCTGTACAGCTGAACTTGTCGACACTATCCACTGTGTGCCAATGCTCTCACTCCCTGGAGAGTTCAGAAGCTAGACAGCAGCAGCCAAAGTTCCAGGATGTGACCAGGGCAGAAGAGATATCCAAGCAGTAAGGAGACACAGGACAATCTCTGCCACCATCTCAATAAGCTACCCTCCACCCCACTCACTGTTCCTTTCCTGGGCCTTCACTCAGAGTGAGGTCCCCTAAACTGTTCCTGCTTCAGGTAAGGGCCCAGCTTCACTACGACCTCCAAGGTTTCACCATTACCCCTGGGCTCACCCTGTATCCCTCACCACTGTTCCACCACCACCACCAAATACACACCTACTATCAGAATTGATGGCGGGAGGGTGACAGCTCACATACTCCCCCTCCCAAGCCCCCATCACTCAGGGGCTCCCAGTCTTCATGCGTCAATGAGGATTCAGAGTGGGGAGGGTAGACAGTATAGGTGTGTAGAAACTAGACTATGTTCCATGAGAGTGACACAAGCCCATTTTGTTCACCACTATATCCCAGCATCTGGCACGGATGTTAAATATTTACTAAGCGTCACCTGAATTAAGAAAGTAAAGTTAGTTCAATTCCTGTACCAGCCAGCTGAGCAAAATAAATAAATAAATGAAAGAGTAAAGTTAACTGGCCATTAAGTACAAGAGGCAAGATCTACAGAAGACCTGCTCAGACCACTGGTCACGCAACCCCTGGTACTTTGTATGTCACAGTACACCTTCCTGACCTTGTAAAGATCACACAATGAGCTATCTCACCCTTTCTCTGTCCCTTCAAGTGCCCACAAGAGAGCAATACAAGGGACAGTTATAGTTACTCAACACGGGCAAAGGACCTCTTTCCACGTCTGCCAAGTAGTTCAGCAGCTACAACAACAGCTAGAGATTATAAACCAGGTTTACATTCCTGACTCTGCCATTAAATAGTCTTAAGACCTCATACCAACCATCTCGGCTTTTGAGGTCTTTGTTTTGTTTTCTATAAAATAACCTTCTTTGGGGGGAGGAAAGCTACAAGTACTGAACTTAAATATAAGCCCAGTGACCTAAGGTTGATCCAGGGCCAGTCCCTCTGAAGGCAGGACACCTTACAGACCCTGGACCCTCATCAGTGTTCTTTAATCAGGAAATTGTCAGCTATTTATGGACAATGGAACTACACAGAGAGGAAGGAAAGTGGCTCCCTCAGGGTTTCAAACAGTCAAGAAAAAAAAAATGGAAGGAAAAAAAGAAAACCAAGAGTTCTGACAGGAAGAAGAAAGCCACATAACCCATTGCCTCACTGGGATTTTAATGCCCAAGAGGGTGAGATATTTCTTCTGAAGCTGAAAAGGAATCACAAGTAAGTGCTATGAACTAAATCATGTCCTCCCAAAATTCATATCTTGAAGCTCTAACCCCTAATGTGGAGAAGGGGCTTTTAGGAGGTAGTTAAGATTAAACTGAGGTCACAAGGGTGGGGTCCTAATCCAATAGTATTAGTGGCCTTATAAGAAGAGAGAGAGAGAGAGATTTCTCTCTCTCCACATGCATGCCCTGAGGAAAGGCTATATGAGGACACAGCAAGAAGACAGCTGTTTACAGCCCAAGGAGAGAGCCCTCCTGCTGGCATTTTGATCTTGGACTTTCCAGTCTCCAAAACTGTGAGAAATAAATTTCTGTTGTTGCAGACACCCAGTCTATGGTACTCTGTTATGGCAGCCAAGCTAGGACAATAAAAGAACCAGGTAGCCCGGTTTCAAAATCCATTCACCTTTATTTCCAAAATCAGATGGGCCCATCTCAGACTCATCATGTCCATATAAAGATCCTGCTTGAGTGGAGAACAGGGGTGGAAATAGCAGGAACACAATGTTGGGAAGTGGGATAAGGCCAGGGTAGCAGCAGTTGACCAGCTTTCTCCAAATGATGGGATATCCAGAGCTTCCAGGCTTGCAGAAAGCTCTGCAGACCCTCTGGCATCACAGCACTTTAGGACCCAGATAGCTCGGCAGGTCCGTGACAACCAGTTCTGACTCTGTGCCATACTGGTCGTCTGCAATAACAGTGACAAAGGCAGTCAGTGGAAAGGAAGGCTAGTGCCATGGAACAATTTGGGCATGTCACCATCACTGTCACTGTCACCCTCTAACATCCAGATAAAACTGTCCTCCCATTCCACAGGCAGGGAAGCACGATTATGAATGATGTCCATGAGGAGACACTGCCATGGCCTCGAAGCAGGCGATTACCTAGAGGTAATTACAAGTGGCATAAATATGTCCAGTCAATTACTGAGTGGAACAGGCACTCCACGGAGCACTACAAAAATGCTCTCATGGAAAGCAAGCAGTTCACAGAAAGATGCTGGCCTCAGAATGCTCAGTGATGTGACAATCATGGGTCTGAAAGAAATGGTTTCCAGAGAAAGTGGATTAATGGTTCTCAGTCACGGCCAACTCCCATGACAGCTGATTCAGAGCCATAAGGAGACAGAAAGGAGGTGGCAGAGAAAACAACATGGCTTCTGCTTGCTGTTCGGACAGGCACGCAACTCACACAGAGAGAGGCAAACACAGCTGCAGGTGGAACATGGAGCCAGGCACCGAGCCCGCCAAGGCCACGCTGGGGCTCCCCAGCCAGGAGGCAGGAAGGATTCTCTCGACGCATCTCTGAGCCCCTACCCTTCAGCCCACTCCCCACTCTAAAGCTCCTTCTGGAGAACTATAGCTGTAACGATATTCTCAAAGCCTTACCTTTAACTTTAACATCCAGCCTTACCATAGAATTAACCTCCAGACAGGAGTATGCTCATCTCCCCTTCTTCTGCCTTCTCAAGGATCAAGACATAAGGAAAATTAACAAAAATAAATATATTTCTTTAAATTCCCAAAGTTGGAAAAGACTAGGAGTCACCTAGTCTGATCACTCATCTGATATCTCCATCTCTGCCAAGTCAGCCTCAGCCTCCGCTAAAACACCCCCAGAGATAGAGAACACCTTCCCTCTCACGCTTATTTCATTTTCTGACAACTCTGATGGCTAGAAAACCCTCATCATGCTGACTCACGATCTGCCTTCCTTCGCCTGGTTCTGCTCGTAGGGTTCAGAAGAACCACCCCAGGCTCTCAGCTTCAAAAGAGCCTTTCCACATTTTGAAGGTGGTTAGCAAGAGACTGGTCTTCACAAAGTGTTGGAGGGACCCTAGCCCAACTCTCCAATCTATTTCTCTTCCAGGAGTGTTAAAAAAAAGTGGTCTTTAGGATAAAGTTTTCAAGTCACAGAATGTTCCGTGGTAGAAAGGATCATAAAGATAATTTATTTTTCTTTCTTCACAGATGAAACCCAGGCCTGAAGAGGAGAAACTGACTTGCCCAAGTCCTCACAGACATTTTGTGGTGCACCCAAGGTCAGATCTGAGCTCTCCTCATACCCAGAGCTTTGTACTGGGTTCTCCTAGAATGCCACTTCTCACTTACTCCAAGCAGAACTGTGCTCTGTCCTAACTACCCTCTCCTACATACACACACACTTCAGTCCAGGACTGCTCCCAACCTAAAGGCTTAGATGTGTGGCCTTTGGCGACCCTGGTATACCCTTACAGGTAAAACTGAATCCCTGGGACACTTAGGCCCTCACTGGTACCCATTCCTGGGGGGCACAGCAAACACTTCCAGAAACCATTCCTAAGCAAATTGAGGATCATCTTCTGCAAAAACTGCAAACACAGAGGCCCAATGGGGTTTTAAGACCATAACTGGGATTCCCGGCAGGAGGGAAAAAAAAAAAAAACTTACCAGTTTGCTTACTTATTAATCAATTTTTTCGAAGTAAATCTGAACAAGGGATGTGAGATTTGCTCATTCCATTGCAGTGTCAGGATTCTAAAAGTAAGGAACTCCAGGCCTGAAAGTCAGCAAGGAAAGCAAAATGCAAACCAGAAAATTTTAAGCATTTATTCAAAACATGCTAATGAAGGATAGTGAATATGGCCTCAAATTTTCCATTCTCCCAGCCTCAGCTAAAGGTGGTGCAATCAGGAAAATGAGCTGAACAGATCAACCAAACAAATATTTATTAGACATCTACTCCACGGTCAGTACAGAGGCACTGTGGAAAAAACAAAAATTCTCCCCAAGGTGGTCATAACCTATGTGAAAAGACAAGATACATGAGGTGTCTAGAACACAAGTAAGTCCATGGTTCTCAACCAGGGGTGACTTTGCCCTTCAGGTGCTTTTTGGCAATGTCTGGAGACATTTTTGATTGTCACAACCAGAGGGTGCTACTGGCAAATAGTGGGTAGAGATCAGGGATGCTGCTAAACATCCTGCAGTACACAGGACAGCCCCTCACAACAAAGAATTATCTGGTCCAAAATGTCAGTAGTGATAAGGTTGAGAAACTCTAAAGTAGATGCTCAATAAACGATGCTTAAATTGAACTAGAATTCATCCAGTTCAACATTCACCGAGCACGTGTATGTGTCAGGAATCTTCTAAGTACTCAGAAATTAAAGATGAATAAGACATGTCTTTTCTCTCAAGGCTACATGAAACAATTATAAAGATATAAGGTGTGATGGGATCCAAAGTTAAATTGGGTTTGTAAGTGCTCCAGGATTCTGAGAAAAATGTAATGACTATAGGCTAGCATTTATCAGGAAAAAGACAGGTCCCCAGCTTGGTCTTGGAGAGTAAGTGAGATTTGGATAAGCAATCTGGGAGGCCCCTGGCAGGTGAACAGGCTAGCTGAAGGGCAGTAGTAGCATCCCCGGCCTCACTGTGAGAAACCCATGAAGCAGCTTACTGCTGGTCCTCCCACATCCCAGCCAGCTGGCAGAGGCCAAGGCTGACCAGAACCTACACACCTTTATCTCCTACCCATGCTCCCCAGTGCCTGGAACAGGATATAGAATGAATGAATATAAAATAATTGGAAAAGAATAATAAAATTGAAACAGGAACTACTATTTAATGAGCATTTGCTTCATGCCATATAGTTTGCTTAACACATTATCTGTATTATCTCATTCAATCTTTGACCTCAACCCTGTGAAGTACCTGGTATTACCACTTTTAAAATGAGGGAACTGAATTAATGAATAAGTAAATAAATATACCAATGAGTCAACAAAGCGCCAGCTTGAACAGCTCTGCTTGTCACTCATGCTAACCTGGAACTGTCCAGCTTCCTACTGTTTCCTGGGTTTCCAGCCTGCCCCACCATTCAGTACATTTACACAAACAATGGCTGACCAGCAGCTAGCTGTCCAATGCAGAGGCGTCCAGTGACTAGGTGATTCCACAAGGATCTCTAAGGCCATGTGGCACTGGCACTATGTCTAGAACTTCCCAGAATTTCTGCTGGCCAGAAGCCAATACCACAAGAGAGACCGGAGCAAGAAGGCTGTTCTAGGACAACCTCAGAGAAAAGTTCAGGGTCCCTGGTCCCTGTTAAAACAAGGCAGCAGCACACATAGCTTCTTTTCACTAGTACATTTAACAAACCCTCTAATTATGTGATAAAAATCCCACTGGCAACTGCTTTTCCCAGAGCAGCACATTACCACCATCCAAGTATTTCTCAGTCTCTAAATAACAGGGTAGTTTTACAAGGAACGTATCTGCAGCAGCTGCAACAGCACAAATGGGTGCTGGTTAATCCCTTCTATTTACACAGCCTTCCTACCATTTATAGGACGCCCTCGTGGCTTTATTTCATTGGATCCAAGCAATCACGTATGAGACAGGTCACTTTATCTCCATTTTACAGTCCAAAAAAAAAAAAAAATCGATGCTCAAAGAGGCCAAGTGAATTGCCTATGGTCACACGGCAAGGTCTTCTGAAGAAAACTGCCTTGTCTGGTAACAACAATCATGTATCAGCCACTCTGCACAGCCCCTCTTCAATGGGTAATTTTTACTCCCCTTTCCTACTTAATTTGCAAACAACGACAAATAATGCCTACTTATATGTCAATAAAAAGATCACTGTGATAGAAAACCTGACAATCCCCTTCTCTTATTATAACAAGGCTTAGTCAACTTCAGAGGTTGGCATACTTTTTCTGTACAAGGCAAATATTTAGGCTTTGAAGGACAGACTCTCTACTACAACTACTTAACTCTGCCCTTGTGGTTCAAAAGCAGTCGTGAATAAATGGGTGTCTCTGTGTTTAAAAAAACTTTATTTCTAAACACAGGAGGTTGGGGAGTGGGGGCATAGATTTGGCCTGCAGATCTAGTTTTCCAACTGCTGGACTAGATTTTAGGGTATTCTCATCCTATTAAAATCTGACTACTAAAAAGCTTCTGCACAGCAAAAGAAACAATTAACAGAGTTAAAAGACAACCAACAGAGTGGGAGAAAATATTTGCAAAATATACATCTGACAAAGGATTAATATCCAGAATATACAAGGAACTGAAACAACTTTACAACAAAAAAACAAGTAACCCAATTTTAAAATGGGCAAAAGAGCTAAACAGGCATTTCTCAAAGGAAGATATACGAATGGCCAACAGACAATATGAAAAAACTCAACATCACTCAGCATTCGGGAAGTGCAAATCAAAACCACACTGAGATACCATCTCACCCCAGTTAGGATGGCTAATATCCAAAAGACTAAATGATAAATGCTGGCGAGATTGCAGAGAAAAAGGAACTCTCATACATTGTTGGTGGGACTGCAAAATGGTCCAGCCTCTATGGAAAATGGTATGGAGGTTCCTCAGACAATTGCAGATAGATCTACCATATGACCCAGCTATCCCACTACTGGGAATATACCCAGAAGAATGGAAATCATCAAGTCGAAGGTATACCTGTTCCCCAATGTTCATCACAGCACTCTTTACAATAGCTAAGAGTTGGAACCAGCCCAAATGTCCATCATCATACGAGTGGATACGGAAAATGTAGTATATCTACACAATGGAATACTACTCGGCTACAAAAAAGAATGAAATACTGCCATTTGCAACAACATGAAATGAACCTAGAGAGAATAATATTAAGTGAAACAAGTCAGGCACAGAGAAAGAGATATCACATGTTCTCACTTATTTGTGGGAGCTAAAAATAAATAAATACACTAAAAAACGGAGGGGGGGGGAGAAGACACAACAATTACAATTCCTTGAAGTTGATACAACAAGCGAACAGAAAGGAGGTTGTTGGGAGGGAGGGGGGAGAGAGAGGAGGGCGGGAGGTTTCGGTAATGGGCCACAATAATCAACCACATTGTATAGAGACAAAATAAAATAAAATTTAAAAAAAATAGTAGGAGAAAGAATAGTGAGTGAATTTATAAAGGTCGAATAGGTTGAAAAATAACATTTAATTTGTTGCAATTTAGACTCAATTTTTACAAGAAAGAAAATATAACACTTTCCATGGAATTAATGAATAGATGTTTTATTTAAAGAAACATTGTGATTGATCAAAATCTAACTTTTATATTAGGTGTATGGTGTCATGTAAATAGAAAGAGTTGTGTGAAAAATAAATAAATAAATAAATAATAAAATCTGACTAACCTGCAGGAGTCAAATCTACAAATTAGGAATTAGGAGAAAAGTAAACTTTGCTGTTTCTCTTTTTTAATAAAAATAGGTTTAAAATGCCCCAGTCCATTTCCCTTTTCAGACCCTATGAACTAAAAATCCTTTTATCCTTCCGTATTCCAGCCATTGGCTGAATATTACTCCCCGGCTCCACTTTTTCTACTGTTCTTCTGAGTTTTCCAGTTACTGGCATAGCATTCTCTAAAAAAAGGTGTTATGCTGCCATGCTGCCTTGCAAATGGACTCCAAGGTCCCTCACAAAGTGGTCTTCCCTTGAACAGTAGGACCAATTGCTCTGCCGAGATAATGTGGCCAAACAAAGACTTTATGACTTCTGACACCACCAAAGAGCCACTAAAAGCCCCCCAAACCCTACGTTGCTCATGGAGCAAGGTCTCCAGAGTTCAGAATTTTGCAGAATGGCTCACATACCAAGCTAGCAATTACAACAAGGCTGACCTATAGCAAGACAGCTACAATCCCCAAACTGGTAATTCTGTGCTGATCACTCTTTTAACTTACCTCCAAAGTCTTCCTAAATAAAAAGATCCAATAGTGATGACACCAGCATACTGAAAACGCATTATGTTATTCTGGGTGAAAAATGCAAATGGAAGCATGAAAATGGAAATATTAGAGTGGTATTTAGAGAGAGGTAAGGAAAACTCCTTAACTTTGAATCCCATTTCAAGAAGCATCTTAACAAGTTGTGCTTTCTCTGGTCCCCATTCGCTTAGTAGTCACCTTCTACCAAGAAAAAAATAAAGTGGTATGGCAAGTAGAGAAAGAGGACCAGCCTTGTTTTTAATACTTTGTCCTGCAATCAAGCAGCACAAGTAAGCTCCACTCCTCATTATCTAAACATTCAGATCACGTAAAACAAATGCAAGATTACTTCCTAATAGACACGCCTAAAATAAAGCTCAAACTGATCCCGTCCCTGGGGGAAAAAAATGGAGTAATGTGTATTCAGGTTCAAGCATGCCTGACACATAGAACACAATAAATGTTTGCTCAATAAATGTATGAATAATCACCAGGAACCAACTTCCTGTCTGGGGCTCAAAGGCCTTCTTCTCACAGTCATTAAGAGGCTAAGCATCAGTTCTGTTTCATATTCCGTATGAACCGATTAGCAATGTGATTTCTGGCAATATATTTGTGGTATGTGAAGTATTACAAAACAGTTCAGATGCCTTGTGTCGCTCACCCTCGTGAATGTTTGGCTGTACAAAGAGCCTGAATGTCTTCTTATTCAATTCAGCAAAAACCTAGAATAAACTTTAGTAGCTTCTTCTCAAAGTGCCCCCATCTTACCCTGTAAACAAATCATCATCCATTCATATCCCACACAAGTACCCACAGCCACACATGTGCACATACAATCTTCCGATAATTGCAGCAACACCAAACCAGTGATTCAGATTCATAATGACATCTAGGAATTCAGAGTCTGAATTTGATATATACATTCCTCTGTTCTGCCTCCTTCTGAAAACCACTCAAACAGCTGGGAACAGCTGCACTGATCAAAAGCTGAGACTCCATACCATGGAGTAAGAGGTACTACCACAGAATGTGCCCACGGCAGACATGCACAAGATGATCCAAAGGGACAGGAGGACACAGAACTCCTTCCTCCCAGCTCCTACTGTGAACTGTCCTCAGAGTGACCACACCCACTAGCCATTTGCTGGACTGGGCCTCCATACCCAGTCAACAGCTGTCCAAACACAGGCAACAAAAAAGTGAGCCATTTTTACTCTCTACCATCAGAGACTGGCTATTCAGTGTCCCAGTCAAAAAATGGACCAAAATTAGAAGAAGTGACATGTAAGCAGAAACCTGTAAGATGACCTAAAGCTTTGGAATTGGGGGGTTAAGAAGAAGTAGAAGACATGTGGGAAGGCCTGAAGGCAAGTGAGTGAATGGTGTTACTGAAAGAAGTCCAACTATGATGCAAAGCAGCAGAGAAGGAGAAGATTGCGGGGGGGGGGGGGTCAGTCATGGCCAGATCATTCGCATGTACCCTTTGAGGCTACTGAAAAAGTTTGCATCACCCCAAGAGCAAGGATTAGCCACGCAGGGTTGAAAGAGGTGAGTGGCAGGAGGTGACTTGTAAGTTGGAAAGATCACTCTGGCTATGCTGCAGAGAGAATGGCTATGCAAGCAATAAGGTGAGGCTCAAGGTGGTGGCGGTAACAGGTACAAAGGAAAATCTCATCTATGGCATGTATTTCTTGAACTTCAGATCTTTACCTGCTGGTACTTCTTGAATAGCCTACATTTCCTCTTGTGTTTCTTGGCCAAAGAGGAAAAAGACCAATTCCTCTGAGGCCCTGTTGAATGGGATGTGATAACCCCATTCAGAAACAAGGTAGATCTTGCTTTTATGCTCTAGGTGCCCAACACTTAGAACATCGTCTTATGTCATATGCACTTGATCCCCTAAAAGGGAGAGAACTGGTATCGGCCCCCTTTAAATAATGAGGAAATATTGAGAAGGCAGAAACAAAGTCAGGTTCTAAAGTCATGGTGAGTGATCCTGGGGGTGGAATCTGCAAATCAATTTTTTTTTAAAAAGGCACTACACCCTTCAATTATCTTCCCTGGGTGGCTCCCACACTCCTACCTATAATGTCTCTTCATCATAATGTTGAGATCTTGCCTTTTAAAAACTGCTAAAAACGAAGACACTTTGGGGCATGCGCCTGGGGTGGGGGGTGGGGGGACATGTTCCCCTGTTCCCTGATCCCAGCTATTGCTTGGTCAATGCAATCAGGGCACTAACCAGTGGTAGAACCTAAATGAGAACCCACATCCTTAACTCCTATTCCAGGGCTCACTCCACTCCATTACTTGCATGGATTAGTGAACAGATAGACAGACAAGCACAGAGATAGAGAGATGGACCAATGAATAACCCCTTAAGGCGCTATAATCCATCTCCTTTGTCTAATAAAAAATTCAGAGGAAAAACAGTCTTTTTCATGTCAGTAAAGCCACATCTAATAGGGCCAAAGGAATGAGCAGTTTCCTCTGATAGCCTCTCTCGTTGATTCAGGCTGGCTGTCCCAGTCAAGAAGACACTACCCTGACTCAAGGCTCAATTGTAGCCATCCACACACACACACCCAGAAAAGGCTACCACAAACAGTGGCTCTTAGTAGACGACAAACTCTTACTGATGGGGAAGAGGGGAGAACTAAGCCCTATAGACATTAGATGAGCCCCTGTATTCAGACAAACCTGAAGCTAAACCCTAGCCCTACTTTTTTTTTTTTTTTCAGTTATATAAGCCAAAACATTATCTTTTTATTCAAGCCAGTTGAGGTTAAGTTCTTCTGATCATTTGGGGCAAAAGCGTCTTAATTGGTACAGAATATAAACTGGTGTAATATTTCTGTAAAACTATATTGCAATATGTACCAAGAATTTTAAATTGTTCATACACTTTGACCCAACAAATTCATTTCTAGGATCCTAACCCAAGAAAATAATCTGAAGTGCAGGCAAAAATTTATTGATGATAATGTTTACTATAAAAGCACAAACTAGGACATAAACTTAATGGCCCACATTAAAGGAAGTGATTAGACAAAATCACACTACATCTTACAATAGAACATTATGAAATCATTAAAGCATATTTTCCACAAATTGTTAACTGTAAGGTTAAATGTTTTACCTGTAATCTTACATAAAAAAGATTCAAAATTGTTTATATACTATGATTTCAACATTGTAAAGAAAAATAAAATACACAAAAATACTGGAAGAGAATGTGCCAAATGCTAAAAGTGGCTGCTTTCTGAATAGGGATATTAGAGGTGTCACTGATTTTATTCTTTGCTCTTCAAATGCTCTACAATGAGCATATATCACTTTGATGGTCGAGAGAAAAACTGAGTAAAACTACCCCCCAGACTGAAATTCATTCTTTCTCATATTAAACAAAATATCTCTCCCTTAAGCCTCCATCCAAGAGTTCTGCGATTCCAGTGTAAGAATCTCTAGGACCACACATGGGTCACCACATCAGCCTTTCAGATATTTAAAATCCCATCAAAACCTGAGTTTTGCCCTCTCTAGGTTAAAATCCCTGTTTCACCTGCCATCCCCACAGACCAGGATGGGCTCTTCAACTCTCCTCTGAACATATTCAAATGTGTCATTATCCCTTTAAAAATGTGCTGTTTGAATTCAACACAAAGCTCCAGATGTGATCTAGTAACTTGTGTCCAAGGAGTGTGATTTTTCACCTCCCTTGTTCTAAATACAGCATCTCTAGTAATGCAACCTAAGTCCCCATTTCCTCCAGCTCAGGATAGGAATGAACAGAGCCACTGAGCTTCCTAAGACAAAGATAGAATTCACCACAGCAATATATACTTTCCGACTCTTTGGAGAGGCCGATTCTCCAAAAGTCATCCTTCCACATTCCCCAAAGAGTTCCTCAGGGGTGATGTCACTCTGAACCAAGTCCAGCACCTTCTAAACCCCAGGGGAAGGGTGCCAGGGAGGCTACAGCAAAAGCCCTGAGTTTCAAAGCTCTCTGGAGATAATCCTCTCTGCTCCCTAATGCCAGGGCCCAGAGCCTCACAAAACACAGGCACAGCACTTGGGCCGGATTTCTCTTCAACCTGTTTTCATGGGCCCAAGGGATGGTGGGGAGCAGGCAGCCCAGGCGGGGAGTCACAGAGAACACCTCTCCATATCTCAGAACATGTACAGCCTTTTGGGAAGTGAAGCAGGATGCTCCAGAATTATTTTTGTATCATCACCCAGGCCCTGAGTGAGGTTTGGGGAAAGGATTAAAAAGCCAAGTTCTGGCATTTGGGTTCTTACATTCCTCGGTGTGATCCCTTGGGGCATTTGGGTTCTTACAAATAGGTAGGAATGGAATGGCTGGATGGTGTGGTAGATGCATGTTTAACATTTATTTTCCAAAGTCTTTCTATCATTTTACATTCCTGCCAGTGTCGTATGAGAGTTCTAGCTTCTCCACAGCTTTGCCAGCACTTTGCAAGGTTATGGCATTTAATTAAGGAGTCTCAGGCTGCTCCCACACTCTGGTCATGTGACTATCACGCAACTCTCAGGTCATTCAGGAGTCTGTTTTTTATGCCCCACTGTCCCGCATTCACGGCCGCCGGCCAGTCCCAGCGCTGTCCTGCTGCAGCGAGGATCCAGGAGAAGTCCTGCACGGGAAGTGAAAGCTCAGCAGAGATCACACACCCTGTGGTACATGATCCACCAGCCCAGCAGAGTCCAAGCTGACCAGAGAGGTGGCTCCCCGGAGAGGCCCAAGACCCGAGGCAACCATACACACAAGGCACTAGAGGCCAACTGAGCAGTCACGGAGGTAGCCATACCAAATTGGCAACCACAGCAACATCTTAGTTAGTCAATAGTCTCAAACCGGTGGACTGTGAAACCCCCTGCCACAATGAATAAACATCAAAAAAAAAAGATACCAGAAATAAAAAAAAATCAAGAAAGTACACCACCAAAAGTTAATAAATCTCAAACTCTAGATCCTATAGAACAAGAAGCCCTTGAAATGACTCACAAGGAATTTCAAGTGATAATTCTAAGGAAACTGAATGAGATACAAGAAAACTCAGCTAGACATCATGATGAAATGAGGAAAAGTATACAGGACCTGAAAGAGGAAATGTACAAGGAAATCAATGTTCTGGAAAAAAAATGTAGCAGAACTTGCCAAACTGAAGAAATTATTCAGCGAAATAAAAAACACAACGGAGAGTTTAACCAGCAGGCTTCTCAAAGTTGAAGAGAGAACCTTTGAACTTGAAGATGGGCTGTTTGAAATAACACAAGCAGACAAAAAGAAAGAAAAAAGAATCAAAGACATTGAAGAAAATCTGAGAGAGATATCAGACAACCTTAAGTGCTCAAATATCCGAGTCATGGGTATTCCAGAAGGGGAGGAAAATGGAGATTGCGTTGAAAACATATTCAACAAAATAGTGACAGAAAACTTCCCAGGTATAGGAAAAATCACAGATCTTCAGATCCAGGAAGCTCAACGATCTCCAAACGTATTCAATCCAAAAAGGCCTTCTCCAAGACATGTTATAGTCAAGTTGGCAAAACTCAGAGACAAAGAGAGAATCTTAAAAGCTGCAAGAGAGAAGTGTCAAATCACCTATAAGGGAGCCCCAATCAGGCTAACATCAGACTTTTACTCACAAGCCCTAAAAGCTAGAAAGGAATGGGATGATATATTCAAAATACTAAAAGACAAAGATTGCCAGCCAAGAATACTCTACCCTGCAAGGCTATCCTTCTGAAATGAAGGGCAAATAGTATATTTCTCAGACAAACAAAAACTGCGGGAGTTCACTACCACACGACCACCCTTACAAGAAATCCTCAAGGGAGTACTGGGTTTGGTTCCTGAAAAATAGCTACCACTGCCATAAAAACCCAAGAAAAATCAAAACCCACTAGTATAATAAAAATGGCATTCATGAAGAGAAAACAAACAAATAAAAACGCTATCTACAAACTAAGGAACCAACAAACACAGAAACCAAACAGTAAATCAGAAAGCAAGGAACAAAAGACACCTAAGACAACCAAACAACCAATAAAATGCTAGGAGTAAATCAACACCTTTCAATAACAACTCTTAATGTAAAAGGCTTAAATTCCCCAATCAAAAGACACAGACTGGCTGTCTGGATCAAAAAGGAGGACCCAACTATATGCTGCCTACAAGAGACCCACCTCACCCATAAAGATTCACATAGACTAAGTGAAAGGATGGAAAAAGATTTACCATGCAAACAGAAAAGAAAAACGAGCTGGAGTGGCTATTCTTATATCTGACAAAATAGACTTTAAACTAAAAACCATAAAAAGAGACAATGAGGGACACTACTTAATGATAAAAGGACTGATCCATCAAGAAGACATAACAATCATAAATATGTACGCACCCAATGTTGGAGCAGCCGGATTTATAAAACAAACTCTATTAGACCTAAAGAAGGACATAGACACTAATACTATAATAGCAGGGGACCTGAACACCCCACTGTCAATATTAGACAGATCATCTAGGCAAAGAATCAGTAGAGAAACACAAGATCTAAACAATACTCTAGACCAATTGGAATTGGCAGATATCTACAGAACATTCCATCCAACAACCTCAGAATATTCATTCTTCTCATCAGCACATGGATCATTCTCCAGGATAGATCACATATTTGGTCACAAATCAAGTCTTAATAAATTCAAAAAAATTGGAATTATCCCATGTATTTTCTCAGACCACAATGGATTAAAACTAGAAATTAATAACAAACGAAACTCTGGAAACTATACAAACACATGGAAATTAAACAGCATTCTACTTAATGACATATGGGTCCAAGAAGAAATCAAGCAGGAAATCAAAAAGTTTATTGAAACTAATGAAAACAATGATACATCATACCAAAACCTGTGGGATACTGCAAAAGTAGTATTAAGGGGGAAATTTATTGCATTAAATGCTCACCTCAGAAGAATGGAAAGATGGCAAGTGAACAACCTAACACTTCACCTTAAAGAACTAGAAAAACAAGAACAATCCAAACCTAAAGTTAGCAGACGGAAAGAAATCATTAAGATCAGAGCAGAACTGAATGAAATTGAAAACCAAAGAACAATTCAAAAGATCAACAAATCAAAAAGTTGGTTTTTTGAAAAGATAAATAAAATTGACAAACCATTAGCATGGCTAACAAAAAAAAGAAGAGAGAAGACTCAAATAACAAAAATTAGAAGTGAAAAAGGCGATATTACAACTGATTCATCTGAAATACAAGGAATCATTCGAGACTACTATAAACAACTATACGCCAACAAATTTGAAAATCTGGAGGAAATGGATAAATTTCTGGACACACACAAGCTCCCAAAACTGAACCATGAAGACGTAGAAAATTTGAACAGACCAATAACAATAAAGGAGATTGAAGCTGTTATCAGAAGGCTCCCAACAAAGAAAAGCCCAGGACCAGATAGATTCACAGCAGAATTTTACCAAACACTCAAAGAGGAATTGACACCGATTCTTTACAAACTAATCCAAAAGATTGAAACGGACGCAAATCTCCCAAACTCATTCTATGAAGCAAACATCATCCTGATACCAAAACCGGGTAAAGATATAACCAAAAAAGAAAACTACAGGCCGATATCCTTGATGAATATAGATGCAAAAATCCTCACTAAAATACTAGCAAACAGAATACAGCAACACATACGAAAAATTATTCACCACGATCAAGTGGGATTCATCCCAGGGATGCAAGGTTGGTTCAACATACGCAAATCAATAAATGTGATACACCATATTAATAAAGTCAAACACAGGACCATATGATCATCTCTATAGATGCTGAAAAAGCATTTGATAAAGTTCAGCACTCATTCATGACCAAGACCCTCTATAAGTTAGGTATACAGGGAAAATATCTCAACATAATTAAAGCCATATATGCCAAACCCACAGCCAATATCATCCTGAATGGGGAAAAGCTGAAAGCTTTTCCTTTAAGAACAGGAACTAGACAAGGATGCCCACTCTCACCACTCCTATTCAACATAGTGTTGGAAGTACTGGCCAGAGCATTCAGAGAAGAGAAGGAAATAAAGGGCATCCAGATTGGAAAAGATGAAGTCAAACTGTCCCTGTTTGCAGATGACATGATCCTATATATCGAACAGCCTAAAACCTCTACAAAAAAACTGCTGGAATTGATCAATGATTTCAGCACAGTAGCAGGATACAAAATCAACACGCAAAAATCAGTAGCATTTCTTTTCTCCAATAGTGAACATGCAGAACGAGAAATCAAGAAAGCCTGCCCATTTACAATAGCCACCAAAAAAATAAAATACTTAGGAATTGAGTTAACCAAGGAGGTGAAAAATCTCTACAATGAGAACTACAAACCACTGCTGAGAGAAATTAGAGAGGATACAAGAAGATGGAAAGATATCCCATGCTCTTGGATTGGAAGAATCAACATAGTGAAAATGTCCATACTACCCAAAGTGATATACAAATTCAATGCAATCCCCATCAAAATTCCAAAGACATTTTTCTCAGAAATGGAAAGAACTATCCAGACATTTATATGGAATAATAAAAGACCATGCATAGCCAAAGCAATGCTGAGCCAAAAAAATAAAGTTGGAGGCATAACACTACCTGACTTTAAGCTATACTACAAAGCTATAATAACCAAAACGGTATGGTACTGGCATAAAAACAGACACACTGACAAATGGAATAGAATAGAGAATCCAGAAATCAACCCACACACTTACTGCCATCTGATCTTTGACAAAGGCACCAAGCCTATTCACTGGGGATGGGACTGCCTCTTCAGCATATGGTGCTGGGATAACTAAATATCCATATGCAGGAAAATGAAACTAGATCCATACCTCTCACCATATACTAAAATCAACTCAAAATGGATTAAGGATTTAAATATACACCCTGAAACAATAAAACTTCTTAAAGAAAACATAGGAGAAACACTTCAGGAAATAGGACTGGACACAGACTTCATGAATACGACCCCAAAAGCACGGGCAACCAAAGGAAAAATAAACAAATGGGATTATATCAAACTAAAAAGCTTCTGCACAGCAAAAGAAACAATTAACAGAGTTAAAAGACAACCAACAGAGTGGGAGAAAATATTTGCAAAATATACATCTGACAAAGGATTAATATCCAGAATATATAAGGAACTCAAACAACTTTACAAGAAGAAAACAAGCAACCCAATTAAAAAATGGGCAAAAGAGCTAAGTAGGCATTTCTCTAAGGAAGATATCCAAATGGCCAACAGACATATGAAAAAATGCTCAACATCACTCAGCATCCGGGAAATGCAAATCAAAACCACATTGAGATACCATCTAACCCCAGTTAGGATGGCTAAAATCCAAAAGACTATGAACGATAAATGCTGGCGAGGTTGCGGAGAAAAAGGAACTCTCATACATTGTTGGTGGGACTGCAAAATGGTGCAGCCTCTATGGAAAATGGTATGGAGGTTCCTCAAACAACTACAGATAGATCTACCATACGACCCAGCTATCCCACTGTTGGGAATATACCCAGAGGAATGGAAATCATCAAGTCGAAGGTATACCTGTTCCCCAATGTTCATCGCAGCACTCTTTACAATAGCCAGGAGTTGGAACCAGCCCAAATATCCATCATCAGATGAGTGGATACGGAAAATGTGGTACATCTACACAATGGAATACTATTCAGCTATAAAAACGAATGAAATACTGCCATTTGCAACAACATGGATGGACCTTGAAAGAATTATATTAAGTGAAACAAGTCAGGCACAGAAAGAGAAATACCACATGTTCTCACTTATTGGTGGGAGCTAAAAATTAATATATAATTCACACACACACACACACACACACACACAAAAAAAAACAGAGGGTGGGGGAGAAGATATAACAACCACAATTACTTGAAGTTGATACTACAAGCAAACAGAAAGGACATTGTTGGGGGAGGCGGGGAGGGAGGGAGTTTTTGGTGATGGGGAACAATAATCAGCCACAATGTATAGCGACAAAATAAAATTTAAAAAAAAAAAAAAAAAGCCAAGTTCTGGGCCTGATGGAATGAATCCTACAAAGGCCACGAGGGTGAAAACCGCAAAATATCCATGTGCGAATATCTATGCACACATATGTGCTCTCAGACACAAGCTTTTACCCTTTCTAGACAACTAGCGGTTCCTTTTCCCAGAACACCACAACTTCTGGCTACAGCAACCCTGAGAAAGGGATGGCTAACAGCCAGTAGTTTTTTCTCCCAATGCACAGACGGAAGAACTGAAGCTGAGGAAGTGAAATGGGTTTCCTCAGATCTCACATGGTAAGCCACCCGCAGTGCCAAACAGCTTGCATCTCCAGGCCTTGGCTTCCACCACTACCCACGGCCTCCTACATAGCAAATGTGCATCCTCTGCCCTCTGGACTCTAGGACCAAAGTGCTAATTTGCATCCCACTTAATTTGCATTTGCATACAGAATTCACAGTTCCTAATTTCAAGTGTGTAAATCAAACAATTAGGCCAGTCTACTGCAGTTGTCCTCAAACCCAGAATTATGTGTTTTAGCCACAAAATACTAAATGTTAAAACCAGTTTATTCAATTATATCCCAGAGTAGGAGTACCTGGGGGCTGGCCATGAAGGGTAGCAGTTTACCAGCACTCACTCTAGGGGCAAGAGAATTTACAAGGATTTACATACACACACACACACACACACACACACACACACACACACACACATTCACACACGCATGTGCATGCAATACATGCTCTACTGTCCAGAATTAATTACCAGGGAAATTTCCAGGAGTTCCAATCTCCCAGACATTTCCGGTGTAAGCCACAGAAATCACTCAAAGCTCATGATTTCACCTACCTATGCATCTCTCAGAAGAGCTGGGAAACATGGTAGAAAGGACAGGTACACAGGCCTATCAGTTACCTTCTGTTTATCCTCAGCCACATAGGGATCACACCATTTATGGAGGCTTACAAAGAGTTAAAGGATTAAATGAAGCAAGAGAGAAAAAGCAACCAGAACATAGCAGATAGTCCATAAATGGTGCTATCCCCTTCTCCCAGCCTTTAAGGAACATCTTTGCAAGATTCTGTTAAGAGAGTAAAACCCTCCATCCATTCTCCTCCTGTCTCAGGTCCCACATAATTCTAGAAGCAGACTGGAGGAGATTTGATAATCAAATACAACCTAAGGCCACATTTGTGGTGAGATACGGAGGAAAATTATAAGGCTTAAGTCCCATGCCTACCCTTCTGAGGCAGGTGGCTAGAATCTATCCAGTGATAAGGAAGTAGGACAAGTGGGAGAAGTGGTAAGAAATATCCTTGCCATATTCAATCAATCCATGTTACACAAAAATCAGCTACATTGTATATTGATAAAATAAAAAATTTAAATTAAAAAATTTAAAAATACATGAGTTAATAATAATGCCAAAAAAATAAACCTCATTAGTCATCTTTGGAATATGCTAGGAAACTAACACATTATTTAAAAAAAAAAAAAAAAAAAACCATGTTATTTGAGCAGCTAGTCCTTGCAGGGCATTATGCAGAAGGGCAAAGCCTAACCCTGCCCTCTAGCTACTTACTATCTAGCTGGGCATCCAAGGCCCCAAACCTTGAGACCTCGGGTAAGACATGTGCCCTTTCTAGCCTCAGAGGCCACATTTAAACAAGGCATGCCAATCAAGTCTCCTCCAGGCCCCACGTCTATGCTCTGAAGGCAGGCACAGAGTGTATCTAGTCTGCCAGGGAAGAGCCTGACATCAGGAAGGTTCTCAATAAATATCAGGTTAATAAATAAATCCATGAAATAGTGAAAGAATGAGTGGATTAAATTTGAGTCAGAGGAACACAATCATTTGGAGATTTGCTGCCTATTGACACCAACACACACCATGCTGATATACCCATTTCCAAGCGTAAGAGGAGAAATCCAAGTGGTTCCCAAGTCTTCCTAAGACCTATCCTCTCAGAAGTCAGGCCAGCAAGAATAACTCACGATGCCACATCATATTCTGGGGTCCTTTGGGGTTCACTTTTGCCTTGAGTTTTTTAAGAGCAGCTCTGGAAATGCCCACTGCAGGGGCATTTCAGTTACTGTAACCGCTGGCTCCTACCCTCTCCTCCCTCAGATCAAGACCACAAAAGGCTAGACTGACAGCAGTATTACAATGATCAGAAAGTGTAAGCCTCAGCACCCCTGATTCATATGCAGATGCCACTGATGACTGGAAAATAAGAAGAGCCATCAGGGAAGATTACAGGCCTGACAACTCACTGTGTAATTAAAACGTCATTCTTTCCCTGGCTCCCTCCCAAAGCCCCTAAACGACAGCCCACTCTCCCACACGCTTTGCTCATCCTTCCCTCACTGTCCAAGTATAATGTCTTCCAGGTCAAACCCAGAGGACGAGGAGCCAGCACCAGAGCTCTCTGACAGCCCAGGACACCGCTCCTACCCAGCGAGGCAGGTGGGGGCAGCCACACACACTAGGCAAGGCTGGGGAAGCAATCTGCCTCCCTCACACTGCAGGTGCTGCGAAGCTCTCTCCAGGCAGAGCCCAGAAGAGCAGGCGGCTGGGAACACAGTTAACCCCCGGACAGTGTGGCCCCAGGCAGGGCAGGGTGCTCTCAGACCTGCAGCCCCACGACACACCCTCAGGCCAGGCAAACCTGGTTCCTCACTCAGAAAAGTGACATTCTAAGGCAGTTGGCCTCTGGTGATACAAAAGAGCCAGGGGAGAGAAACAGAGTAGTTCCCAGCTCTAGGACTGGCCCCAAGTGACCCTAAACAAGTCATTTCCTCTCACCTCAGCCGAAAAAGGGCTGGGAAAGAGGAACCCTAAATGGCCTTACTTTTAAAGTCTGTGTCCCAGGCTCTTTCTCCACAGGTTCCAACTGAAAAGCCCTTTGCTTAGTTCTTAGGGACTTATTTTTAGAAAGAGACCAAGTTCAATTCAGTTGTTCAATTTCATAGAGAATCAGACCTGAAAACTTCCAAGTAAGACCCAGCTAGACTAGAAAACAGCATCCAGTACATCCTGGCTGCCAGGAGCCTCTGTTCTATAACACTTGCTCCGCAGAGCACCGTCACCCATGTGCCCTCCACTGGGCATGTGGAAACTCAAGGGAAGCAGATGCCATCCTGCCATTAAACATGGCAACACCAAACCATCAGGATTTTTCCCTTTGTTGCCACTTCTGTCTAGTCAAAATGCCACCTTTCAGGTTTGTCTGTGTGTGGTCTCTGCATTGGCCTGAAAACACTTATTGAAGAGACTGGTTATTTCTTGATTATTTACTATGCAGCACACAAGATTACTCAACAGAATGGACTTAGCCTCAAACACGTGTGTTTTATGAACTTGCCAATAAACATCCATGCAGTACGTGTCCTTGTTGGCTTTTCCTCACAGTGAAATGGGAGAAGGAAAGGAGAAGCACCAATAAACTCTATTCTAACCACTCCTCACAATTTCTCATTTGCTTACAGCTAGAAAATGAAAAGCTGCTGCCTGAACCAGCAGGATTGGGTGTGAAAATGAAAAAAGAGGGACACAAACCATAGTGGGGCCTCCAGCATCACTTTGCCCTGGATTCATTCACTCAATAAATGTTTACTGGCCATCTGCTAAGTGCCAGGCACTCTGTTCCCCTCAAGCAGCCCCTTTGTCAGTCTGTGCAATTTATGATTATTTAAATATTTTAATAGAATACTACATTGCATTTTTTCAAAGCAAGTTTATTTCTATTATAGTTTGCCTTCTACAGTCCATGTGTTGATGAAACATTCATCCAGCGTCTCTTCCCTGTTCCTGTTTCCCAACAACTCCTTCTTGAGAACTGGTGCCCTCTACCCCTCACTCATCCCAGCCTTCCCACTGCTACTTCGTTGCAGCCCAGACCACCGTACACTGCTGCAGGGCATGTTTTCCATTGCATTTATCAGTCCCAAATGCAAACAATGCATCTACTATGTGCTGCACACCACATCTTCTGAAATCCCCACAGCATATTCTCTGCTGTACATCTAGACTCAGAAAATGTCAAATGAATCAAAAATAAATTAAAGTTTAATACAGAACAGTTTCGTACCAGCCAACCTAATGAAGAAATGAAGACAACATGGGCAAATAAAATCCACTAAATAAACGGTAAGCCCTGATGTCACCACAAGTCACTCCCAGGTCCTTTATCACCACCAAGTATGTTGCCTTCCTCCCCAGAGGAAATGGACAGATTTTCATTTTACCACATTTTCCTTTACACCTTTATAGAAGTGTGAACTCCTGGAAAAGAAAGTGAGGTTCCAGTCCCCAAGTAAGATGGCAGGATCATAAGCCTAAGAGATGCCTAAGGTCCTTCCAGCACTTCGGTTCTATGACTCCTTGAACAAGAACACTGCCAAATGACAACCAGGCTTCATTCACTACAGCGACCTAAATATCACAAGTGACTGGAACCCTTAGAGGAGACACCAAATTCCCATTCAGGAAAAGAACTGAGGGAAACCCCAAATCTTAACAAAACATTTAGGTGCTGATAACTGTCCTCTGACCTCCACATTCGCACAACCAATCCTAAATACTGTGTCCCATCGGCAAAGACATTCTTTTCTCATTTCCCCCTTTAGTCCATAGTCTAATTTATTTAATTATTTTGACAAAAGCTTGCATCTTATTTACAGCCAATTATGTACCTGGCCCCGGTCTATGACCTATAGCAGATAGAGACAATATATGACATATGCCTGCTTTCAAGAAGCTCACGACCTAGTTGGAACAATAAAACTACCCCATAAAAAGCCACTCCACGAACAACAAGGACTTATGGGCAAATAAGAAAGAGGACATCATAAATGGTATTAATATGGGCTGGAGTGGTTGGGGAATTCTTCACGGAAGAGAAGGAACAGAGGAAGGGAGAAAAGGATACAGAATGCTAACACAAAGACGAAAGGCATTCAAGACAAGAGGGCGGGCCTGAAAGAAGGAAAGGAAATGGCAAATACTATGGTAAGTGGGAAGCAGGAAGAGAGTTCAAATAGGCACCCGGCCTGCGTGAAGTACAAGACGAGCATTGCAGAATAGAGGAATGTATAGTCTGGGAACAAATTTGAAAATGAGAAGTCAGCTACAGGAGTTTGTTCACTTATTTCTTTAATACATACATACCAAGCTTGTCCTATGTGCCAGGCACTGGATGTGCTGGGATGCAAGGGAAAACATGACATTATCCATGTTTTCAAGGGTCTAGGAGTATGGCCTCATAGAGAGACAGCAAGTACACTGGCAATTAAGGGACAGAGTAGGAGGTGCTATGAGTACAAGGTACTTATAGGACAGTAAATATGGGGCACCACCTTCATGCTGTTAAGAAAAATAGTAATATCAGTATTAATATTAATAATTGCCAATACCATCATTCATATTGACAGCTTTTCTTTACTGAACACCTACTACATGCCAGGCACTATACTAAGTACTTTATTTATTACCTCACTGAATCCTCAGAGAATCCTCTAGTTACTGCCCCCACCTTATTCCACTAGAGAGGAAGCAAATCTTACAAAGATCACAGAACTACCAAGTGGCAGCCTGTATGTTCAAAAGCACCATCTCTGGCATTTCCTCTACCACTAAACACAGCAATCCCAATCCAGATAAGCCTCCTAGGAGCAATCAGTAGGGCTGATTCAATACACTCAAGCAAATTGTTGCTGGCTGAATCCTCCAAGATAATGCTTGATATAAAACTCTAGCTCCTGTGAGCTCATTTTTTCAAAACCAAATGTGCCAACCCAATTTCAAATGCCTCTCCTAGGATGAAAAAGAAGTTAGACTTCCTCAAAGCATTAAAATCCCCCTCCTGCCTCCCCTTCTGTCTCTCCAGCCCCAATCCCCAAGGACAGCCAAGGGCTGTTGGCGAGACACTGTCTCAGACCTACGATCCCAGACCAAAGGTAAAGAGAACACTGTCAACCTTGCCAAACCCCCAGCACAGTTTTTATGTGCTCCTTTTCATCATCTGTGAGATCATTTGAGGAAAAAAAAAAAAAAAAGAAGACTATTTTCATCTCTGACAGCCCCTTTGAGACAGACTACAAACCTTGAAAGGTTACAGGGAACTTTTACACAGACACAGAACTTCCAACAGGGAAGTAGAAACCACAGTTCCCTTTGAGAAAATATCTCAAAACAAAAAAGTGCACAGCCAGCACTGAAGGTTAGTAACTATGGGGAGGGCTCTCGTCAGTCAAAGAGGGGGTCTCTCAGATCAACCTCACCTCATAACCTACAGAGATGGACCAATGAGGCTCTCTGCAAACAAGCCTAAGCATAGTAATACTGCAAACTCATCTTGGCCAAAGGAACAGACTATCTGCTCGATTAAAGTAGTAAAGGCTGTTTTGGTTCCTTATTTTATCAGTGAGAGGAAGGAAAGAGAGGGAATATATAGAGCTCTAGGGAGGTGGTAATTGGGAAGTTGGGAATCATGTTTGAAAAACAGATGGGGATTGAAAGAGGAGTCTGAGATGGGGAACAGCAGCTATATCTGGACATTTATTTAAGGCTGTGCATGGGGAGCTCTGAGAGCAGAGAGTGTGTCTCTGACACTTGTTGAAGTGACAGGCCCAGATCTCTGGAGAGACAGCAGCCTCAGCAGCTGTGTAACACTCCAGTAAGCTGGCAGCTTTGCCTTGGATCTCCTGGCAAATCCTCGCCAACAGCTCAGATAGAAAGGTAACCTCTTAATTAAAAAGAAAGAAAAGTGAAGAATCATCTATCTAGAACTGGAAAATAAAGCAGCCAAACCTAACTAATATTCCACACAGGGAGTGGGGTGGTGGTAAGGAAAGAAGGGTCCCAGGCTTCAGGAAAAGGGTCAGGAAGAAATGGGAAAGATCTAGCCTGATTTCCGAGAAGCGCTCCTTTTCCCCGGCCTTCTCTGAAATTAAGAGAGATTCTGTAGGGAATTGTTAGCAAAGGAAACAGACGACCCACCTAAATACAGATGGAAGCCAGGAGAACGCAGAGTCTCTTGGCTGCTACTCAGCAAGACAGATAAACATTTAGTAAACGGTAAAGAGAAAAAGGAAACACAAATAATGATCCATCAGCACAAATTCTTAAACACTCTTTCTTTCCTCCACTCAGGAACTGAGTGCTTATCTAGTTCCCTTTCTAACCTCAGGCTATGCCTACTTTATCTTTTAGAACCTTTTCAACAGCCTGCAAACTCAACAACTATGAGTGCCCTGGGTTCTTCCCTATAAGCCAGGACTCCAGGACATCCTCTAACACAATATGGCCCAGAACCTTATCTTCCTTCACCTCGGCTTCCCTCCACTTCAGCCTGGGAAAGCCCTGAAATCTGCCTTAAGGTAGAATTGCCCCTCAGTATCCGCAGGGGATTGGTTTCAGGACCCTCTACAGATACCAAAATCCACGCATGCCCTCAAATCCCTCATATAAAATGGGGTAGCACTTACATAACTTACGTACATTCTCCCACATATTTTAGGTCATCTCTAGATTATTTATAATAACTAATACAATTTAGATGCTACATGAATATTTGTTATACTGTATTTTTTAAATTTGTGGGTTTTTTTATTATTATATTCTCCCCCTGAATATTTTCAACCTGTGGCTGGTTGAATCTGTGGATACAGAACCCACAGATATGGAGGGCCGGCTATAATTCAAAATAAACAATCTGTTGTTAAAACTAATTTAAAACAGAGATCTAGAGCTCCTATTATTACAGTACAATCCAGGCTCCCAACTTTATCCCCTTTCCAGCCACCTCAGTATCACTCCTTAAGTCATTTGGGTATTTCCTTGTAGCCTAAGGATCACCTTTTCAGTAACAGTTAAAACCCTGTCACTGTTAGAACCATCCTACAAGATCCTGAGTGTTCTCAAAAGGTCACAGTGAGCTCTCTCACCACGGGAATTTCTCAGCAGAGGCTGTCAGTTCCTTATACATGGGCACGTTTTGATATCTACCAGGGTCAAAGGGGGTGGTTAGAGGGTCTGGCTGCTATCAAGAGACTGGACTAGATAACTTCTAAAGTCTCAGGAAACGTGTCCTGCCCTACAAGAAGGTGGAAATAAGCATGTCAGGTTTCCTGCTGAGCATTAAACTTAAAAACCAAGCATCTATCAGATCCACACGGAAAGGTACAAAATCACCTGAAAAAAAAAGAAAGGTGCCCCGGCTAGTAACCTGTCTATAACTAGATTAAATTTTTTAAAAATCTATATCTATTTTACACATATCCAAATCAAAAGAGGGATTGGCCAGCGGAAGCACAGAACAGCTGAGGCTTCTAAGCAAACAGGCGTTCCCCACAGAGGCACAGACCAGAAAAGAACAGCCTTGGCCCAAAGAGATACTGCCACAGCTGCATGGCAGGGAACATCCTTTCTGTGGAGGGTAAGCCAATCTTCAAGCCTCTTTCTTCCTGTGGTTCCTGTAACACAAGTGTCACTGGTACTCCTTGCTTTGCGTCTACAATCCCCAATGTCCCTTTTCATTTCACTCTACTTCAACCCCAAGGCTGCTCCACCAGGTCTATGCTGTGCTCAACATGGCTTCCTTCCAACCAACTGATCACCAACACCAAACCCACACGTACCCCTTTGAGAACTCTCCTGAGACCTTTCCCAGTTCCTCTTAAGAGTAGCAACTTTCACACTAGAGTCTCAGACATACCTGAAAAAAGAAGTCAGGTTGAAGGCTTAGGCCAGCCGTTATCCAGCTTAAGCATACATCAGAGTCATCTGGGTGACTTGTCACGGCACAGACTGCTGTACCCTACGTCCAGAGCTTCTGATTCAGTGGGCCGTGAATAGGGTCTGGGACTCTGCGCTTCTGAAAAGCTCCCAGGTGAGCCTGATGCTACTGGTTTGGGAATCACACTTTGAGAATCATTCAAATAATCCAGGATACAGAGTTGGGACACTGTCATTGACTGAAAACCCCAACAACTCCCTTAACTTCAAGGGGACAATCATTCCCTATCTGAGTATCAGTGAAACAAAACCCATTAGTTGAGCACCAACCACGTGCCAGGATCTTCACAAGCACTTTGGGCAACCATTATCTAAGTCTAAACGAACAAGGTAAAACCTAGGATAAATAAGTGGCATGACTGCAATGACAATAATAATTATCATTATTAAAATTAATGGACCAATAAATCTTCTTGATCAGAAGGATCAAGAGTGAGTGACAAACACGGAGGTCACTCACAGGATCAATCTGAGCTCAACTCTCTCCTGTCCCCTCTCTCTTAGGCCTCTTTAATGGGGGGGAGGAAGAGTAAGGGAATTTAGCCAGCTATCTGGAAGAAAGCAACAAGAATTTCTGGAATCCCTTATCTTCCTCTGCCAGCCCAAACACAGATTCCTTAAGCAACTCAGTAAATCACAAAATATACACTAAGAGTCCTGAGGAAACACAGAAATCTTCTCCCACTCTACCTCTATGCTGGGGCCTGCAGCAGGCAGCCAGTGGGCAAAACCTTGAATCTTAGATCCAAGGGTTGTGGACAAGAGATAGAAAGAAACAAGCTGGGTGGTTGTCCTCGCCAGACATCTGTACAACAGTGCAGTATGCAGAAAGCACTTTCAGGCAGGAAAGACCCCCAGGAAAGGAATGCTCAAAGGAGAGTTGAGAAGAAACACCCAGGGACGAAACACATTAGCCTGCTGAACAGAGGAGCTGGGGCAGAAAGATCCTCGCAGCAGTGTCTGTCCTTTAAGAAATTCAGGGATGTCTTCCAATCTAAGTGTTTCTCTGTGGATCGTGTCAGTGGTATGGGGCACACTGAAACGCTCAAAGAAAAATCAAATCCAGGCCAAGAGAAGAGCTGCTTTAAATAATGCTGGTATGGACAAGTTCAGCTACAGGGTATAGACAGACAATCTTGGCAGAGGGGACAACCCTGACAGATTCTCATCACAAAGAGCCCCCTCCTCATTCAGGACTCCAGAAAAGTAACACAATAAGGATCTTTGCTTCTAGAAACAGACACTGCTTTCAAAAACTATGCTTAACTATGCTTACCCTAGTATCATATCCTTCATCAATTGCCCTCCTCAAAAACCAGAATCTTGCCAGTTCCTGAGGCTCTCAGATATATTATGTGTTCAGGAAAGAGAGAAACCTCAGGGTGAAGAGCCCTCCACACAGGTAAGGATGAGGGACTGAAGGGCTATCATGAAGTAGAGACGTGAAACATGTTCTGTGGAGAACTGGCCAGAGAAGGGTGCGGAAGGCAGGACAGATACCGTAAAAGTTACATTATTTTGGTAATAACAATAACAAAAAGTATAGCTCCACAAAATCTTATTTGGTGTCAATTCACAGGCCTGGATTATAAAAAGGTGAAAACTCCCTATGAGCCACGGGCTAGGAGGCCTCCACGTCAGGGCCTGTCCACCCTTCATCCTCGGGAAGGCAGCTCTCCCCACATCACTCAGAATGAATTGTCCTTCCGTGGCTGGGAGGGGCCAAGCCCACACCTGCCTCCCAATCTTGTACTCGCTGATCCCTCAGCCATGAACGGATCTTGGCAAGGCTGGCTCACTGGCAGCATTCGGGTTGTAACTCAAAGTACCTCCTCAGAGAGGCCTCCCAGACACCTCCAAAGTAGCCCCACCCCACCCCCACCCCACTCCCAGCATCACTCTGGGTCACGTCACCCTTTTTATTGTCTTCACAGGACTCACCACTATCTGATATTACCTTGCTCTTTATGTATTTGTATTAGAATCAGTCTTCCCCACTTGAACACAAGTTCCATGAGAAGAGAGACCTCACCTGTCTTATTTACCTCTGTTTCCCAGTGCCCAGAATACTCAAATATTTGTTAATTAAATGAACATTCGTTGAAACAGCAGGCACAGTCCACCTCTTTAAGTATGAGAAATCTGGCTCTGTAAGCAAAGGTGTGTTCTTTTGCATCTAAATTATGGAAACTAGTTTGCCTAAGATTAGAATTAACAGACCACTAACAAAAATATAGTTTTTTACATAATAAATCATTAACAGAACTAAATGAGCACTTTAAACCTTTTCTATGTTTCAAATAAATGAAGTCTGCCTAGATAGGGATGTTATTTTGTTTTTGTTTTTTTAACGACAGTTTCAAGTGATAATTTCTGAATGGTTATTTAATAAACTGAAATGTTCAGCATGTAAAAGAGCATTCTTAGACCTTCTGCTGCAAGGTAAAATGACATGATATAAATATCATAACACATATACTATGATGCAAATCCAAACTTTGTGTATCTGTGGAAAATACTAAGGTAACCTTTGTATCAGCCAATTGTTCAATATTTGAAAAAGAAAAATGGGAACATTTATCACACTGGTACCATTCAACAAAACTTACTGAACTTCAAGGACGGCATATAATACCACCACACATACAGCCTACATTCAAGCCACCTCTGTTGCTTTTTCCAAAGATTCAGCGGTAGCCAGCCAGATTGTTCTCTTGCACTGCTGATGAAAAAGTTTAACCATTCTCAATGTTTGCCAGAGTTAGGTCTTGGCCATGTAATATATATCAGAGTCCATAGAGTGCTGCCCCTGCACTTAATAATACCATTTCAATAAAACAAGTGATCCAGGCCTTATAAGGACAGTAACAATAGAGCATTAATCAAGCATTATGAAAATGACCTATAAAAGAGACAGCGTGTGAGCCCAACTCTAGCAACAGAAATATAGAAAAGAATTATCTCATTAAGCAGAAGTCTGCAGAACAGAATACTGAGCAGTTTCCCAGGAGGCCACAATTAATTTACAAAATAATTTAAAAGGGTACCATTTGCTTATACAAAACAGCATTTTTATCTGAAAACTCCAGCATGCCATTTGACCAGAGGCTGTTTCTGTTGAACTCCTAAACATGAATGAGAATTCGTCCCAATTCTCAATAGTCCAGCCACTTTCCCCACCAGGCATATGGGAAAACAGTCAATGGGTGATTAAATTGGTTATGACTTTGGGCTACTGCTAGTCCTCCTTTCTGGGAAGGGGCCTCCTCACAGTAAGGATGGCAAGCCAGGGACAATGACAAGATGTTTTACCACCATTTATGTGGCCCTCAAAACTCCCCAAAATGCAGTCTTATTTCTGATCTCTACATGGCTGCACAAATGGTTTCTGTCCAGCACATCACCTGACGTCTCAAACACTGGGAAATTTTCAATCAGGGCAGCAAGCAAGTGGTCATGGCTCTAGATGTGACTACAACTGCAAGGCCACCCTGATTCAAATTCCAGCCCACCAAGAATGTGCCTAAGCGCCTCACCACCAGTAAACTACATTTCCATGAACTATCCCCAACATCCTCTATTCAACCAGCTTTACAGGTCTATAACGTATCTCTGCGCATTGGAGAAGTGTAGAGAACCCAGCACACACTCACGCTCAGTGGGTATGATATTGGAGACAGGGGAAGGCAATTTGACAACATAGGTACCAAAAGCCTTAGAATTCTGCATACCCTTGAAAGCAACAATTCCATTTAGATATTTATTCTTAAAGAATAATTCTGAATGTATTCACTGATATAACTATAAGGATGTTGACAGGGAGCTATGAGAAACTAGTACACAGTTAAGTGTCAAACAATGGGTTAAATAAATTATGCTATGTATCCATTTGATACACTGTAACAATACTCAGCCATTAAAAACAGTGCTGTAAAGGATTAAAGATATGAGGTAATCTTAAAAAATATGAAGTGAATAAAGAATATTACAAAAACTTCTGCATGGTAACATCTCGTTTTTGTTTAAAAAAACCTCCATTTTTGCAATAATTACAATCTGAAAGTGTCAGTCTGCTTGGGTTGCTTTAACAAAAGTACCATAGACTGGTGGCTTAAACAACAAACGTTTATTTCTCAGTTCTGGAGGCTGGGAAGTCCAAGATAAAGGTGCCAGCAGATCAAGTGTCTGGTGAGGGCCTGCTTCCTTGTTTGTAGACAGCAGTCTTCTTGCTGTGTCGTCACATAATCAAGAGAGTGAGCTCTAGTCTTTCTTATAAGGACACCAATCCCATAATGAGGGCCCCACCCTCATGACTATTACATCTAATTACTGCCTCCAAATCCCATCCCATTGTAGTTTAACATATACATTTTGAGGAGACTCAAACATGCAGTCCATAATAAACAGACATATACCAAAACGCTTTATAGTGGCAATTTCTGGCCAGTGGGATTACAGGAGATGTCTGTTGTTGTTGTTTTTTCCCTTCATCTTTTAAAAAAATGTTATAAAATAAATGTGAATTGGACTTTGCATCAAACGAAATAGAAATTATTGTTTAAAAATAATTCAATACACTGTGGAAACATCTCACAAGCTTTAAACACTCATCTGTGGGAGATGATCAAAACATCTCAAAACCAAGTGCAGTGACATTAGGATTTCTGCCCAGCGAAATGCATTGTAACACGGTTTCAACCAGAACATTGCTTCACTGCGTGTTTCCTGAAGTCTTAAACAAATGATGCTGAATATAGACCCCTTACACCAGGAATACCCCATCTTGATGCCAAAATTACAAGCGTTATTTTAATATTTACAAAAAATATATAAGTAAACAAAAAGTTTAGAAAAGCAAGGACAAAAGGAAAAGGAGAAGGAAAGAATTTGCTTTTCTGGCACCCAGGCAGCAGCTTATCAGCAGGCTCAGCCCCTTCTAGGACCTGCTCCTGGCAAAGTTTGAAAATAACCTCAGAACTTCAGTGTCTCCTGCAAAAGGAGACAGGAGATATCAGGCAAGGGTTTAGAATTAAAATCTGATCCCAGAGAAGGGAGGTTGCACACATTCATTCTTTCTAATATTTCCATGCATAAAGTTCTGTATTTCCTCCACCACAAATCCCATGACATTCCTCTTTACTTGGCTTCTATATTGTGTGTACTATGCAAAAATGCTACTTCAGAAAATGTGTTATAATCTGCTTATTAGTGATCCTAACAGCCCTAGGACGTAGGTGAGGACGCTCACTCCTTTTAGAAGCCAGAGGTAGAAGCCTATGCAATCTGTCCCAAAGTTCACAGCAAGTTATCACGAGGGCCCAGGCATGAGGACGTCACTGTTGACTCAGCAGCCTCCTTATTTTCCAGCCCTTTGTCTAACTGGTTGTTCAGACAACCCTGATCAAGACTCTAGAGCTCCTTAAGGCACCAGATTATTGACCAAAAGACAAAAGTAAATCTGCTATGACAACAGGTTCTGGGAAGTAGAGTGAAATTAGTTTACCATAAAATGAACGTGGGCTGCCAACTAGTGTCACCAAATACAGACTGGGATAGAATAATCAGAATTACACCCTCCACCCTTCCCAAAGATGTCAACATCCTAACCCCCCCAAACAGTCAACATGGTAAAAGGTACTTGGCAGATGTGATTAAATTAAGAACTTAATGTGCTGGCTGGTTACCTCGGTTAGAGCTCAGCCTTATAACACCAACATCACAGGTTCATATCCCTGTACCCACCAGCTGCCAAAAAAAGAGAATTATCCAGTGGCCTAATGTAATCACAAGGGTCCTTAAAAGTGGAAGAGGGAGACAAAAAAGGAGAGTTAGAGGAGATGTGTCTATGGAAGAATGGTCAGGGAGATGCAACAATGCTGGCTTTGAAGATATGGAAAGGGGCTACAAGCCCAGGGATGCTGGCAGCCTGCTGAAGCTGGAAAAGTCAAGAAAACAGATCCTCCTCCAGGAGCTCCAGAAAAGAACATAGCCCTGCCAACACCTTGATGTTAGCCCAGTGAGACCCATACTGGACTTGAGACATAAACAACTGTAAAATAAT
The DNA here is from genome assembly GCF_027409185.1 of Cynocephalus volans. Lineage (NCBI taxonomy): Eukaryota > Metazoa > Chordata > Mammalia > Dermoptera > Cynocephalidae > Cynocephalus > Cynocephalus volans. The sequence goes on along the minus strand of NC_084467.1, from coordinate 119,799,092 downwards.
AAAGTTATGTTGTTCAGGTCACTAAGTTTGTGGTAATTTGTTACAGCAGCAATAGAAAATAATAAAGAGACTATCTTAATTATTCGTGAGTTGGAATCATAGTACCTACTATGGTACAATAAACAAGACTTCAGGTTTGAATTAATCCAACTCTCTCATCTCAGTCAGTCTCAGGGGAGCTACTGGAAAATAGGGCTGCCAGGTTCTCTACAGGCATCCTAGGGAGGCCTTTCCACTTGTGCTGGACACAGGATTGGTGGAGTAGAAAGAACATTAGTAAGGACATCCCATGATGTGGTAGAATCAGTTAAAGAGAGGTTCAAATCCCAGCTCCTCCACTCACCAGAAACAAGTAACCCATCCGAGTCTCAGTTTTCTCCGCAGTAACAATGTAAAAATACCAACTTCACAGTATTATGACCAACTATAATGATTAAATGTCATGCATATGACAGCACTCCACACAGCACCTGTCAGGGACCAAATACTGTCAGTGGTGACTGCCATAACAATTACTGTAATAATCTATCTCATTCTGGGCCTCTGAGTCACAAGCCATGTGACCATGCATTCAAATCTCTCCAGTTCCTAGCTTCCTCCTCTAGTAAATACAGAAGGCAGACAGCTCCCTAACCATCTCACTCTGCAGCTCTGAAGATTAAAATAACAAAGGCTATAGAAGCACTGTGAAAAATAGTCCAACACAAATGTAAAGTGGCACTTTTTCATTTCTATCCAGAATTCTCCAGAGTCCTCATAAGAGCTGGCCTTCTCATCACCAGAAAAGATGTTGTATGCACTTGAACTCAACTCAGACCTTACTCAGTGCTCCATCATTTTTCCTGTCTGATATGAAGAGAGTACTGAACAGAAATCTTAGGGATACTGATGGCTCATGAAGCCATCGATGAAATAAACTAGACATTCTGGGCTCCTTCCCAGAAAGGAGGAACCCAAACCCATTCCCTGATTCCTGGCTACCAGGAAACTTCCAGTCCCATGGGGAGTTCATGTCAACGCTACCCCCTAATTCAGAAGGCCCTTGGTAACTGTTACGCAGGGGCAGCTGGTACTAAAAAGACCCCTGAAAATGGGAACCATAACTTCACAGCAAATCATGAAAAAATAAAAGAGCTGACAGAAACTTAATCTTTTAAAACAAAGTAAAAATTATCCACATAAGCTTATTTAAAATATAAAACATTATTTAAAATGTGAAACATTTAGATTAGATTGAATTTCACATTAATTCTTAGGCTGAACTGAGTTAGTTAATTACTGATTTATTGTTGTAGATTTTCAACATAACTATACAACAACATGACATCTTTTACTTCACCTCTAACTTTCATGACACTACAAAGGATAATCTTTGCAAAAATTATTTAAGGGCTTTCATTTTCTCAAAAGTCTGTCTTAATATTCAAAGATATTCAAATCCTTCTCTTTTGAAGCCATTTCTTGTCAGCGTATTATTTCGCTTGCCAATTATGAGTGAGTCTAACCCAAGCCCCGTTGTCATTCATCTGTAGTGTAGTTTCAGCAGTTTTCTTGCAATCTTTTCATTGCTACCTATAATCCTACATCTTTTGCAAGATTTGCAATTTCACTTTGAAATATATTTGCATGGAAATTGCATTGTACTGCCAGATCAGAAAGCAAAATGCTGGCTAACAGACCTTGGGGACGGACAAGAATAGATGCTGGTGTTAAGGGTAGGGTGACTGATGGGGACTGTTTTAGTTTTCTACTGCTGCATAATAAATGAGCACAAACAGCTCAGCTTAAAAGAACACACTTTTGTTATCTCTCAGTTTCTCCAGGTCAGGAGTCTAGGCACAGCTTACCTGGATCCTCTGCTGAGGGTCTCACAAGGGTGCAATTATGATGTCAACCAGGCTGTGTTCCCTTCTGGAGCTCGGGGTACTCTCCCAAGCTCACACAATTGTTGGTAGAATTCAGTTCCCTGCACCTATGGGACTGAGGCCCCATTTCCTTGCTGGCCATCAGTCAGGGGCCACTATCAGCTCCTAGATGCCCCTGCAGTCGTTAGCAGTACCAGGGAACAGACAATAGCAATGGCTGTCGAATTAATCATATTTCCAGCACAGCGCGGTGATTAAGAGCACAAATTATGAAACAATACAACCTCAGTCTAAAGGCCAGCTATACCACTTCCTAGCTGTGTAACTCAGGGCAAGTTAATCAACTTCTCTGTGACTTGACTGCTTCTCTAAAATAAGAATATTAATATCTACTTCATAAGATTGCTCTTAGGAGTTAATATTTGCAAATGACCTAGAAAAGGGCATGGCATATAGATTAGGACTATATAAATATTTGTCAAGTAAAATAAATACCCAGTAATCATGAGATACCAGTAGTGAGAAACTCATCCAAAGGAAAGAGAGATGCCACACAGATCAGGAAGATAAGCCAATGGCAAAACTGTTATCATCAATATTGTTCTAAAACTTTTCAGTCAAAAAAGTATACGTAACAAATAAAAACAAAAACCATAAAATAATAGATAAAGCAATAATGATAAAATCCTAATGATTCTTGGACCTAGGTGATAAGTATAAGACTAACTATAATGGTCTCTTTGCTTTTGTTTATGTTTCACAATTTTCAAAATGAAAACAATTTAAATCTAAATAGGCTGAGCATCCCGGAAGAATAAAAGCACCTGGGCCAGGCTGCACTCACACATGTGAAGGAGCCAACTTTTCCCTATGCCGCTCATAAACTGATGAGCATCCCTGCTGAGCCTAAGGAAATACTCATGGTCCAGCCCTCTCAAGCTGGGTGCATGTCATCGTCTATTACACCCTCATCTCCTGAGACAGCGTGATGGAGTGGGAAAAGCCTTGTTGTCAAGAGAGCTGAGTTTAAGTGCCAGATCTGTCACTTCCTAGCTAACTACCCCTCCTGAGCCTACATTTCCTCATCTATAAAATGGAAAACCCTATCGCGTTGGGTTGCTAAAAAGATTACATGATAATATATTAAAAGTATCATCATGTTTGGTATTTGGCACATACTTACCAAATGTATCTTAAAAATAAAATAATACAAAACTAAACATATTCTTACCATATGATCCAGCAATCATACTCCAAATGAAATAAAAATTTATGTCCATACAGAAACCTACACACCAATGTTTATCACAGCTTTATTCATCAGTGCCAAACCTTGGAAGCAACTAAGATGTCCTTCAGTCGATGAATGGATAAATAAGCTGTGGTACATCCAGACAATGGAATATTAATCAGTGCTAAAAAGAAATGAGCTATTGGGCTGACCCCGTGGCGCACTTGGGAGAGTGCGGCGCTGGGAGCGCAGCAGCGCTCCCGCCGTGGGTTTGGATCCTATATAAGGATGGCGGGTGCTCTCACTGGCTAAGCGTGGTGCGGCCGGTCACAAAAGTGACAAAAAAAAAAAAAAGAAAGAAAGAAATGAGCTATCAAACCATCAAAAGATGTGGAGGAATCTTAAATGCATATTACTAAGTGAAATAAGCCAATCTGAAAAGGCTACATGCTGTATGATTCCAACTATATGACATGCTGGAAAGTGCAAAACTATGGAAATAGTAAAAAAAAGATCAGTAGTTCTCAGTGGTTAGAGGAGAGAGGGACGAATAGGAGGAACACTGAGTATTTTTAGGACAGTGAAATATATTCCATACTATACTAGTGTATACATATCATTATACATTTGTCCACACCCATGGAATGTGCAACACCAAGAGTGAACCCTGATGTAACCTATGGACTCGGGTGATAATGATGTGTCAATGTAGGTTCTTCAATTGTAACACCATTCTGGTGTGGACTGTTGATAAGTGGGGGAGGTTGTGAGTGGGGGGGGGTATGTGGGAACTCTGTACTTTCCCCTCAATTTTGCTAAAGCTGCTCTAAAAATAAAGTTTATTCATTTTTTAAAAATAGAAAAATCACATCTTTAGAGTGAAAAATGTTTTTAAATAAATTAATGAAAATTTTTAAATAAATATTTATTTTTATTTATAATAAATATACTGAAATTGCCTACTCTTTTAAGTCTAAAACTATAGGCCACAGACCTGCCTGCAAATCAAGGTGTGGGAAAGCCAGGAGGGAGGCTGATCTATACTGACCACAGCCCAACAGCTGGTTCCCTTCATGCCAGCTGTTCAAATACCAGAATCCATAGCCAACCTACCTGCTAAAACAGACTTGCCACCATAACTTGTCCCAAAGACTTGAAAGGGCCATGCGTGGGCTAGCCTCTCTGAGTCACTCAGGGTAAATCACTCTGTAGCTAACTTCCCACCCAGAGTTACTGGCCCTTACTGCCACACCAAAGTAAAGTTAAAACCACTTTCAAGGATCATAGCTAAACTCCTATTCAACACAATGGAGTAATCTTCAGGGCCCAGCTCAGTCCTGACTCCAGGGCTGTTCCAAATCACATAATCCATGCTACTGCTCCATATCACCTCTCGGATTTGGTGGGGGGGGGAGTAGTTCTCAGCAAGAAGAGTGGGCAATGCTTACCACTTATAGACAGTGAAGGAGAAAGCAGGTCAGTACATGGGCAGTTCAGGAGCAGAACTACCAGTTTTCAGAGTATGCTGACATTGTCCAGGTAGAATTAGGAGACAGATGCTGAATGGGAGGTATTCAAGTGAGGCAGATTCCCCTAGATATCTATCCAATTGATTTGAAAACTTATGTTTACACGAGAACCTGCACATGAATTATTATAGCAGCCTATTCATGATCATCAAAATCTGGAAGCAACTACGATGTACTTCAATAGGTGAATGGATAAACGGTGGAGCATCCATATTATGAAATATTATTCAGCTATAAAATATGAGCTATCATGGCACAAAAAGAAAAGAATGAATCTTCAATACATATTGCTAAATGAAGGAAGCCAGTCTGAAAAAGCTACATATTCTATGATTCCAATTAAATGCCATTCTGGAAAAGGCAACACTATAGAAGCAGTAGACAGATCAGTAGTTGCCATGGGCCTGAGAACAGGGGGGAAGGCTGAATAGGTAAAGCACAGTGAATTATTTAGGGAAGTAAAATTATTCTGTGTAATACTGTAATGGTAAATAAAGAACATTAAGCATTTGTCAAAAACCCATAGAAGTTTACAGCACAAGAGTAAACTGTAATGTATACAGATTGGAAAAAAAATCATTAGTTGGTAGGAAAAGATCCCAGGATAGAATGTACAATGTAACCAAAAAATCTGAACATATTACAAATATATGAAACAACCTCAATGAAGGAGGTAGGATAGTAAGGTGTTGACGGAAGTAATTTTAGAAATGAGTGGAGTCTGTACAACTAATGGCAAAAGGAACTGTACCTAAGCACTGAACTCTAATTGATAAAGTTGTTTTCAGTGGCGGTATGGGTTAACAGTTCTGATATAGCTATATATGTATACTGGAAGTTAACAACTAAGTAAATGGATGATGAATGGGGGGGCCGAGTTTCTAACTGTTGAAATGAGACATTCTAGATAAGGAAGGGAGGAAGCTAGAATGACTTACGTGGTAATGGACTAGAAGCGGAGACATCAGTACGAATTCGTGTTTAGCTTCATATAGATGGCTAAGTATAGAAATATTTATAGATGTTCGCATATTACAGAGGTAGTACTACATACACACTTATTTCCTTGCCCTATCAGCTGAGAGGGCCTAGAAGCAAAGACATTCCAGTAGCAATGTGCACAACTAACACCCAGATCTGGATATCTAACACCATTCTTCAATAAAAGGAGTCAAGGCTCCTTTGCAGAAATGGCTGATTGAGTAAACATACAGGATGATCCTGGAATATCATGTAGTGCCAGAAAGTAAAAAGGTACTCAAAACAATCCATAATGATGGGGTTATGTCAAAGGTATAAGGAAGCCAAATCAAAGAGTTCTAAATAACCAAAGCAGAAACCACTTGAGCAACAAAATAAAGAAGTATGATTCTATACTGATATAAATAAATGATCGAGAAAAGCAATAAATGGGGAGAACAGATAAATCTCCCATGTAGAAGAATTTTAAAAATTTATGTAGATACTCTGCCCTTTAGGAGGTGGAACATAATTTCCCACTCCTTCCTTAAGAGTGAGCTATGCATACTGATTTTTTTTCCAAAAAGTACAGTATGGAAAGAAAAAGAGTAATTTTACAAATACTACCTCAAGCCAGGTGACCAAGGTTAACATCAACCGTGATAAGTCACATTGATAGTACATACACTTGATATTAGTTATACGACAGGAATGGTGTTTCACCTCTTTGGTCTTCCTTCCAAATACATATTACTCTAATCATTAGAAAAACATCAGACAATTCCCAGTTAAAAGACATTCTACAAAATTTGCCTGAACAGTAATCGTCAAAATTGTCAACATCATCAAAACAAGGAAAATCTGAGAAACTGTCAGAGCCAAAGGGAGTCTAAGTAGACATGACAACCAAATGTAACGTGGTATCCTAGATAAGATCCTGGAACAGAAAGTGGACATCAAGGAAAAACTAAGTAAGTCCGAATAAAGTATGGGTTTTAGTTAATAATAAGGCATTAATGTTAGTTCACTAATTGGGACAAATGTACCACACTAACGTTAAATGTTAATAATAGAGGAAAGTGGGTGTAGGATATACAAGAACTCTGTGTTATATTTGCAATAATTCTATTAATCTACAACTACTTTTATTTTATTTTTTTTTAATTTATTTATTGAATCAAAATCAATTATACATATTTTTGGGGTTGAACACTGAGATATATTGATTAAATCAATATTACTAACATATATAGTTACAAATCATAATTATTCTTTATGGCCCTTATCCAACCTCTCCCCTTCCCCCGTTCCCTCCCCCTCCCCCTCCCCCCTCTAATTGCCTAGATTTCTTCTCTCCTTCTGACAGAATAATGGTTACTCTGCTAACTTGTTGCCTAGATGATCTGTCCAATGCTGAGCGATGTGATCAGGTCCCCCAATATTATCATACAGCAGATGCTTCTTCTGTCACTCTGAAATGGGTTTTGTGGAAAGAGACATCCTCTTCTCTTCTTTGTCTCTGCTGGTGACTCTTCTTGTGTGAATGCACTCCAGTGGCTGGCGGTCCATCTGCATGGTGGTTGTGGCATCTAGCTGCTTTTGCAGCAGCCATGGTTATTGTGGTGGCTGTGGTGGGCCACCCATGTGGAAGTGCTGTTTTTGGCATTCTCCTTGACACTGGCGGTATGCCTGGTTGTGGGCTGTGTTTGGTCCCCTTCTCCATGCCTCTGGTCCCTGGGCAGGCCCCAAGGCACTGGTGCCATGTGCCTATATGTGGGAGAGGGGTCCAGTCCCCTTCTCCATGTCCCAGGTCCCTGGGCAAGCCCCAAGGTACTGGCGTAGTGTGTCTGGTTGTGGGAGGAGGGTCCGGTCCCCTTCTCCATACCTCGGGTACCCAGGTGAGCCCTGAGGTGCTGGCATGGTGTCCCTGGTTGTGGGAGAGAGGTCCAGTCCCCTTCTCCTTGACTTGGGTCCCTAGGTGGGCCCTGAGGTACTGGCGTGATGTGCCTTATTCTGGGAGGAAGGTCCGGTTCCTGGCTCCATACCTCAGGTCACTGGTGGGGGACCCAAGGCACTGGCTTGGTGTGCCTGGTTGTGGGAGAGAGGTCCAGTCCCCTTCTCCATGCCTCAGGTCCCCGGGCAGGGCCTGAGGCACTGGTGCAGTGTGCCTGGTTGTGGGAGAGAGGTCCAGTCCCTTTCTCTATGCTCCGGGTCCCCGGGTGGGCTCCGAGGTGCTGGCATGTTGTGCCTAGTTGTGGGAGGTTGGTCCGGTCCCTGACTCCATACCCCAGGGTCCATTGGTGGGCTGGCTCAGTGTGCCTGGTTGTGGAAGGGTGGTCCGGTCTCCTTCTCCATGCCCTGGGTCACTGGGCGGGGCCCAAGGTGCTGGTGCAGTGTGCCCGGTTGTGGGAGAGAGGTCCTGTCCCCTTCTCCTTGCCTCACATCCCCGGGCAGGCCTCAAGGTGCTGGCATGGTGTGCCTGGTTGTGGGAGGGTGGTCTGGTCCCCTTCTTCATGCCCCAGGACCGTGGGTGGGCCCCAATGCACTGGCTTTGTGTGCCTGGTTGTGGGAGAGAGGTCCATTCCCCTTCTCCTTGCCTTGGGTCCCTGAGCAGGCCCCAAGGTGCTAGTGTGGTGTGCCTGGTTGTGGGGAAGGGGTCCAGTCCCCTTCTCCATGCTTCAGGTCCCCAGGCTGGCCCCAAGGCACTGGTGCAGTTTGCCTGGAAGTGGAAGTGGGGTCTGGTCCCCAGATCCAAGCCTCCAGTTCCCAGGCAGGCCTCAAGGTGCTGGTGGTGTGCCTGGGCAGGAACTAATTTTTTGTCCTTTGTTTCTAACACAGGGAACTTCCTGTGGGAACCAGTACTTGAGCTGTGTGGTTGTTTAAATTGCTACTTTGCTGCTGTTTCCCTAGGGAAGGCTTTTTATGCAGCTCAGGGTTTAATGGTTGATCTTATAGGTACTTCCGGCTCTCCAGAGACCCAGTGGATCAGTGTTCTGTAGAATCTCTGATCTGGGCCTGAGTTTTATCATCAAACTGTACCCCATGCAATTCTGCATTCCCAACCATTCTCCTCTGAGTGGTCCCATGCTGACTGAGGGGCAGATCGGCTGTCCTTGCTGTGTCCCAGTGTTCCCCTGGTGGGCACATCTCCCCCACCGCCTGTGCTGCAAACACTTCCCATGGGATGGGCCCTGCGCTGGTCCCTTGAGATGACTCACCGGCCTCTGAATGGCTCCCTTTTTCAGCTGTTCTGGCTCCTCGCTCCTGCGTGGGTCCACAGGAACCCTATTAGTGGTCTTGCTGTCCTGGGGGCCGCCAAGGCCCTCTTCTCTCCTGCTGCCTCCAAGTAACTCCATCTAAAGGGCACAGCTGTGGCTTCTGCTGGTTCCTGCTCCATGCACTCATCAGCTCCAGCCTTAAAGCAGCAGCGGCCCGAAATGCTCAGAGCAGCTTTTTCTTTCTCTCATTGTGGTTTCTCCCACCTTCATGAACTCCATAGGTCTCTCCTCCTCTTCCCCTGAGTTCTAGCGGCCCCAGCTTGGCTGATGTTACATTTTTATAGTTGTAAATTGGTTGATTTGTGGGAGAGAGTGACGCTGGGAACCGTCTATTCTACCATCTTGATTGGATCCCCTAATCTACAACTATTTTTAAATAAAAAGTTTATTTTTTTTAAAAAAGAGGCAGACCCTCCCCCGCATTGAGCAAGGGTAGACTTCGCTTAGATAAGAATAAAACTCAACTAGCAGGCAAAGAAGTTTGCTCCCTGAACAGTAGAATCTCAAGGCTCAGTCTCAACATTAGCATAGTTATTCAAATGATTTATTGCCTTCCCTTAGTTAATTTGTGCAAAAGCTTGAGAAGAAAGATAAATAATACCTTCATCAGAGAGATGGGAAAAGACATATACCAAAGAGTTGGCTGGGTCACAGACAACAGTGACATATACTAATAACCTTAAAATGCCCACCTTCTGATATCCCACTTAAACGATCCACCTCATCAAGATTATACCTGAAAGCTGCTGGCTTACAATGTTAAGTGATTTAGAAACACAGTCACAACCATCTAGAGGATTACAACTGCAAAAATAATCATATGAACTTGGGATGCACACACTCACAGGGCCTCATACCCCACTCCAGACCAGGATGAACATTCACTCTCTTGTATCAGGTATTTATATGCACTACAGAGGAGTCTCAGTAGCTCTGACTGCCATCTTTCACACAAAGTCAGAATCTCATGATGTATATTTCTATTGTTAGAGCTACCCTACCATCATGAAATGTGATTGATTCTTCTCTATAATGGGCTCAACAAGTATCCTCCTTTCGCTGTCATTTACTGGTGGATGCTTGGGTTTCCTCTCATCCCTCTCCCCCACAAGCCATCATGGGTTCATCTGAACTTGGACTCCTGGTTTGCTTTATAGACAGCTCTTGCTTGTGATGTATAAAGGATAGCAGGTAGGCTGAGTAAGGCCTGGAAAAGTTTCTCCCACCAAACAAGTCCAGTCTGCCTGTGTAAGTATCAAGCATCCCGCTAGCTGAAGTCCCCACACTGGGGCTGCTTGAGAGTGAGATCTTTCCATTTAAAGGGTTAAGGAGGAAATACAAGAAGTCTCCAAAAAGTCTGTGGAAAGATCTGTATTAACAATTCCATTTTTCCATGAACCCTCTGAAGTACCCCCATATATGGCCCAAAAAGGGTACTATGACAGTGTCATCAGCTATCCTTCACACACTGGGAGGGCTCCAAAAGGGGGAGAGCATGGAACAGCTGGGTGAAATATGGCCACGAGGAGAAGCACAAAGGAGAGGAGAGAAGGGAGGCCACCGGATTGAAAGCACTCTCGGGGAGGGGTGCACAGAGATGAGTTCAGGGAGAGAGGCTGGGGACGCTGAGGAAAAGGCTTAGAAAGTGGGAGGGGGGGTCTAAGGGCCCCTTACAGGATCCTTAGAACCAGGAGGCTCTGAGTTCAGGGAGGGGACAATTATGACAGGAGTAGAGAGCACAACGTCAGCCACAGGGAAGACTGAGCACAGAAGCCAGCACAGGCAGAAGTCAGACAATGCAGCGAGAGACCACTGAGGCCTGGACCAAAGCAGAGGCTGTCAAGAGAGCAAGATACTGGCAGAGTAAGAGACCATGATGAGCAGCCCCACACTTCGGCATTATATGACCCTTTCTAATAGGGGACAGGAAGCCATGTATTATTCCTTGTAAAGCAGAGAAAGGAAGCAGAGCCAACAAGGGAGCCTGAATTCTAGTGGTGCTGCTGCCCTGTGGGGGGATTTGCTCTTCAGAAAAGAGGCTGGGAGAGCCTGATCTCTGCATCCTCCCCCTACATCCCCTTTGGTAAATCCTGGAAGTCACTCTTGGAGCATCTGCAGTGACGGTGCTGTGCACGGGATCCAGTCTGGCAGGGACTGACCACCCGTGTCTTCTCCAGCATAAGGACATCCCAGCACCCCCGACCCTGTTCCAAAAGCGTGAGCCCCAAGCTCCCCTACACAATTAGCTCCATCTTCTTAGCTGCCTGTCTCTTGTGTTTCTTGGTTTCTCAGCTCTCTTCCTTCTTTTCCTACTTGCTCATTCTAATTTTCCTTCTCTTCTTCCCTTTCCTTGTTTTTAAACTAATCTATTCCTGCTCACCTACAGTTCTTGACTTCAATACAGCTTTTCTTGATAAACATGTATTGAGCAAGAGACCATATAGCACAGGCGTTGACAGCCTGGATTCAGAAGCCAGAGGGTCTGGGTGGGACGCCCCCCGCCCCCCCGCCCTGCCACTTCTACCTGGGTGGACTTATGCAAGTTACTCAGCCTATGTTCTAGTTACCTTATTTGTAAAATGGGACTAATAACAACACCTCCTTCCAAGGGCTTTTGTGAAGATTAACCAAGTTGAATACATGTGTGGTGCTTATAATAGAACTAGCACACAGTGAGTACTCAGGAAACGTTCATTATTACTACCCCAAGCACTGTGCTCAATGCTGTCGGGGGACACATGAGACCAACACAGGGTCACTTCTCTCAGGTAGTCCCAATTTAATAAGAATGAACAACAGCTATAAAAACATGATATAAAGCAGGTTAAAATACCTGAAAAGCAATACACAGAGAGGATGTCTGAGTTCAAAGGGAACACACTATGGCTGAGAGGAATCAGGAAAGATTTCGTAGCAAAGGTTTTTATTTGAAATGGGCTTTGAAGAACGAGACCAGGCAGGCAGGAAAGGGGGTAGGGAGTTCCAGAGAAAGGGAAAAACATGAAGGGAGAATGCAGAGTAAACAGGGCACCATGTTTGAAGACTAGTAAGAAACTCACTTTGGCCAAAGAAGTGGATATTTATGGCAGTGATGGAAAATGAGTTTTGACAGGCACAATGAAGCCAGACTGAGGAGGCGCTTGGCTTCCAGCTAAGGACCTTCATATTTCATTCACAGGCAATGGGGAGCCACTGAAGGTTTTTGAGCAGACATGATACACCTCATGCTTTAGAAGCCAGTCCAAAATGGTGTGCTCCGTGGACAGGAGAAGCCCTCCAGCTCTACCAGTGCACAGTCTCCTCTGCAAGGACAGACAGACATATGCCACATGCAAACAGAAGTCCTAGGTGCACACTGAGGAGATATGCCTCTCTCTTTCTCTTCTCCTCTCTGGAGACAAGGGCACTGGGTTCTTAAAGGAGCTGAGTGTCCAGCCATGCAATTAAATGCAGGAGTGTCTGAGAATGGATTTCTTAAGTGAAAATCATAAATCAATATGATCTCTTTCAATAAACAATCCAGCTACTGACTCCCCACAAGCCCCTCAGCAGGGCACAGTTGTTTAGTTTAAAGGCAGCCAAACTCTTACTTAAATTAAGTGTCATGCCTGCTAAATGAAGACCAGATGTGCAAGCCAACAAAGAAATATAATCAGGTTTGAAGAAAGGATTTCTGTAAAAGAGAAAACTGGGTAGGAGGGATGGGATTGGTCAGAAGATGGCAGGTGCTGAGAAGAAAAGTCAAAAACCAGGGCATTTGGTAAGAAGGCTGAGAGCTGCCTCACAGCCCTTCCACAGAGGGGCCTCACCTGAAAGTGGTATCTGGTATCCTGCTAGGCAGCTAGAATCCCATCACTCACTTAGAAATCGCAGCCAGGAAAATCAAACTTTTTATTTTAACCTCAAAGTCCAATGCTTAGAAGACTGCCCCAGCCCAGCTCCCAGAGAGAGAATCTTTGGGTGTAAGCTTCATGCCAGCAAAAGCCAACCCAGCCTGGTTTGGCCACTCTGGCCTGAATCAAGCCAGACTTCCCCTGAGTCCCTCACTGCCTCAGCCCCTTAAGCATCTTGTTCAACAAGGAACAGCAACTGACTACACCAGAGAAGGTAGCGGTTTTGGAGGCTCAGAGCTTTTCTTCTATGTATCATCTTTACCAGGAACTCATCTTAGTTTTTCAATGGAGGGAGAAAGGAGAGAGGGGAATGGGGGAAGCGAAGAGGGGGGAGGAGGAGGGAGAGAGGAAAAGAGGGAGGGAGTGAGTAGGCACAGAGAGGGAGAAGGCAGGAGAAACACCCCCCCCCACACACACACACACACATCAATTGCACATGGATCTCGAGGCCTTTTCTCTTCTACATGGGCAGGCGACCTCTGCCAGGGACCCTGCTGCCATGCTCTCCCTCTGAGCAGTCTGATCCTGTTTATCAGCTGTTTCTGCAACTGTACCAGCTGATGTCACAAAGCTTGGCTGAGTACCAGAAAGGAACAAGTTGGTTTGGAAGTTCATACCTGAGCAGACTGGCTAGACCAGTAGCCCAGAAAAGTATGGATAGGATGGCACCAGTTCCAACAGGATGGAGCAAATATAGATTGCTGCTGACTCTGTGCAGAGAGACCCATGGAGAGGTCACTGTTACACCAGCAGGTAACATTTGATATCCAACTAACAGAATCCCAAACAGGTGATGTAGTGGTGATCTATATCTGCCTTAGAGGGTAGTGTAGTGGTCAGGAGCCCAGGGTCTGGAGCAGAATCCTGGCCATGTAATGTGTGTGTGGCCTTGGGCAAGTTACTGAACCTCCTCTTCATAAAGTAATTATGAGGATTCAGTGAGTTCCTACAGGCAAAATGCTTAGAACAGCACCTGTTATATAACAACTAACATTTTCATGGACTTGCTGTTATCACTGGTACTTCTGAATGAACTACTTGAATCTGATGTGCCTTATGTTTGGCTATCAGTGTCACCTAAAAGAAATGAAACCACTCCCTCCCTGTTCTTTCCTGGTTTTTCCAGGAAATGGCTTTTAGGATCATGCCTTTAAAGAACTGAGGATACATCAAGTCAAACTGAAAAGTATTAACGATTGATATACACCCAGAACTATTCAAAATCCTTTCTCTTCCACCTCCTCCTGAACCAAGATAAAGAAAGATACACTTGGGTCCACAAGAGACAAAAGGAAACAGCAGAGGATGGGATGGCTATCAACAGGACACTAGAGGAGCAAGGTCTGTGTCTGAGCTGCTCAGGGAGTGTCCCTTCAGGTAGCAGGGCTGCCCTACAAGCCTGAGAAGGAAGCTCAAGGCAAATGCAGGAGCTGGAGGAAGGGAAGCCTGGGAGGTCTTGGGAAGGGCTGAGCCTGCCAGAGGGAAAAGGGGGAACCTGGCCTCCCAGTGTCACACAGGCACCTCCTTCAGCCCCACAACCACCGGGGAGCCAGGGCAAGCTGATTAAGTCACTCACTCAGGACACACATCCTGGCCAAGCAAGGAGTCAAACCAGGGACTCGCTTGCCCAGAACCAGTTCTACCCACTGCAGCCTCTACCAGAGGAGAAGTAGAGGTCCAGGGCTCAGACAGCCAGAGGAGGGAGCATCAGGGAGGAGGAAAAGATCTTGGAATGACATTTTCGGTAGGAGAAAGCCAGGGTGTTCTCCACCTATTTAGCAAGCCCTGGGGCGATGAGATGATTAACAGCAGCAAAGGAGAATGCCAAACCTTCTGGGGATGGTTAGTGGTTACGGGGACAGGGTAAATTGCTAATATCACACTAACAAGGGTGATTCCAACTGGTTAGACAGCAGGGTTGAGGTTGCTGTGGAGAAGCAATTTGTCATTCCCACAGCCAAACAGTTAAATGCCTCTCTAGGGAGGCAGAAGACTCAGTGCAGCAGGAGGACAGAGAGGAACAGCAGCTGCCTCGTTATATTCTACACAGATTCAATGCCAAGGGGCTGGGTGCCCGACAGAACACAGAGACAGCAGGTCTCTGCTCAGCAGGTTTCCCATCTAGACCTGACGGATGCACCAAATTCAAATAAGGGCCAACACCCCCAGATGAGGGAGCATCCCCCAAGCAAGGGGCCCTGACCAAAGGGGCTTATGCTGCCATTCTCAATGCCTTCTGGGTCCAGCCACCAGCCATGTGTACATGCACTCGACAAATTACAAAGCCTTCTCTGTTGTATCTCATTGAACCCTCCCAAAACAGCAATGAGATAACAGGGCAAAGATGGCCCTCACTCTACAGGTGGGAAGACTGATGTTCAGAGAAATTAACTTGCCCAAAGTCCCAGTGGTGGAGCAAGGGAATAAACCAAGGGCTTCTGCCTCCACGTCAAGAACCACTCAGAAGGCAACATTTCAACGAGGGACAGGGTACAAGGATAACCAAGGAAAGTTTCCCTCCAGTCACACATGCAATAGAGATGCAGAGAGAAGATGCGGGCGATCTACTGGGTATTTATTATGGGCCAGGCACCCACTATTACATTTAATTCTGACAGGGTTGACATCCTCCCTATTTTACAAAAGAAGAATTAGCAGTTGAGTAATTCACCCCTTGGCCTTCAAGACTATTGTCACAGTCCTGCCCTCAAGGAGACAAATACATTGTGGTAAATGCAGAGACAGAGGTATCTCTAGAAGGCCATGGTAACACTAAAGGGCAAGCTACTCTGCAGGCTTCAGGCCAAGCTTCTAGAAGGGATGTAACCCCAAACTGGCTCACGGAGGATAAGTAAAAGTTGGGCTGAGTCCTGAGGAGACAGACGTCAGCCACACTGAGGAGGGGGTGCTTCCCAGGCAGGAGGAAGAGCAAGAATAGAGGTGAGTGCCAACAGGGCACAAGGAACAGCCAGACTGTCACTGTGGTCTGAGGTGCCAGGCAGAACCATGTGCCCTGCTTGGACTCCTCAAACTTAAAACCAAATGGTTTTAAGCAGGACACCTATAAAGTTATCTTTCAACGGATGAGCCAGGTAGCAGTGGAGGATGGGTAAAAGGGCAACTAGCCAAAGGAACAGTGACAGTCTGGAAGGTTACTTCAGCTGTCTGTGCAATAAAGTGATATGGACCTCCATTTGTGGGGATGGAGAGGGAGAGGCACATTTGAGAAATATTTAGGAGGCAAATCAGAAAGGTGACTCATAGGACTAGTGAAAGAAGTCTTAGGTGACCCTGAGGTTTCCAGCTTATGTTCTTGGGAGGCTTCCAGTGAGATTAGGAAACACATGAAAAAAAATGCAGGGGAGAGGGTTGAAAGCAAAGAAGAGAGACTGCAGAAGTGATGAATTCAGTTTTTGACATATTGAATTTAAGGTGCCTTTGGGACATCCAAATGGAGGTGTCACACAGGATATATGAATCTCAAGCTCTAAAAAGTTTATAAAAATCAAATGATGGCCTTATTTACATCTAGTGCTGTACACTGCCTGGCAGTTTTCCCAGTGTGGAGAAAGACACAATCAGGGACACAGATGCTGCTGCCTGAACTGACATTTGGTAAAGCAGGGACAGTCAGCATGTTCTTGTAGGATCTCTGAGCCAGGAGTAAGCAGACTGAAGTCTTGTCTTGGTTCCATATCCACAAACTGTACCGTGTTCAACTTCTGGAGTAAATGCTAGATTCCCTACTTAACCAGTTCTGTGAGCTAGGACAACTTATTTAACCTCTCTGTGCTTCAATGTCCTCGTCTATAAAATGGGATGATGATCCTACCTACACCACTCAGAGCTATTGTGAGGGTCAAGTAACATAATACTGTGAAGTACTTTGCACAGACCCTGACACAGTAACATAGCACATGGCACTATCTATACGCAACTCTGATTAGTATGTATGAGGACAATAACATAAATAATTTGAGGGAGTCATTTCACTTCTGTGACTCTTATCTGTAAAATAGGGATAATGCCTGCTTTTTATGGGATTATTGGAGACTAAAATTAGATGACAGTGGACAGGAAAATTCATTTAAACCATAAAGTGCTACATAAGTAACAAATCGGGGCTGTTCAGCAGGGATCAAAGAGGTTGGTCCTCCCAGCAGCTCAAGTCTTCAGCGAATGATGCCAAGGATGTTTTGTTCCATGGTTGTCTGTTCTTGTTCTATAATACGCTGCTTTTGGTCCCAAGAGGAAGCCAGCCACACACTGAAGCCTGTGTAATGGGCTAAGTACAAAAAGTCACAGAAAAGAATACTATTCAGCCACAAAAAGGAATAAAATTTTGATACGCACGACAACATGGACGGACCTTAAAAACATTATGCTGAGTGTAGTAAGCCAGACAGAGAAGGACAAATATTATATGAGACTCCACTTATATACAGTGTCTAGAATAGGCAAATTCATAGAGACAGAAGGAAGAACAGAGGTTACTAGGGACTGGGGGAAAGAAGCCGTTATTGTTTAATGGGTACAGAGTTTATATTGGGAATGAAAAAGAAGTTTTGGGTATAGATAATGGTGACGGGTACAAAGTATTATGAATGTATTTGGTGCCACTGAGTTGTACACTTACATATGGTTATAATGATAAATATTATGATATATGCATATATTTTTAAGGCCATAAAAGAAGGGATCAAAACAAGAAGTAGACACTCAATGCAACCTGTTGCCAATGCCAGGAACATGAACAAAAGGGTCCCCAAAGGCTGGTTAGTGCAGCAGCAATGAACTGGCATTCTACATATCATCCTATTACAACAGGTAAATATCCCTATTACAACAGATAAACACACTGGCTTCAAAAGGACCCCCAAGCACTAAGCAAGTCAGTGCAAGAAACTGTGAACTGGGCTGGGCAATATTCAAATACTCCTGTGGAAACTCAATGACATTATTCCTTCCTCTTGGGCATAAACGGCTGAATAAACAAAGCACCTTATTTAAAAGTGAGCATGTGTTTGGCTCTGATAATAACTCCTGGTTCCTACTAACTCTTCTCTGCTAACAGATAATACATTCAGCAGCTCTGCCCCACCTTAGAAACCGTTCCTGAATCACTCACCTCAGAAGCACAATCAAACTATCCATACTGAGCAACTTTTCAGTCTGGTACAGATTCAAAGGAAAGAGAAATGTATTTTCTCATGTGTGGTCAGGTATTCAGTGGGTACATAGTGAACCAGATTCTCTTGAGGTGTGATTCCTGGGAATAAATTTCTGGAAATAATCTACCATTCTCGTCAGGCTCATGAATCCCTATTCACACTAGCCTTCTTGCTGCTCCTTGAACCTGCAAAGCCCATTCCTGCCCAGGGCCTTTGTACTTGCTGTTCCCTCAGGCTGGAACACTCTTCCTCCAGAAATCCACATGGTTCATTCCCTCTTTTCATTCACATTTCTAGAGACTCAAGGTTTACCAGAACTCAGATGTTTTCCTCAACAGTTTGTATAAAGTAGCCCCCACCACCTGATCTCCTGGCACTGTCTATCCTCATATCCTTCTCCGTCATTCTGCAGAGAATTCACATGTGATACTATAACATGTTTATTGTCTCCTCATACCAACCCAACCACCAGCTCCATGCAGACAAGGACTTTGTTTTGTAGACTGCTATATCCCCAGAGCCTAAAACATTATTGGCTCAAAAAAGGAAGTCAACACATTTTTATTTTTAATGAGTGGGGGGAAAATTAGGTTCTGCTATCAGTGTATCAATCTTTATATTGACGAGAACGCCCCGCCCCAGTATCTCTAAGAAAGCATTGATTTATTTAATTGGGTTGAGAGGAAGACAGCTGCAACCATCCCATCACACACTGCTCAACCCACATCAGGTGTTTTCTAAAGTTTAATAAAGTCTGGCCTTTTTAAGGAAAAAAAATTGGTAAACACCCAGTGTTTGGATGAACACATAATATGTGGTATATCCATACTTTGGAGTATTATTCAGTAAGTACTGATACATGCCACACCATGGATGAACCTTGAAAACACTATGCTAAGTGAAAGAAGTCATACATAAAAAGCTACATATTATATGATCCCGTGGTTATTAAATGTCCAAAATAGGCAAATCCATAAAGACAGAAAGTAGATTAGTGATTGCCTAGGGCTAGAAGCCTTGGAGAGATTGGGATATGATGAACTAGAGGTACAGGGGTTTTTGGGGGAGAGATAAAAATGTTCTAAAATTGATTGTGGTTACACAACACTATGAATATAATAAAACCCACTGAATTGCATACTTTAAATAGGTGAGCTGTATGGTATGGGATTTACGCCTCAATAAAGCTGTTACCCCCCCCCCAAAAAAACTGGCAAATTATGTTTGTTATATCATTTAAATACGTAAAACATAAAACTAGATATAAACTTACACAAATTTATAAATTAAACACAAATTATGTAAGCAATAAATTCAAATTAAAGGTATTAATGTCAGAGAAGACTTTGTCCTTTCAGCTGAAATGATATCACTGCTTACAACAGGAATATGCAGTGACCACATTATCCAAGTTCTTTTGAGTCTGGCATATGCATACTCAGGGGTGAAACTCAGAGTTTCGACAACCAGGATGGCACAGGTGCCAACAAATCAGAAAAGACACTGAAAGTAATCAGGACAAACCCCAGCCATAAGCAACTCAAACAGCAGCCCGAGGAGTACGGCTACATATCAGCCCTGCCTACAGTACCACGCATCACATGCAGACTCCATTTTCCTGTCACTTTCCTATATTCCAACTACTGCAAAACCTTAACTCATGGATCGTGACTGCACAACATACAGTCATGTGTTCTTCACCGTATTGGAATTCATTATATACATATTAAGTACTTTTCTGTTCTTTTCTCAAGGGCATAACAATTACAAAAGAACTATTTGGTGCCAACACAAGTAGAGACAAGTAGACAAGCCCAATCGTGTACGATAAAATCAAATGACAGTGCTTGGGCACAAGATGGCCCTACCAAATATCCCAAATAGGCTTATTTTACTTTGTTGTCATTAAGATAAAAGGAAAACACACAAATTTTAAATTCTTACAGAGAACTCTCAGACTCCTGAGAATACATCCCTAAATTCCAAGAGAGCCACACAACCCACTTTGAGAAACATTGATCTACAAATTGGTTAAAGAAAATAAGTTAACTGGCCTCAAAGCAATTGAATCCATGCCTTTAATAACAATAGCTAATGTTTTTTAGGTGCTTATATGTGGCTGACAGCCAACTGGTATGGTTTTCTGACCCCACCGTCCCTACCCAATACACAGTAATTAGAGAAGAGTCAAAGGAACTATTATTTACGGTGCAAAATCCATGCTAGGTGCTAAATTCAGTGTTTTGCACACATTCACATATAACTGTAAAACATATTTGCCAAGAAGATATTATCCCAATTCTACTGATGACTAGACAAAGACTGATGGGTTAAAAAATCTGTCCAGTATCAAAGAAGGAGATGTGAGGATGAGAAGCAGAGGTCACAGTGACATGACTGCTGGCTTTGAAGATGGAAAGGGGCCACAGGCCAAGGAATTCAGGCAGCCTCTAGCAGCTGGAAAAGCAAAGGAACAGATTCTTCCCTAGAGCCTCCAGAAGGAAAGCAGCCCTGCCAGCTCCTTCATTTCAGCCCCATTTCAGACTTTTGACCTCCAGAACTATAAGATAATAAGTTTCTGTTGTTTTAAGCCATTAAGTTTTCACAAATTTGTTACAGCAGCATAGTAAATTTTTTTTTATTGAATCATAATTAATTATACATGTTTTGAGGGTTCGATGTTGACATATGTTGATCAAATCATTATTAGCAGCATATATATTATTACAAATCGTACTTATTCTTGATGCCCCTTATCCAATCTCTCCCCATCCCCTTCTCCCTTCCCACCCCCACCCCCCACCTCTGATAACCCTAGATTTCTTCTCTCCTTCTGAAAGAATAATAGGCCCATGGCAGCAGCAGCCTGCCTGGTTGTGGGAGGAGGGGTTGGTCCCCAACTCCATCTTTTTTTTAAATTCTAAGTTGTTGTTGCAGAGCAGTTGGGTGGGAGGGGGAGAAGGGAAGGGGGAAGCAAATGGAGTGGGAGGAGGAAGGGGGGTGTGGTTGAGGCCTGTGGCACCCCCCTCATTCCTGCAGGAGAGACCACAAGACTTCCAGTGGTGGCTTGGTTGTTCCTAGGCTGAACGCAGATGTCAGGGAGGTGTGGCTAAAGCCCTTGGCCCCCTACCACCCTGGCTCAGAAGACCAGGGGGCTTCCAATGGTGGTTCAGTGGTCATCACTGGGCTGGTTGCAGATGTTGAGGGGGTGTGACTGAAGCCCTCGGCCCCCCACCACCCTGGCTTGGGAGCCTGGGGCACTTCCTGTGGCAGCTCGGTGGTTGTCACTGGACTGGGTGTGGGTGTTGGGGGGGCGTGGCTGAGGCCCTTGGCCCCCCACCATTCCAGTTCAGGAGGCCAGGATGCTTCCTGTGGAGGCTCAGTGGTCATCACTGGGCTGGTTGTGGCTGTCAGGGGCCAAGGCTGAGGCCCCCAGCCCTCCCTGGCTTGAGGGCCCAGGGAGCTTCTGGTCCTTCTAGGTTTTACAGGTGTTCTTTGGTGAAGTGAGACCTTTACTAGTTAATATCACACTTCACCTCTGGTCTGTGGTATTTTTTTCTTTCAGTTCTGTGTTGGATTATTTGTTGTTTCCACTACTTAAACTCTGCACAGGAACTAATTTGTTGTCTTTTGCTTACTTCTAAAATGGGGGATCTTCCTGTGCTGATCAGCACTTGAGCCCTGTGGTTGAGCTAACTGCTGCTTTGCTGTTGATTCCCTGGGGAAGGCTTTTTGTGCAGCTTGGGTTTTAAAGGTTGACTTTGTAGGTACTTCTGGGTCTCATGAGATCTGGTGCACCTAGGTTGTGTAGAAACTCTGGTCTGGGCCTGAGTCTTTTCATCAAACTGCACTCCCTACAGTTCTATATTCCTGAGCAGTCTCCACTGAGTGGTCCTGAGCTGACTGGGGAGCAGATCAGCTGTCCATGCTATGCCCCAGTGTTCCCCAGATGGGCCCATCTCCCCTACCGCCTGCACTCCAAACATCTCCCATGGGACAGCCATGTGCCGGTCCCCTGCGATGACTCACCAGCCTCTGAGTGGCTCCTTGCTCCTATGTGGGTCCACAGGAACCCTGTCAGTGGTACTGCTGGTCGGGGGGCCACAAAGACCCTCTTCTCCCCTGCCACCTACAAGAAACTTGATCCAAAGGGCACAGCAGCAGCTTTTGCCAGCTCCTGCTCCATGTGCTCACCAGCTCCAGCCTTGAAGCAACTGGGTTTGGAAATAGTGGGAGCAATTCTTTTTCTCACTGTGGCTTCTCCTGCCTTCATGAACTCCATGGTCTCTCCTCCTCTTCCCCTGAGCTATAGCAGCCCCACCTTGGCTGTTGCTGCTTTTTAATAGTTGTAAATTGGTTGATTTGTGGGAGAGAGTGACACTGGGGACCATCTATTCCTCCATCTTGACCAGAAGCCCAGCACAGTAAATTAAGAGTCATATTAATAACACGAGAGAAAGGTCTGTGTTACAACTTCAGCTGCTCAGATGTAGACTTGCCAACTCTGAACTTAGGACAAAGGAGTGAATGCTGCTGAGAGAAGAAAGTTATAGAGAGAGATGAAGTGACTCCTGGACAAGGCCTACCAGAGGGGGTAAAATATGGATTTCATGGCTGAATACATGAAGAGGCCATGTGCAGAGGCTTACTGCCAGTGGGGACAGAAACACACCTGTAGGTAGGAGGCACTCAACTCTAGTCACTGCCTCCATACAGCCACCCGTCCACTGAGTCCCTGGATGTTCTCCCAAGAGCATTTCATTCACATTCTCCCAAGAGAGCAGCCAGGGCCATTTTATGTTTGCCTGTTTTTTTGTTTTTCTTGAGCAATTTCTGGAAGAACTGGCAAACCTGAAAGGGAGCTACAGGGAAGGAAGGGCTCGGCCGTCTTCTCGTCATTCTGTTTAAGGACACTAACCAAAAAACACTCCCGCGCAGCCACACTTGAGAAATCAAGTCATTATTAAATAGGATATTCAGATGCCATACTGTACTATTTTGACAGCTGTTCGCAGTGTGGCCAGGAGCTTGCCCAACCACAGCCAGAGGAGCCACAATGGGAGACTAAACGTCTCTAAGTGTCATCTGGCCACAAGCACACATGCCTCCAGTGTCCAGGCTGCCCTGGCCTCTGGGAGGCTACACCGCATTTCTATCGCAGGGATCTGTCTCCTGGTTTGTAGTAGCCAGAAGTCCAGTCTTCAGCAACAATGACAGCTGTCCCCTTTCCAGCACCGAAGACCCACCAAAATGGCTTTCTCCATTCTCATCTGAGGCTTCTCTTCCTGCAGCTACAACAGGTTCAAAGGAGAGGGCATAAGAAAGCATGCTGGAGCCCAGCCTGCACCCTGGCTCTAGCACACCAGTATCCTTGGCAAAGCTACAGAACTGGTCAAGTCTGACTTCAGTGCAGCCTTCCTCCTTCTGGAACCCCCTCAGTGGAGACCCCTGGGTTTCAGTGCTTTTTGCTCACATACTTATGAACAAAGATTAATTTTCTCAGTCACTCAACAAATGCTGACTGAGCACAGACAGGCACAGTGCCAGACACTGGGAATAGAGTTGCTACAAGTGCTACAAAAGAGTGGGGTATGGTGCCTCAAGAACAGGAGAGGACAAGATGACCTTGTCAGGAAAGACCTCCCCAAGGAAGGGCTGTTTGCACTGCAACCTGAAAAAAGATGCTGGCTATTAAAAGGAGCTAGATGAGGCAGCTCGATATCTCTCAGTATTTATCTGCATTTGTGAAATGCTGTGAAACCCAAAGGAAGGTATAAAAATGATGCTAATGAATATAAATAGCCTTTTATGGTTTATAAAGCATTTTTTCATGCATTACCCTAGATTCAACAACAGCACTGGCGAGACAGAACAAGAAATATCCTGCTTTTTTATAAATGAGGAAACAGATTAACAACAGTCAGATGCCTTGCAAGATTACACATTAAGTCAAGAAGACTCAAGCCCAACTCTCATTATTCCTCATTGAGAGCTCTTTTGACTATGCAGTGCTGCCTTCCCAAGGAAGCTAAAAAGTGAAATGTCAGGAATTGGTGTTAATATTTGGGAACAAAGGACGTGCAAATCATACCAAACATTTGGCTGCTGGATTCACTTATTCATACCACAGGCTTGATGGTAAGTGCCAGCAACCTGGGTTCAGCACTCCTGGCCACCCATCCCCTTCAAACAGCAGCCTTCAAGCAAGCAACCCCAGCATCAGACCAACCCTGGGCTCACACCTCGTGAATTGTTCTAAGCTATACAGATTAAAATTAGTTTTTTTTAAAAAAAGAGCCAATTCCCTCTTCTCTCATTCTCCTCTTCCTTGCACTCTTCCAGCTGGCATCTTCTCAGACCTTTGGATCCTTGGTAGACAAACAGCAGGACAATCATCCAATGGCTCTGGCTTCCTTCTTGCCTAGGTCATTCTAGAGACGAGAAGGTAAACTATGGATAAACCCAATAGCAGGCAGCTGCACAGAGTGGGGAAAACTACCAGATCTGAAAGCACAGGACTATAGGTTTAGTCTTGGCTCTAACACTTAGCTTTTCCTCTTTGGTAGACAATAAACAAGAGAGGTGTGATAGGTAGAATAATGGGCCCTCAAAGATGTTTGTGTCCTAATCCCTGGAACCTGTGAATATGTCACCTTACATGACAAGAAGGACTTTGCAGATGTGATTAAGAATCTTGAAATGGAAAGATTCTACTGGATTATCTAGGTGGGCCCAGTGTAATCACAAGGGTTCTTATAAGAGGGAATAGAGAGGGTCAGAGTCAGAGAAGGGGATGTGACAATAGAAGCAGAGTGATAAGGCCACAAGTCAAGGAATGAGGGCATCCTCTGGAATCTGGAAAAGGCAAGGAACAGATTTTCCCCTGCAGCTTCCAGAAGTAATGCAGCCCTGCTGACACATTTTCATTTTAACCCAAAACACCCATTTCAAACTTCTGAACTCCAGAACTCTAAGATAATAAATCTGTGTTGTTTTAAAACAGTAAGTTTCTGGTAATTTGTTATAGCAGCAATAGTAACTAATATAAAAAATGAGGGGAAATGATGATTTCTTAAGAGTAAAACAAACAAGGGAACAGAGCAGGGTCATTCTATATACAAGGGGACCAGCTACCGATACCTCTCTCAGCCTTGGGGAAAGTGGCAGATCCCGAATTAGGAAACAAAGAAATAGGACAGTGGGGCAGATCCCAAAACTATTGCTACACCCATCATTGCTATTCATCGAGCTTGGTTATTAGGCTCCCCAAAGTTCACCCCAAATCTGAATGGACCAGCGGAAGTCCCTAGAAGTTGTCTAAAGAAAGCAAGGAAGCAAAGAATGTGTGGTGAATTTTGACTGGCCTTACTCTGCAACAGTGGAAAGTGTGCTAGACTGGGTATCTCTCCTCCTGTGGGACTTGGACCTCACCCTCACTTTCCCTCTATAAAATCCAGTGAACAAACTGATGAGCTGCAATTAAAGTCACTTCAAACAATGAGGGATGTGCTATGACTCTGCATGTTTGAAGTACATAATTAGACTGAATTAAAGCAGGCGCATTTTATTGGAAAGACACTTAAGTCACTCATTCGTTCATGCACCAATTGTCAGACACTTTGCTAGGTATTTGAAGTTCAAAGATAGTTTCAATGTGATGTGGTCATTTCCTCTTAAGGGCTGCCAGTCTTCCTAAAGCTGTGATATCCTCATCTCAGGGGCCATCTGGGCTCACCATCTACTGATCATTGACTCCATCTCTCAGTACCCCCTAAGGCCTTCCACTCCTGTCTCCCCTAAATTGGGTTAGATCTCTCACTTACACACTTTCTTAATTTCTTGCCCTTTTTTAAATAACTTACGTAATTATTCACATACCTATCTCATCCATTGCTGAGTATCAGCACTCGACAGAGAGCTATTAAGCATAGCACAGTATCAGTGCTCAAAAATATCGGATGAATGAATGAAAACACACACATACACACACACACACATCCATGGCCGACATGGAAAGTAAGCCAGCCCCCTTCCTCCCTCCTTGCCCCACCTGCCTATCTCTCATTAAAGAGAGGTAATGTGAAGTGATTGAATTATGTCCCTCAAAGTTCAAATATTAGAAGCTTAACTCCCACTGTAACTATCGAGGGTGGGAAATCCTGCTATGGTAATTGAAAGGTGGGGCCTTGAAGAGGTGATTAGATTGTAGGATCATGCATGATCCTACAATCTAATAGTGAATGGATTAATAATGGTGGTCAGGGACATGGTTCTGAGGACTTTAAAAGGGGAGCATGTGAGAGTCTCTCTTTCTCTGCTAGGCCATTTTCTGCCATGTGAGACCCCTGTATTGCTGTAAAGCCACCACCAAAGAAGACCCTCACAAAACATGTTTCCTAGACTTTGGACTTCCCAGTCTCTGAAACTGTAAGCAATAAATTCCATTTCTTTTACAAATTACCCAGTTCCAGGTATTCTGTTATAAGCAACAGAAACAGACAGATACAGGTAACAAATAGGAACACATTGCGCTGGTAAAACGAAATAATATACGTGAAAGCATGTTTAAAGTTGTAACTGTGAGAAAAATAAGTATATATGAGTAATAATTACTGGCTACAGGGCAAGAGGAAGCACTAAACACCCTTCCCCAGCTGAGGCGGGGCCGACTGTCCTGCTCCTCAGTCCACCCCCCAATCCGTCCCCCAGGTCTCAGGCCCTCACCTGTGTGGTCTCCACTCTCAGCAGCCTCCAAACACACTGCCCCAGGAACAGACCAACACTGGTCACCAGAAGCCAGACACAGCCCCTGACTGAGAGCTGTGCACACAGATAGAGTCTCTGCATGGCCAGGCCAGGGCCACAAGCAGTTATACCTGGGGGATTGTTAGAGAAGCAGAAGGTGAAAGGGCTCCACTCAGGAGAGGCTTTTTAAGAAGCCCCAATAAATTCATCCACGTGAGCACTTCTTCATACCAAGGATTGCACCAATACTGAAGTCACAACCATCCACAAGGACATCCCAAATCCGATCCTCAGAAGTACAGTATAAGGAAACCTGTCCCCTGGAAGGAGCAGTTCAGCCAGGAGGCCCCTGTGATAGCAAGCAACCTGGCAATCCACTGTGAACACGTGTTCTGCTTCATGAGACCACCCAGAATTACTCAAAGTGCTTGCCAGAAAAGGAAAACCTGTCTGTTTAAAGGGCTAGCACCCACATAAGCACACGTGTTACTGATGGGGGAAAAAAAAACTTTGAAATCCTGTGCACTGTTGGTGGAAATGCAAAGAGGTACAGCCATTATGGAAAACAATATGGAAGTTCCTCAAAAAATTAAAAGTGGAATTACTATATGATCCAGCAATCCCTCTCCTGGGTATGTATCACAAAAAATTCAAAGCAGGATCTCAAAGAGATATTTGCATACCCATGTTCACTGCAGCACTATTTACAATAGCCAAGAGGTAGAAGCAACCCAAATATTCATCAATAGTTGAACAGATAAAGAGAATAGGGTATATCCATACAATGGAATACTACGCAGCCTTAAAAAGGAAGGAAATCCTGTCACATGCTGCAACATGGATGAACCTCAAAAACATTATGGTAAGTGAAATAAACTAGTCACAATTCCACTCATATGAAGTATCTAAAGGAGTCAAAATCACAGAAACAGAAAGTAGAAAGGTCGTTGCCAAGGGCTGAGGGGAGGGAGTAAGCCAATTATATATAGTGGGTATTAAGTTTCAGTTTTGAAAAATGAAAAAGTTCTACAGATCTGTGGCACAAGAGTGTGAATATATGTAACAGTACTGAAATAGTACACTTAAAAATAGTTAAATGTTATGCATTTTTAGTCATAAAAAATCTCACATACTAAAAAAGAAAAAAGAAAAAGATGCCCAAGACAGATAACATTAAGTTCAGACAGAACATAAGAGACCAAATGAGAAACAGGGAGAAGGAAGAAAAGCACCAGTCAAATCAACACAGTCCGTATATTTAGCTCAGAGTTCACATAGGGGTGTGGGGCTGGGCAAGGAACAGAAATTCATGCACCTGCTGCAGCACCAGCTCAAAGGATGAATGTGAACACCCTATGCTATGGGTCAAGTGTGTCTCCCAACAGCTCATGCATCAGAAACTTGATCTCTGCAAGTGTTAAGAGGGTGGGGCTTAATTAGACTCAGTCTAATTAAGGTATTTGAAAAGTGGGTACCTTTAAGAGGTGACTAGATTGTAGCAACTGTGCCTTCATGAATGGATTGATCCATTCATGGGTGATGAGCATGGTTCTGATAGCTTTAAAAGGAGAGCAAGGGAGAAGGTTAGCTCTCTCTTGCTCAGCTCATTCTTGCCATGTGATACCCAAAGAGTTGCTGTAGAAAGCCCTCACCAGAAGTGTTCCCTAGACTTTGGACTTCTCAGTCTCCAAAACAATAAGAAATAAATTTCATTTCTTTATAAATTACCCAGTTTCAGGTATTCTGTTGTAAGCAACAGAAACAGACTAATACACCCTCAGGCAGGTCCCTTCACTCCCTGAGTGCTTCCCCCTCTGGGAAAAAAGGCAGTCTTCACTGTCCCATCTGCTGTCCCATGTGGCGATCCAGAAAGGGTCGGGGAGAACAGCATCTCAAGAGAATGGCAAGGCACAATGGGTCTCACACATGTAAGTCTCTGGGATCCTTACCATCGCGGGGGTTCTCTGAGAACTACCCACTGCTCTGGCCAAGTTGCAAGGCCTGTGTTCCCTGAACCCACAAGAGCACCCAGCAACCAAAAACCTCACAGTATACTGCCCAATGTTATCCTAGCACCACTCAACATAAAAGGACAAAGTCTGCAATAGTCCTTTATGCAGAAATGCCATGCCCTAGTTCCTGACAGCTATAATTATAGCCAAAACAGCTTTTGAAAGGGAAAGAAGAAAAGAAAATAGCAGCCTGGACCTAGCAGTGAATTGTGAGGCTTGGGGTAAAACACACAACCGGGGCAATTTGCTATTAATGGTGGCCAGTCTAAACAAGCGACTGGACAGCCAGACCAAACAGCTTTCTGGCCAATTAATTTCTCCCTCTAATTTAATGAGCTGCTCATTAAGCACTGGAAGCAGCTCACAAGAAGGCAGCTGCAGAAAGAGGCACATGGGCCACAATGGCTGGCAGGTGATGAGGGAAGAGGAGACTGGAGCCACACTCAGGCCCCAAATGCCTACAGATCCCATGCTTGGCCAGCCCCACCCCAAGCCCCGGCCTGCTCTTGCTTCCAGGCAGTGTTTTCCTGGACTTCTGTTTGTTCAACAAAGTTGTGTTTCTGCCACTGGCTCCCTTACTGGGGAGGTTCCATGTCCTAGTTTTTTAGTTCCCCAACTGGGTTCATAATTCATATTAGCATCACAAAGAGCCTTCAGCGGGCTTACAAAGGGGTCAGCACAGTCTTGGGTGTGAATCCCACTCTGCCTATGAACAGCAACTTGACCTAGATTTAACCTGCTCAAGGTTTCATTTCCTCATCTATAAAATGTAAAATAATATCCTCACTTCATCCAGAGTAGTTGTAAATAGTAAATAAAATAATAACATATAATTTCAACATTAAAAAGCTTAACAGATCACCTGACACATAAGTAGCTATTACTAGTGGTAGCTACTATGAGGGTACTTCAAAAAGTTTGTGGAAAAATAGAACTGAAAGGTAATACAAATCTTTCTATGAACTTTATGAAGTTTTCTCATATTAACAGAGATACAGTATCACTTCCATAATGACAGTGATATTAGTGACAACATATTTCCTGTCTTAGTCAAATGAAAATAAAAGAGGGACTTTTTTGGTTGAAACCCCAAGGACAGGCCAGCTCCAGGTCTGGTCCTTCTTGTTACAGCAGCAAGAATGAGAGCCACGGTGAGAGCAGCAGCCCATCCTAACAATGGTAACACCCTGAACAGTATTTGCGGGCCCCGTCTCTGCTTCCTTTATCTTCCAGCTCAGAGAGAAAGCACAGTGATAGAAGAAGAGGAGACAAGGCCTGCAAATACTGAACCCCAAGCCTGCAGCCAAGGGGCGACAAATGCTCTCATGAGACCAAGTGGAGAAACGCATCCAGGCCACCTGCCTGACCTTCCTGGACCCCTGTGACTCCTCACTATGCCTCTCTGAGCCTCAATTTAATCTAGAAAATGAGGGCAACATCACCCCCCACTTCACAGCTTGCTGTGAAGATTAAATGAGATAACTCATGTGAAAGTGCTTTGAAGCTACTTGTTACTGTGTACATGATAAATACTTTGGTGTGTTTCATAGTAGCCTCAGTAAATTCACTCAATAAAGAAATGCTCAAATACTGGAAGGATCAAGGCAGTAAAAAGGTTATTTTATTAGGCTGATGAACTACTCAGGGAAACAGCAGCAAACATGCTCATTTTCTTCCCAATGTTGCATTGAGGTTTCTGTTGATCATATGAAGAACTGGCTGAAAGTAAAACTAACAAAAAAAATAAAATAAAATTCCCAGCATCAGTTACATGTTTTCCATTTAGTGAGTAGATTATTCTAAAAGACAATGAGCCCAAACCAGATTTGCATCCACGGATGACCAATCCAGCCACTCCAACACCAATTCTCTCTAAAAAACCATTTATATCCACTTGACCAATCCAAAACCTACCTTTGAAATACATAAGTATAAGGTTATTTCTCCTGTTCCAGTGCATAGCACGTGGACAAACTCCATCATATGGATCAAAAGACAATCTAATTCTTGTTCAACCTCTCGGAAGGTATACCAAACTCTTCTAAAGGATCAAAAATGGCAGAGGAGAATGCACACACACTCCTGGAGCGTGAAGCAGCTTGCCAAGGAAATTTCATTGAAATCTCACATTCAGACTTAAAACTTCAAGTAAATTTTAGAATTTACAGAATAATAAATTACCTTCCTCTAATGTTTTGACTCAATTGCCAGTTAATTACTAAGACTTTTCTTTAAAATCTTTGAGTAAAGAAGACACTTCACCATTCTCTTCCACTCCCTGACCAACCACCACACATCCTCAAGTGTAACACACACCTCAGTTTGAGGAGCTACAGATCACGAGAGAGGGAAGACAGTACCCCTCCAGCCATCACATCCATTTTAACCTTGGCCTTTTATCAAGATCAACCACCCAACTCAGAACAGCTTTCTGGGCTGTATAGGAAAGAAGGAGTCTGGGGTTTGCAACGAGTGCAGCCGTCCATTCTGGCACCTTCAGCACTACCTAAAAGGGCCAGCAGCTAAGATGCTGGAATTCCAGCTCCACACAGCCCCAGCCTCAGCCACTCACCCGAATCCGGCGCATGGCAGCCACAATCTCCACCCGGCTGTTGGGCCTCGGCACATCCAGGCTTCCTACATACTGTGGGAAAGAAGCAAACACTCATTGAGAAGAGAGGTGGCAAGTATCCCTCATCACAGAATGACATTGGGGGAAGGTCATACGGTTCTTCTCCCCATTTTACAGATGAGGAAATTAAGAGCTAATAGGGTATTTTGTTTCGGCAGTTTCTAACTTTATCAATAGCAACTTAACCAGAAATGACTGCTTCCTTTTTCGTCTTGCTCTTGAACAGAGATGCAGCAGAGCATTGTGATTCACTAAGCAGCCTTCCGAATCAGAAAGTCTTAGCTGTGAAGACTCTCCTGACACCACCTTCATGGCAAGGCACTTTGCCTTTTTTGATCTCAATTTCCTCATCTATAAAATGGGATTGTGGCGAAGATCAAATGAGATAAAACTTCTAACACAAGAGTGCTTGGCAAATACTAATGCACTCCGAAAAAAGGGAATATATGAGTATACTTTTTAAAAATTAATAATTGGAACTTCACTGAGCCCTAGATGTGCTGGAGACCTCATAAATTTAAGTAAGTTCTTGATTAGAGGGAAAAAATGGACTAATTTTTTTATTAAAGAATTTAACATGATTATACTTTTAAGTTATTTTCAAAAACCAAATTACATGCAGGTTAATGTTTAATATGAGTAATTTCTTGTTGTAAGCTATTCAAATAACGCAGAAATATGCAGAGCAAAAGAATAAAGACCCCGCTGTCAACAGTTTGGTATATGTCACTCTTTTTGTGTATTGACGGACATATATTCATAGGCAGGGAATTTGTTTTATGTAAAATGGTCCGCATTAAATTGTTCTACAATTTGGTTTTTTTGACATTAAATACAACTTGGGTATCTTCCTATGCCAGTGCATACAGGTCTATCACATTACACATAATGGCTCCCCTTCTGCTGGATACAATGCTAGGTCACAATGACAAACAAAAAGCTTCCACGAAGTTCCTCATCTACACATCTTTGAGTTCATCCAAGTAGCTCTACATGCTGGATTCCTAGAAGTAAAACTGTGGGATCAAAAGTATAGATAATCTGTAGGTATCATTCCTTATAAGGACAAAACCAGAAAAAAGGAGAGGAGAACAATCCAACATTTATTAAGCATATATGGTATTAATTCCTTCATATACACCATCCCATTACATACTGACCCACTGGGATTTGCCTTTCTTTTTACACACAAATTACATAAAACAGCCCACGGGATATCCTGGAAAGTAACAGCCCCAGAATAACTTGAAAGTCCACCTAAGCAACGATGGCATTAACAGAAGATAAGAGTAGAACAGTCATCTATGCAGGAAAGGTATTTCCAGCAGTTACGGGAAAAGAAAGTTTTCCCGAAATTTGGAGCTAAGGACTGACTACAGAGAGGAGGGTTTCAAAAACTAAATACTGCAAAGGATTTCCCCTAGTATTGATCAACAGTCTGTGCCAACACACTGAAGAGCACAATTCCGAGCAGCCAGTGGTGAGCAATGCATTTTGGCCCTAAGGGGACAGCCCCACCACCCCGGTGGCAGCAACATACCTATTGATAAAGAACCTCGCAACTCACTACGGCAAATGAAGCTACCTAGATCTATCGTGTGGTCAGATTTAACCGTGGTTGGCATTTCTCCCCTCTGAGGCCACACAGTCTGTCAATATGTCAGTGACCTATACAGCCGGGAATGACATGAAGCCCAGGTTCATGACTGCCCAACTTCAAAGTCTCTCCAGCCAGGGGCAGTTTCTACGCTCCGTCTCCTAGATGTTGCATGGCTGATGGCTCTTGCCCTGAACTCTCTGCAGTCAGGAACATGTGCCTTCGGGGGCTCCTGTTCTCTCAGCCATCACGTGAAAGCTGGGACCTCAGGACCAAGCAAGGTCACCGGTCACAGGAAGCCTGAGGGGCTATGCAGTCTTCCCACACTGATCTCTGCCAGACCAGGAAAGGAGCTGCTGCCCAGTGAGACCCCCCCCCCCGGGCCTGCACACAAACGCCCAGATGGGACCCATCCCACCCTGCTACCCCCACCCTGGCCAGTCTCCCCCTCCTCAGGAAGGGAGAATATCAGGATGACAGAGGCAACAGAGAGAGGAAAGGCAGCTTTCAGCTTTGGGTAAGGTTTCCTAACAAGGGGCTCACATTAAGACACTCAAGATGTTCACCCCACAGGTGCCTCCCTTCACTCCATCAGCCACCACCCAAGCTGGTACATGTGCATGCATACGCCACACCTCTTCACACACACTTGCCGTGTGCATGTGTCACGCACCTCACATGTCACACGCTCTCCTCACATCACAAACCCACTGACACATCACACTCACACCACACACTCACTCTTCTTCCTTCCTTCCCAGTCATGTGAAGAAAATCACTAACCTGCCATTCTGAAAATGTGTCTGGAACAGATAACACATATCTACTATTAGTGCCTTAGTTGATCCAAAGAGATAAAAGGATATACAAAGTAAGATTCAGGTCTACGTCTCCTATACAAAAGCTAAAGATCCACACTAGTAACATGAATCAAAAAGCAGAACCACAATGCCAGGGAAGCAGAGGAAGGGTCAGAAAGCCTACTGCTCAGGGCAAAACCAGAGAGTGTGATAAGGGAATACCACCTTTCTTTACCAGTATGACACCACAACAAAGAGAGTATCTCGGTGGCTAACCATCACCACCTCCACAACTAACTTCCATCTGCACCCAAGCCTCTATCTTGACCAAAGTGTAATCTAAAACCAGACCCATTCACTGGAGGGTGGTCCTTACAACAGCTCAGTTTCAATGGTCAGGCTCGCCATCGTTTCTCTGATAAACTGAACCTAGGCTGGCACCCTCCCACACTAGATTGGAAAGTTAGCTCAGTGGGAGAACAGGTTCAGGCTGAGAACCAAAAACCTTCAGAGATCCAGGCTCCATCACTTCCTACAGGGATCAAGCAAAACCAATTCCCCGTCTTCAGTCAAAGGCAGATGGATAGTGTCAGGTTACCACTCAGCAATGGCATTCCCTTTCTCTGCCTCTTCTGCAGGACCCTGGGTTCCAAGGGCTCTCGGACAATGGAGGTGTTGGCCCAATGCGTGGGAATTGGAGGAATAATTTCCAAAACGAAAACTTATGCTTTCTTTTCCCCCTTCCTGTCCTCCCAACCCCATCTTGTTCATTCCCTAGCCTTCCTCCTCTTGGTTAACAGCACCCAGGAAATCCACCAGTTGTTCAAGCCTGAAACCTGGGTGTCATCCTTGAACAGGCTTCTCCCTATCACAGTGATCAGGACCTGTCAATTCTCTCCCCTCTGCCTCTCCCAGAAAACCCTCCCCTCTCACTTAATCGACACAAGGGCCTTCTCACTGGTTTCTATACCAGGCCTATAGCCCCCTCCAAACCATTCTCCACAAGCCTGTCAGAGCGATCTTTTTATAAAGTACACATGAGATCATTTTATTGCCTTGCTTCAGAACCTCCCATGTTTGCTTCCATCTGCTCTGAAGACAACAATCAAAATCCTCAGCATGGCCTACACAGCCCACATGGCTCAGCTTCATCTCGCACCAGTGGCCTCTCCAATTGCTCAGAAGTTTCTCAAACACACCACATCTCTTCACATTCAAGGGCTTCTACGTATGCTCTTCCCTGTGCACAGAACACTCTTCCTTTAACCTCTTTTTCCCTAATCGTCCAACACTCATGATCCTCTAGATCTCTGTTCAATCACTACACCCCCTTTGCTGACCTCCGGGAAGGTAAGATGCCATATGGAGGACTCCCAAAATGCCCTGCAGCTCTCATTTACAGCATCAACACGTGGCTAAATACATGCTGTATTGGTCACTGGATGACCATGCCTACCACAGGTCCAGGCACATAGGTGACTGACTGGAATCCTCCAGAATGAATGCATATTCACAAGCTATAAGGAAGATGCAAACGATACTGGGTAATCAAGATAAGAGATTATCTGTATCTGTTTTATCTGTGGCTTCATCTACCAGACAAGCAGGCATTAACTGCAAATAAGTTAACCAAAGGACTTCAAATATTTTTATAAGTTTCTGGACAACCTTAGTCTCGTTACTAGGTTAATATCTCATGAAATGTTTTCATTTTCTTGCTTCCACCCTATTTTCTGAAGATTAACTTCTGAAGACACTGATAAATTGAACTGTACTGCTTCCTGGTACCTGAATCATAACAGGAAAAGCAACAAGACAGAATGGCTTGAAACATTCATCAATATAATCGCCACCCATAGACTTGTTAGACTTTCTGCCATCACCTTCCTCTGGAACTCCCTTTATTTACGATGCTTCTGTCAGGTGCTTCCAGAGACAAGGTAAAAATTTATATATCAGTCAAAAATAAATGCATCAGATGACTCTGCTTCTGATAAAGCTAGAGAAGCTGATATCAGACTAAGCCTCCAATAAATAACAAATATAAACTCTGAACAAGATACAAAAATAATAACTTTGCATAGAATGTACAACAGAAAATGTGAACCATAATATAAATTATAAATGTTAGTTAATAATAATGCATCAATGTTGGTCATCAATTGGAACAAATGTACCCACTAATGTAAGATGTTAATAATATGAGAAACTATGTGGGGGGAACAGGGTACATGAGAACACTGTCCTTACAGCTCAATTCTTCTGTAAACCTAAATAAAACTGCTCTAAAAAATAAAGTCTATTACTTAAAATAATAGTAAATAACTTTGAAAATACTGGAGAGAGACCAAAACGAGGCAGAGACTGGTGGGAAATCAATCCTTGAAAGGAGGGAACTGTGCTAGATGAGACTCAGGTGTGTGCAGTTTTTCACCTGGCAGCACAACCCCAAAGGCACAGCATGGGCCAGCTGGAGCTCCGGCGGAAAAGCTCACTCTGACCACGAAGAGTTGGACTCCAGAGAATGGGAGAGCCAGAGGAGCTTGAAAGTGAGAGTAGAAATCCCACAGTGGAGGGAGCCACAGAGGGGTTGTCCCCAAAGTCATGAGTAAACCCAACCAGGTCCCTGGCTGACCCCTGTGCCCAGGAGACTCCAAGGAGCCCACCAGAAAGGGGCAGCTGGCAGAACAGAACAGAACAACTGAGTGGAGGCTTTAACTGCAGCTCACCTCAGGGGAGGCAGATTTAGGACTTAAGACCAGCCTAGTTTAACTGTCTTTAAGAAAAAGAAAACACTCTTCAAAAGAGGTCGGCAGAATCTTCTGTCATGGGTGTATTCAAATCCCATTGACTGGCCAGAGCAGGGATGGGGAAAGAGCAGGACCCCCATAAATGGGCACCACCCCTGGATCTGCTGCATTCTCAGCTCTCATGTCCTCTCTGAAACTGCTCACTTCTACAGCCTCAGCCCACAGCACACACCGTGTGATGTTCAGGAGTAACCCCTTTCCTTCACAGAGAAAGACAGTGAGCCTAAAGCAGTTAGCAGATGGCAGACAAGAGGCAAGTTCTCTCCCACGCTCCTGGCTTCTAGTCCAGGACACACACACCCCCAGCATTCTTCCCAATTCTCTCCCTTGGGGGTCCCAAACCCAATTTGGTTTCTATTCGATTACCCCACCCACTTCCTCATATCTATCCCTCTGGTCTCCAGGCCACACCGTGCCTCTATCCAAAACACACACTAGCATAAAGAAATCTGACACGCTACTTGTGTCTAGGAATCACTTCCTGTGATGTACCCATCTGAGTTAGTCCCCTAACCTATCCTCTGTCCTGATACCTTCCAGAAACACAGAATCATAGAAGAGGATTTCAAATCCAAAGGGAACCTTAGGAATCATGTCCAAGGTTACTTTACAGAGAAGAAGGATTAAAGAAGAACATATGAAAAGTATTAGCACAGCCAGGATATCCTGCCAGTGCTAATATTCACTATTATGAGCC
The DNA here is from genome assembly GCF_027409185.1 of Cynocephalus volans. Lineage (NCBI taxonomy): Eukaryota > Metazoa > Chordata > Mammalia > Dermoptera > Cynocephalidae > Cynocephalus > Cynocephalus volans. The sequence continues at coordinate 119,761,872 of NC_084467.1, read as the reverse complement.
CATCTGAAGCTGCTCTTTTTCACATCACCCTATTTGTATCTTTCCCGGCATTTAACATGGTCTGCAATTATGAGGTTTGCTTTGTGTACGTGGTGACAGTCCTCCCCAGGAGAGTATGAGTTACTTGAGGGCTGGGACCTCACCTCATATTCCCTATATTCCTAGCCCTTAGAACAGGACATGGCAGAGTAAGATTCAAATATTTGCTGAATGAATGAGGGGGGACTGAAGCCTTATAGGAGTAAAGTACCCTGGCCAAGGACACCATCAGTTCATGACAGAACCAGGGCTGAAAAGGTCGCTCTCCCAACTCCAGGGCAGCACAACTGCTACCGAAGGAAAGTCCTTCTCTGACTGCAGGAACTGCTCTTGTGCGCAGCTGAGCATCCTGCTGAGCAGGATTATAAATGTGACCTGGGTGAAAGTTCTCGCCTCATTTAGCATGGAACAAAGCAGCATTAACTGCAGGAGCAGCCACAGATTCCAGGGCACACACTCAGCAAATGACCTTCTAACTAAACATTCTGGGGGAGGGGAGGAAAAACAGAAAAGTTGGCTGAGTAGTGCCCCACTCCTTGCTTCTGAGGCTTGCTCTGTGCTCTCAAACTGTCAAGGCGTAGGGGGCCTGCGGTAGGGACTGGAAGCACCCATACGGACATTTACCAGCGTCCTTACTCCCAACCGCAAAGGAGACAGAAGGCTCAGTGCAGATCCTGCTCTCCCTCAACACCCCCACACACACACCCATCAGAAAAGCTTCCAAAATGCTTGAAATGCAGCTGCACACCACGTCTTTACTTATTTGTAGTCTAAGAGGAATGAAGCACTTATATTTCTTCCTCTCTCTCCCAGCCTTTCTGAAAAAGGAAGCACTATTTGAAGGCCATCTGATGCAACTGTGTCACTATTGATCAGTAGCTCAGCGGGGGCCGATGAATGTGCCGGAGATCACAGCAGAATCCTTCCTGCTCCTCAACATTAAGGGGCTGGGTGCAAAATAATTGTGGTGATTTGTTTTTATGCTAACGTCATGCAGTTCTCTAAAAGAGACAGAGGGTAAGACGGAACCATCCATCCAACATGCCCATGGGGAGGCTGTCTCTTTCAGTTCTTTCAGTATCCATCAGCAAAAGCTTAGATGGGTTGGCTTGATTATTTTTCTTTATTATGAGGATCTGAGAGATATGGCAAAGAGGAGAAATAAGACAGAGAAACTGTTCTGGCCTTCCAATTATTAGCTCTGAAAGAAAGCCTCAGCTCAGCGATTAAAATCTCTGGCTCCTGTCACAGAGGCAGGAATGGGGCAGAAGCCAGGATGGCATCTAGGCGGGCAGCACCTTCTGCCATGCCTATCTGGTATGCTTACTTGGCCAGCGGGTTATTTCTCTTATAGAAAAGAAAGGAAAAGGGAGAAAGTCCTAGGCATGGTGAGAGGAAAGAGAAACACTGACAAAGGCTATATGATAATTAAATCATCACCTGTAAAACAATCAGGTAAACGAGGCATGGAGAGATGAACAAGGAATACTAGGAAAGCAATAGGGAAATCAGACCCAATGGTGGAGCTTAAGTGGCCTTAAACGTCATTTGATCCAACCCTTCATTTAATAGAAGGTAAAATTAAGGCTCAGAGAAAGAATGGAAACATAACTTGTGAGTGGCAGAATCAGAGCCAGTGTGGGTCTCCCTACCCTGCACTGCCACACTAATACTTCAGAAGGAAATAAGCAATCAGGATGAACACAAGCCAATGTCCCATTAAGGTATTAAACTCAAATTGAGCTGCATGAGGACACCTGTGCTTGGATACCCAAATGGTTGCAAGGCCAAAAACAAACCAATGAAAAATTGCAAGGTACCAAGATTTGCAGGAATCCCTATTTGGTTCATTCAAATGACTGTGAGAATGTAACTAAAGACGTATGTTAATGAAAATGGAGGGAAGGGGAGGAGGGGTCATTGAGAAATTGGTAAAGGGTCTCAAAGGATGATTATGTTGTGTAATGATGAATATACTAATTATCCTGATTTGATCACACATTGTACACCGAAATTGATATTCAACTCTAACGTACAAATATGTATAATCAATTATGTTCAATTTTTTTAAAAAGCTTGGAATAAAGAAAATGGAGCAATGACACTGAAGGAGGGAAAAGACAATCCCACTACTGGAGAGGAACAGGGATTGAAGAAAGGAAGAGATGAAAGTCCCAGGACGATGCTAGAGAGGGATCCCTTATACTTTACATAAAGAATTTAAAGTGTTCAACTTTGGGTAGCATCAACATTCGATACCTACTAAATTCTAAATGTTTAAACTTTCCAAGCCTCTGTTTCACCCATGAAATGTACCTAGTATCTCTACTACCGACATGTCAGGGTTGCAATAAAATCAAAATTAGATAATGCAAGTAATCGAAGTTCTGTAGTTTATGAAATATTATATAATCATAAGGCGATAATAGTCTTCATATTATGCTTTTGCTTTGTGTGCCAATGATCTTGAAGACACAGAATTCATAGCTTTACAATAATCCCCACTTGAATTCTCAGGGACTAATGACTGTGCACAAAGCAAGGTGATCCAAAATGCCAGAGTTAACAGAAGAGTGAAATCAAGAAATTAGTCCCAAAAGGGTCAAAGAGGAGTAAAGAGAGAAGGGGTGAACAACACAAACAGAGAGTATCACCAGCGACCAGACCACACAGACAACTAACAAACACCCCCCCACACACTCCTTGTTGAAGAATGGCTAACTATGACACTGCTCACAGAAACTCACCATGGGAAGGGCTTAGTTTGAGGCAGACACCTTGTCACGTTTCCCTCCTGATTAAACAAGCTACAACTAGGAAAAGTCTTCCCGGAGTTGGGAGTATGGGGTTCGTAGTACAGTCTTAAATCATTTATCAGCCTCACTGCTGAATAAAACCCCATAAATAAGTAAATTTCCAGATAACTGGCACATACCACATTTAAATACAAAAGTTTTCTATATTTTAAACTCTCTTGATTACAATCTTCCTAAAATATTTACACATTGCCCTAACAATTGAGACTCTGTAAGCCAGAATTCAACGTGTTTCTTCAGGATTCAGAATGACTATTATATATGGTCATTAATGTATAAGCTAGAAATCAGCAATGACCCTGTGGGGAAATGGCTCCAGACTAATACTATACCTTTTGAGTCCTTGAAGCTGTTTTTTAGGATTTTTCTAATGATTCTTATACTATTAGCAGAAAGAATGATAATGATATGCTATATATGCTTCTGCCTTTCACAATAAGTGTTCCCAAATCCTTAAGAAAGTACTAGCACAATAAATCTAGGAACATATAAAAAGGACTATATACAATGACCAAGCAGGACTTATCCCAAGAATGAAAGTTTGGTTCAAAATATGAAAATCGATTAATGTAATATACTATATTCATAGAATAAAGGACAAAGACCATATATTTAGCTCAACAAAGAAAAAGAATTTGACAAAATCCAACACCCTTTCATGATAAAAACACTCAATAAACCAGAAATAGAAGGGAACTTCCTCAACCTGATAAAAGGCATCTATGAAAAAACATATCATACTTAATGGTGAAAGACTAAATGCTTTTCCCCTAAGATCAGGAACAAGACAAGGATTCCCCTCTTGTCACTTCTATTCAACATTGACCTGGATGTCTTAGCCAGGAAAATTAGGCAAGCAAATAATTAAAAGGCATCTAGACAGGATAAGAAACAGCTAAACTATCTCTATTCACAGATAACATAATCTTGTATACAGAAAATCCTAAGAAATCCACACAAACAAAACAAGTATTAGAACTAATGAAAGAGTTAAAAATGAAATTAAGGAAACAACTCTATTTATTATAGCATCAAAAATAAAATACTTAGGAGTAAATTGAACAAGAGAAGTATGAGACTTGTACACTGAAAATTATAAAACGTCATTAAAAGAAATTCAAGACATAAATCAATGTAAAGACATCTCATGTTCATTAGCCAGAAGACTTAAATTGTTAAGATGCAATACTCCCAAATTGATCTACTGATTCAATGCAATCCCTGTTAAAATCCCACCTGCCCTTTTGGCAGAAATTGACAAGCCGATCCTAAATCCTTACATTTCATGTGGAAATGTAAGGGACCCAGAATAGCCAAAACAATTTTGAAAAAGAACAAAGTTGGAGGGTTCAGACTTCCCAATTTCAAAAACTACTACATAACTACAATAATGAAGACACTGTGGTATACGGGCATAAAGCTAAACATATAGATCAACAGAATAAAATTGAGAGTCTAGAAATAAATTTTTATATTTACGGTCAATTGACTTTTGACAAAAGTGCCAAGACAATCTCATGGGGAAAGACTGGTCTAACAACTGTGCTGGGACAACTGAATATTCACATGCAAAAGAATGAAGTTGGACCCCTACCCCATACCATATACAAAAATTAACTCAAAATGGTTAACACACCTAAACATAAAAGCTAAAACCACAAAACTCTTGGAAGGAAACAAAGGACCTTAGATTAGGCAGATTTCTTAGATGTGACATCAAAAGCACAAGTGAAAAAGAAAAAAAAAACAGACAAATTGGACTTCATCAAAATGAAAAACACTTCTGCTTCAAAGGACTCCATAAAGAAAAGAGAAAGACAACCTATGGAATGGGAAAAAATATTTACAGATCATATCTAATAAGGGACTTGTATCCAGAATATCTCTCCTACAACAATAAAGACAAGCAACTTAAAAAAATGGGCAAAGATAGGAATATACACTTCTCCCAAGAAGATATACGAATAGCCAATAAGACCATGAAACGATGCTCAACGGTGATTAGTCATTTGGGAAGTGCAAATCAAAACCACAATGAGGTATCATTTCACACCCACTGGGATGGCTAAAATAGAGAAACAATGACAAGCATTGGCGAGAATGTGAAGAAAGTGGAATCCTCATACATTGCTGTAGGAAATCGTACAGACACTTTGGAAAACAGTTTGGCGGGTCCTCAAAAAGTTAAACCTAGAGTTAACATATGAACCAGCAATTCCACTTCTAGGTATACCCAGGAGAAATGAAGACATATGACCACATAAAAACTTGTACACAAATGTTCACAGCAGCATTATTTATAATAGCCAAAAAATGGAAACCCAAATGTCCATCAACTGATGAATGGGTAAAGAAAATGTGGCATAGCCATATAATGGAATATTATTCAGCAATGAAAAGGAATGAAGTGTCAATACGTGCTACAATATGGATGAACCTCAAAAACATTATGCTAAGTGAAAGAAGCTTAGTCACAAAAGGCTACATATTTTATGATTCCTTTATTGGAAATATCCCGGATAGGTAAATCCATAGAAACAGAAAATAGATTATTGATTGCCAGGGGTTGGAGGAGGACTGCTAATGGTACAGGTTTTCTTTTGGGAATGATGAAAATGTTCTCAAATTACACTGTGGTGATGGTTGTACAATTATGTGACTATACTAAACACTACTGAATTGTACACACTTAAAAGGGTGAGTTTAATAATATGTGAATTATCTCTCAACAAAGCTATTATAAAAAAACATACACAAGAACTGTTTCCCCCACCCTCCCTGCTGCTTTTGGTTTGCTGTGGACTAGAAAATACAACTGCAACCAAGTTAGATATTGGGTGAGCTTCTAAGGGGCTCGTCTTTAAGTCAAGGCTATGTGCTCATCATCCATTTTGGCTGCTCAGATGTCCCTTCTGTGCCTTTCTGCATTGCTCACTGTCATCGAGATGTTTGAGTACACCAGATAAATAATCCCTGGGGAAAGAATGAACTATACTGAATTTTAACTCTTCTAGAAGATATTTTTTTCCTCTCCAAAGAATATAGGGTTTTTTTCCTACATTGCAAGACTACAGCAATCTCATTTCATATTCCTACTCCCCAAGATTATTTCTGCATCATGCAGAAGCTTCCAGAACAAAAAGTCCTACCACTGTGCCATTTCTGGGACTGCCTGGGTGAGCCAGGTTTACTAGGGTGGCCCCAAAACACAAGCAGCACCAATTTTCCAGACAGAAATGTATTTTTAAAGACACACCAAAAAAGGATAAAATAATACATTACACATTTTCCAACTTATAAATTCCAAGTATTCAAATACTGTGACTGAAAGGAAAAAAAGAAAAGTCATGTCATGGTGACATTTTAAAAAGGAAGCAGAATTCTGGGGTTGGAAGGGACCTTAAACAAACAACACGTTGTCTAGCACTCCTCATCGTCCACATGTACACCTGAAATTTTAATCTCTCTATAAAGTCCTACCAAGTCGTTAACCATCCTGTGCTTAAATACTGCCACTAATGAAGAGATCACTCTCTCAGACAATAGCACTGTTCGAAAGTTCTCCCTTATGGCGAACTAAAAATGCTTTCCATAAAGATTTAGTCTGCTCTCTCCTCAAATATGTAAAGGCATTTCTCACTACCCTGGCGTTCATGGGCCCTCTTTTCTGTACATTATAGCTCCTCTCATATTTAGAGCTCAAAGAACATTATGGATAAGGCTTCACTATTACTCCTCAAAAATGTGTCTCAACTGCTACCAGCTCTGCCAAGCATTACCATCAGTGCCCTCTGGCAGTCTAAGGCAAAGGAGGGAACAGCTTGAAAGCAAGACATTAAAGAGGGACAAAGTAAATGTGTAGGAGGAGGAAGGCAAGAGAGAGAAGCTAAAGAGCGGCCTGAGAAGGCTGGCTGCCCAGAGACCACCTCACAGGCCGAGCTTTCACCCCGATGCCAACCAAACCCTGGGGGGGGGGGGGGGCAGCAGTTTCAAGAACTCCAGATGGAGACATGGGTCAGTCTACCCTGGGCTCAGTCATTTGCTGCCCTGGTTTTTAACCTGTGTAGAAGAGAGACGATCGGTAGCGGTTCCTTCTTTCTCACAGAGCTGAGAAGAGAGGATCGGCGCACTTTGCATCTCTGACAGGGGAAATGATGCAGAGGCAGACCCGTTGTTAACAAGACCAGCTCAGGCAAAGTCTGTCTCTGGTGACCTTTCACCCCTCACTTTTGGTCCCGTTCCTCATCTTTCCAGGTACCCTGCATTCAGCCCTCCTCCTCATGTACTATCAATCCTCTGGACGATTTCCTTTCCCCTCTCCCTTTTCCCCACCCAAACTTCCCTGTTCTGTATTCCAAATCCTCAGTCTCCCCCAATTCCATACAAAAGCTAACTAATTAGACAAACTAATCCACGTTAGGACAACACAGGGAGCAAATGGCCTAATGTATTAGCTCAGCCAGATGACACACCTGTACCTCAACAGCATCTCACAGAAACCACATATCCTCCAAGGCTATTCAGTGGCCACTGGAGTTTCCGGCACTGAATAGCAGATCAGTAGAATGGAAATTTAGGGACAGAGATGCCTATTAACTACAGCCTTCAAAGTACAACATGGAAGCTTCCATCTATTCTAGCTAAGTGGTGGCCCTACACAGAGAATTACAGGGACTGGGATTAAAGACGTTTAAAGGAGATAGTAAAGTGTAGCAGGAAGCACCTAGGTTTTGGAATTTGATCTGGACAGACAGAAATCTGAGCTTCGGTTTCTTCTTCTATAAAATGAGAAAAATATTATCTTCCTTACAGAGCCACTATAAAGACTAAATGAAAGGTCCGGGGTTTGAACCCTGTATTGCCAGCTGCACTATCCCCTACCAAAAAAAAAAAAAAAAGATTAAATGAAATAAGGTACATAAAGTGCTTGGTATTTACATCTTTTTTCAGCTTCCAGTCTAGGTTAGTTCTCCCTGTTATACTTGGTTCTGCTTATCAGAATTGTGAGTTAATACATGTTTGATTCTTAGATAGATTGTGTCTCCCCTAACTAGACAGCATTAGTAGCCCCAACATGCCACTGCTGCCACCACTGCACCCTGAGCACCTAGTACAAAGCCTGGCCCACCAACCAAAGAATGAGCAAATGATAGCTTTTCCTGTTTTTAAGCAAGAACCTTTAAAATGTTATCTAGTCTTCAGACAGTCCTATACCCCCGACGCTGTAAAATTCGATTTTATTACCCAAATTCCCATGGTGACCCACCCATGTCCGATAGCAAACAAATTACTCATTCTTATTAACATCATCATCATCACCACAAAGCAGCAAATACTTTTGCACTGATTTTTCAGGTTGGGTAATACAAGTAAACTAAGAGAAGCAGAAAGTTTGAGAAATCAAAAGTCACAGCAACAATTCCTCTCACAAAAAGGTGGAAAGAAAAGCTACGAGGATAATCAAAGAAGCCCAATCAAAGAGAAAAGAGTAAACAAGGGTGACCAGTGAAAGGAGGCAGAGATGAGGGGCACACATGGACTGTGAAGACAGATTTTCCCAGAAGGAAAGAAAGATGGAAGAGAAAGACATTAGCACTGGAAGGTAGCTCCAAAGTCTTTCAGTCCCACCTCTTGTTTTACTACAACAAGACAGGATACTGATTAACGTCCAATGATCAAGTGTTGTGCTCAAAGGTAAGCCATTTAGTTACAGAATCAAAATGAGACTATGACCCATATGTCCTGGCTTCAAAGCCAATGCTCAAAAATAAAAGCATGATAGAATCAAATGAAAAGGCTCAGTAGTTCCATCTCCAGCTCTACCACTTTCCAGCTGTTCTATGAACCTGGCCAACCTCCCTGCATCTCTGCTTGTCTGTGAAATGGAACTTTACAGAGTTGTCATGGGAATTAAATAAAACCATGAAGGAAAAGCACATGGTATCAAATTGGTGCTCCATTCCTTTACTTAAAAATTGCAGAGCATTTTCTATTTGCCAAAGACACAGAGGCAAGAAGAAAAGAAGAGATTGTAAAGAAAAAATATTTATAATAAGGAATGACTATGCTCTGTTCTAGCAAAGAACTAGGTTTGGAAATGATTGCCCAGAGGATCTTGAACGAATAACAGAGGAGCCAGGTAAGGGAAAAGGAAGTAATCCCGGACAGAGAAGCTGCAGGTAGAGGTTTTCTCTGGGACACAGAAAAATGCTTTAGGAAACAAAAGTAAGACTGCACCAAACCTGGCTTAAAAGCTCAACCTCAAACCACATCAACTGCCTCTCATTCAGAAAGATGACAGTAAACCAGAAGGGTTCAGACTGGTCTGATAAAAGATTTTTTTAAGGAGAAATTAATGTTTAATAAAGATTTTTGTGGAGAGGTAGAAAAGATTCACAATATATACCACAGAGCTAAACAAAGATCCCTGGTAGCTCTCCCTGTTCTTCCTACAGAGTTCTTCCACTCCACCGGTGGCCTCACCTCCCTTTCTCTTCTTCTCCCACAACACCTTTTCAACACTTCCTTTGTGTACCCCATACAGCAAAGCAAAACCCCAGAAGTGAGCCTCTGAGCAACCATCTTCTGTTGCTCAAGCACTGAGATCTGTGGACATCCTGTTGCCACCAAGCTTCTCTCATTCATAGAATATCTGTAACCCCCAAGAGAGCGAGTCTAGGCTTGTCCCTGGGATGGGCAGCAGGGTAGAACTCTTACCCACAGAGACAGAGAAGAAGCAAGCCACAAGGCCAAGGTGGCTTCTAGCCCAGCAACCACAGCAACCCTCCAGCACCACACAGGAACATGGCATCTTGGTGGTTAGAACCTCATAGACTTCGACCACCTCATCCCTGGAGTTCTGGGAGGTTCTAAGAAGAGAACAACTAAAAAGGGGATGAAGCCAAAACCCAGGATGGGCTGAGAGGCAGCCACTGGGGCAGAGGGAAATGTAACACTTCCCGAGCCAGGGCCCTCATCCACAGAGAGGCTTCTGCCAGATGCTGACCTATATATAATGAGCTATGAAGTTACTCGGGTACAAGAAGCAGAGGCAAGAGTAGTAGGGGTGGAGGCCAACCAGGAAGCATCTTCAGTACAGTTAGATTGACCAACCATCCTGGCTTGCCCGGTGCTATTCTGGTTTTAGCACTGAAAGTCCCACATCCCAAGAATCCCCAGTCCTGGTTGGTTGCCCTAGGTGCAATGTCCCTCCTTCCACCCCAAATTGGTTTCACTAGCAAGATAGAAAACCACCTCCAATCTACCAGGGGTGCCATAGGTGCTACTAGCAGCCTTGCCAGCTAAGAACACAACCTCTCTTAGAAGAGGGCCTTCTCAACACCTTGGCTTCTGGGTGAAGTCATGGAAAAGGAAGGAAGAAACAGGTGCTAAGAGAATAAGATCAGCCTGTCAGGATGGCCCCCAGGCAGGCAGGATCCCAGGCTCAGGCCCCATCTTTGCCAGGGCCCAGGGACACCCTCTGAAAACTGGCCCTCGGCCACACCAGCTTTGCTCTCCACCATCTGCCCTGGATGGATCCAGGAGGCCAAATGAACAAAATAAAATGCTATTCAAGGGTCTAACACAACTATTATTAATAACTACATATTAATATCAATGTATATATTTTTGTACCAATTCCAAGAACTACAAAACCCCTCTCATCCATCTCCACAAAGTCTTATCCTCTTGGGCCACTCTGCCCACATTTACAAAACCAAACCAAAGGAAAACCACATATACCATCATCACCGCTGCCCCACTGCACACACAACAGAAAGACCAACTGCAATCTTCCAAGAGACTTCCAACAAGAACCCCCCAACTGAGTTCGTCCTGAGAAATTGACCCACAAAAACTGAGATAATAAATGATTATGGTTGTTTTGAGGCAACTGGCTACTGATACATAGTGCATATTTGTTATAACAACTAGAGTTATTTGCCAAATCAATACATACACATTTTTCAAAAATCAAAGGAGCTACCCAATACATTCTGTTTCCTGGGGTTACATTTAACATTTAATTTGAGGAACGGATAGTGGCTTTAGTGACAATACCAGCAACCCCTCCTACACCCCTACCTGTTCTCTCTATCACAGGTCTAGAGATGCTTACATACACACTCCGGGCCCACTGTACCTTTCTTTCAGTTAAGGGGGTGTTCTGTGTGTGGATTCATAAATGGGTAGGTAGGAGGGAGATGAGTATGAACAACCATAAGAGAAATGACCCATCTACGTACCTAACAACACAGCAAGACCATATTACATGCGTGTGTGTACACATGTGCATATGTGAAGGCGCAAGAAAGACTCAAAGCAACCACAGTGGGGAGAAGATGGGAGTTCTTCATTAGTGGGACAGCAGAATGAGGGACAGGTAGCTGAAGAATGGGTTTAGAAATCAAGCAGAGAAATGGCAGAAAAAGGTCATCATATACAGACTTTTCAAAATGAAAACAGAGCTCTAAGGTTTTCTTCTAAAATGCCTGAGTCCCTGGACCACCTTGGCTTTAAAGCAAAAAATGGTTAGCAACAACACACTGTGCTGATCCTAGACAGCACAACTAGAAAAATCCTGGTGATGGGATGCCATTAACTCACATCAATAGATATAAAAGCTTCCAGAGGCACAGGCCAACCCAAATCCAGTTTAAATGCAAGCAAGCAGCAAATCAATAGCATTGCAGAAGTGCAGAGGGACAGACAAATGGCTCTGGAGGTGGCAGGAGTGGCCCAGAATTTGAATGTGCTGATCAATGTGGTTGAGAGGCTGAGATTAAGCAAAAAAGACAGACGGATAGAAAATGTCAGGAAGTGGCAGTGCTGCAGGAGCCTGCATGCAGGTGCAAATTGCGCTTTGCCTCTTAATCTGGGGCAGGTGTATCTATCAATGACAAAAATCGAAGAAGCAAAGGAAGATGCACTCCAACACTCAGCTCCCAAGGTAGGACAGAAATTCAGAGATCAAGTACCAAGTTGGCCAAAATCTCAGAATCTTCCTGAGCAAGTTCCAGATGCTTTTCATATGAGGCACCAATTCCTCAGCAGCAGACTCAGAGATACTGCACTCTGACCTGCACTCTGGTTGGCCTGACGCCATCCACCTCTTCTTAAAATACTAGGGTATGTTTGGAAGAGCAGTACTCATCCCAGAAAGGCCAATAGTTATTCCTCCTTATATGTGCTCAAAGACAGCTCCCTTCATGCTGTGGCTAACTAGGAAGCAATTAAAGAAAAAGAAAGGACATACACCAAAAGCCATCTTACAATGGTTCTTCCACCAACTTTTCCCCTTGAACTCTGGCAAATCATTTGACATTGAATTTCCTGTCTCTAAAAGGCAAAGAGTGGCCATTTACCCACCTCTGTAGCATGGGAGAAAAGAACTCATCTGGAAAGCAGCAGGCAAAGGAAAGTGCACACACAGGTGTCATACCAGCAAGACAGAATCTGAAGCTCTAATTTTACCTTTTCATTTTTTTTCTGTAGGATATAGTAATCTAATCTATGAGACTGAAGTTCCACAAGGAAAAGGGTGATATCCTGCAATTCTTTTGTTTCTAGCCCAGTACTGGGTACACAGTAGGTATTCAAAGAATTAAAATAGGTTAGATAACAGTAAGGGGGTGGGAGAATCATGAGCCCAGGTTCATATAATAAAACACTTGGTCAAATCAACACCATAAATTTAAAAAATATTAAGTGAAGGATCCCCATCTCGGTGGCTGTTTTCCTGCCCCAGAACTACCTCTCTTCTCCATTACACCTCTTCAAATTCCACCCACCTTCAAGATCTAGCTCAAATCTCATTTTCTTCCCTATGAAGTATTATTCCCTGACTCCAGCCCATAGCAGTGCCTTCCTCCACTGGAGGAAGACCTACAGCATTTGTTGATACCATTTTTATAGAACTTGGGTTGTTTCAGTGTTTTTACTTGCTCATATAACATAGCTTTCACTAGACTCCCAGAATCTTAGTATCCTAGATTACATTATACACCTAAATCATATCCCCCACAACATTTGTATGCACAAAGGGGTATGAATATAAAATAACTTTTAAATAAATAAGAAAATGTTTAGACTTCCCAGAACAAAAGAGAATCAATTCATAATATTTCACTTCCTGGACAAATTTAAGTAACATGAACAAATCAAATGAAATGTGGTCCACTTCATGCACCAAGTTCATTTAGTTTGAAGCCTTTGGTGTTCCTGAAAGCAGGTCTGCCTGTTTGCCACGGACGGTCTTGAAATTCAGTTACCCTGAGTTTCCTGAGGTCAGAAGTGTCCAAGCCACCCTCATGCTTTAAGGCAGATCCCCAGATGGTGACAGTAATTGCATTACAAAGTAAACCTGGGTCTGCCACCTCCCTACACAGACCTAGCCGCCCCCTTGGGAGATGCAGAAGGCTTCTGCTTCTCAGGGTCCTAAGCAAATGCCAGTTCTGCAGACAGAACAGGTGTCCTCCCATCAAGATCATATCCACAAATCCAGGACACTTGTACCAACTGTTCCTGTCCTCCAGTACTGGAAACCTTCCAGTTTGAGAAAAAAATTCATCTTCCCATGATTCCAAGAGCTGTTTTTCCCCCTTGCAGTATATAAAAGTCAAAAACAGATCCTCAGTATGCATGCTGTCCTTGAGGAGCCTGCAGTTTTATATGACCCAGCCAGTCCTTCCTTCAGCCAGCAACCATTACCACTAACAATATAAAAACTTAAAGGCACAACACCTGTCTTCTAAGTGCTTGCAAGACACATAAAAGACAGACACATGATTCAACAATGACAATCCACTAAGATCATTGCTGCAATGAGGTTATATCTACAAAGTCCAGTAAAGGCATAGGACGACAGGATGAGGGGATATCTGGGAGGTAATAGGAACAGATCTTGGAAACTGATCAGATGTGGCCATTAGGGAGGGAAACAAATCCAGGGTGATTTTCAGGATTCCTTTAACCTTCCACCGAATGCAACTCCACTCTCCTCGCTTCTCCTCCCCAATTATACCACTGTAGTTTTACTTTGAGATACGTCATCCATTATACCTGAACTTGCTATGACTCCCTCCTCGAATTTGTGTAATTTAGCATAAATGCTGTCTTGATGACTGTGTCACCCACATTTTATCCTATTTAATGGAATTCCTAAGGTGTCCTTTTGAACTGAAATTCATTTTCTCTCCTTTTTTAGAAGAGATACAATTTTGTGAAAATGTCTTCTCTTCCCCCCTCCTCTCAGCTTAGCTCATCTCACATCAAGTTCACAGGGCAGGAACTGGATCTAATTCTATGTTCTACTTCATACCAAGCATGTTCTTGGCATTCGGTGAATGCTAATTACTTCTACCAACCACAAAAAATAATAACAACAATCTATAAATATCTTGACTTCCTGCATTTGAGAGGAATTAACCACACTGCAATTTTTTTTTAAAAGCTGGAGAAAACATTTAGTTAGCAACTTCTCAATGTAGACAAGATTAAAGCAATAAATACCAGTTCCAACATATTTCTTTGGTGGTGTTTTATAAAATAGTCCAATAAAATGCTAAAGACCACCCAATGCCACAGCAGAATGCTAACAATGTATGAGTCATCCTCATCCAAAAGCTAAAACTGAACAGATTAATCTACCACATAAAAGAGATAGAATAATAATGAACATCAACAATTTATACTGCTGCCAGATTATAAAAAGGAGGGATTTTCTAAAATCTAGTTCATATAAAATATCACACTTTTAGAACAGTAAAGCAGCAAGATAGTATGACCCAATTTATAGACTTTTAGAGAAAACTGTAAATGGTCTCTGGGTTCAGGCACAATAGTAACTAAGAAGGGTATGAAACCTACTTGATAAATAAGGTTTATCAAGAATAGATAAATAAGGGATAACTGCAGGCTAAAATATGACAAAAGGTTTGGTAAGACTGAAAGGTCTTCTAGGGCAAGTTAGGAAAGTGTGACCAATACAAGGCCTCTAATAATGACTTGCCTTTGCTATTACAGTTTAATTCAAAATTTTTAAGATTAAACACCAAGAAATAAACAAATTAAGTGGACTAATATAATAAGCACACACCTGGAAAATATTTTAGGTAAATGGCTGCTACAGAACGAACTCAGATGGACCTGAAGTAATGAACCCAGAAATCTTGGCCAATGCATGATATCACAATATTACATCAATTATTATCACATTGGATGTTGTTGTCGTCACAGAAGTTTCAATCAGGTGCCAAATCAAAGGAGATCACAAAGGAAAAGACAAAAAAGTGTATAGCTCAGAGAGAATCACCAAAGCAAACAAGGAAACTGGGGCACATTCAGGAAAAGGGGAGAATCTCAGCAAGAAAATAGCTCTGGTTTCAGAAACAGACCTTTGTCCTACCATGGCACCCACAGCACTGGTAACTGGGGTAAAGAAAAGGAACGTGGAACTCAGGAGAGTTCTTAGCCTGGAGGTTCTGAAGGAATCAATATGGAGAGATGCGGGTCAAGAAGCTCTGCTCTAGATTCCTATTACGTCCTCATCAGATCATTTTATGGAGCTGGTCGGTTAGCTCCGTTGGTTAGAGAGCAGCCTTGCAACACCAAGGTTAAGGATTTGGTTCCCTGTACCAGCCAGCCACCAAGGGAAAAAAAAAAAAAAAAGAACATTTTATATCAATATCAATAACAGAGTTTCAGAAGTTTACCACTACTTTCCACATTGCTTTAATGATCTGAGTTTAAGTTGAGCAATTACTAAGTGCTTTCATTAAATAATAATCTATTACCGTGATGTTACACTATCAGATAATTCTACCCAAAGGCAATTATCCTGTGTTCCACTACACCTAAAGTGCAGGAAGGAATCTATGTTTTTTCTTGACTTTATCTCTCTACCAAGGTCATTTCTCCTATGATCTGATCAAAGTGGACAGAAAATGACCTTACATACTAGCATCACTTTGCATCCATCTACACTAACTTCCCAACATGAGCTTCCCATTGATTCTCTTGCCTGGGAAGGCACCTGACTCACTTTCCCCAATATGCTTTACCGTCCCAAAGAACCCGAGGATGCCATCACTTTCTCATAGGTGCATTGTATATGGTGTAGTACACCTAGTACTTGGCATGACCTTCATCCTCCCAGACTCTGTTCCTTGAAACTTCCCACAGTCCTCCACCGTGATCAGAATGTCTCAGCCCACCTTCCTATGCAGGCCTAGGGATCATATGTCTGGGACATATACATTCCAAATTAGATTTCGTGATAGTCACTCCAAGAATCCTTCATTGTGCAGTTTACAGCTTCAAAGTATTTACACACATTATCTCATCTGACCCTGCAAATAATCCCACAATACAAGCAAACAACACTGCTACCTCTGTTTCACAGGAAAGAAGCCTAAGGATTAGGGAAATGTAGACACCTGCCCAAAGTTTTACAGCAGTACAAGGATTAAAAGCCAGACAGTTTAATTCCCTATCTGGTGCATTTTCCTCCTCTGTCTTAATCACATCCAAAAAAAGATGCCATCGAATAACACTGGAGCCACAGAATGGCCCAACAGACCCATAAAAAGGGCTATTTCTGCTGAGCTTGTACAGCAGCTAAATCAAATCACCTCTGAATACTTGCCAACTTCCCAGGGAAATGTCCCTGCAAGGACATTGTACTTTGGATCACCCTGTTTACCAACCTAAATGAGAAGCCGCTTTCCACAGGAAATCACAGACTTAACTGTTTCCGGCTCACCCACCTCAATAGCTAATACGAAACCTAATATCTCTACTGTGCTCCCCTTTATGCCTTATTGTATCCTGCCACTTGTCACAGAATCAGCTGCATTTTAATGAAGTTAATTGCTCATATATCTGCTTCCCACTACACTGAGAGCCCCCAAGATAAAGACCCCTTGAATCCCCACACTTAGCAAAGAACACAAGCAGGCATTCAAACATTTGATCAAATACAAAATTCACACACGTCTCTAAAGGACATGCTTCCCACTATATTCACTGACCTCCACCACAGAAATTTGAAGGGGAAACTCCTCCGGTTGCAGAAAACTGTAAGACAATAGAAAAGCATTTCTGCTTCATTCACGACTAAGTCTTTTTCTAAATCTGTTTCCCTAAGTCTCAATTTTCTTTTATCTATAAAGAGATGGAGGGGAACTAACTTTGTAGATGACAAATCTGGACTATCAAACCTACTTGATCCCAATCCAGAAACTTAATATGTTGGGTATAGAGTGTGGCCTGAGAATTGGTTGGTTGGGGTTTTTTTAAATTTTAATTCCTTAGGTGACTCTGATGATCAGCAACCCATTCACCCAACAAATGTTATGGTACACAATGGGTACAGTTTTTGTTCAAATAAAATCGATGTGGTACCTGCCTGGTGTAGCTGACTGCAGAATCAGGTTTGAAGATTCTAGACTAGGTGACCTCTCAAAAGTCTCATTCTCTGCTATCAAAAGTGAGCCTCTGGAAAGGCCTCTTCCCTGCCTGGGACCATGTTTTACCCTGATGTAAACCACAACTGAGATGGCCTAACATATTTGTCTGTTCCTCCTATTGGGAAGTGGCTTTCAGCAAGTGCCAGAGTATTCACATGGAAATAAGGCAGGACAGCCAAATACTCAACACTGTAATCCTAAAGCTGATAAACAGCTCTGGAAGGGTAAGTAATAAGTATCTACTAGGTGTAAAGCATCACAATTGATTCTGTAAGACAAATAACTCACTCACATATTTATTATCGAGCACTGTGGTCTCTAAAGTCAAAAAGACTTGGATTTAAACTCCAGTTCTGCCCAGCACTTATAGGCTGAGAGACCTTGGTCCATACTCAACTTCTTTGTGCCTTTGTTTTCTTATCTGCAAAATGGAAAAAATGCCACCTTCCTTATAGGGCTGTTATTATAGCCATTATCAGAAATAGCTGTAAAGCTCTTAGAACAGGACCTCAATGTATGGTAGTTGTTATTTCTAAATCGCAGCACTAAATTTGGTACTAAGAGAGATGTAAAGTCTAACACAGCATCTCCCTTACTGAAAGGTTTTTATTCAAAAACTTAGCCAATAAGTATATATTAAGCCCAAGGAATATATTAAGCATATTCATTACTGTGGGAATTAGAAAAGCCCCTGTCCTCAAGGTACATACAATTTAAATGGGAAAAGTTAATATGCATAAATCTAAATCACAGATAATGCACATATGATATTGTGTTCAGCTTGGTCATAAGCTCCCTAAACACTACCTAGGTCAAAAAGAGTCTCAAATTATTGAAGCAAGACTCAGCAGTTCTCTGGTGGCTGGGAAAGATTTGGATTTATTCATTTTTTCAATATAGTGTCTGCTGTGGACCCAACACCAAGAGATAGAGTAGTTTAATAGAATCACCAACCTCAAGGAGCTCATAGCCTCATAAAGACCGGCATCAATGGATTAAGGGTTCTAAAAGAACTGTATAATTTGCTAATTAAAGATCAGAGACCACTTCAGAGGATGCAGCATTTGAGCTGAGCCTATTAAGATAAATAGATATACAGAAGGGCAAGGAGGATATCCAGGTAGGAAAAACATGATAGGCAAAGATGTGATAAAGCATATTGTGTATTTTTGGCAGTAGTAGGCCTGGTATCACTGTGAGCTTGTGGGCAATAATAGGGGATTTTAAAAATAATGTTGAATGACAAAGAGACCAGCCCTTATTCAATTAGGGGGAAGAAACCTAGAGAAAACAGTTATATAGGATAAATCACAGAGGGCTAGAATGGTCAGATTAAGTATTAAATTGGGTCTTAAAGAAGGTATCAATACACAGAAAATGCAGATAATACAAGGAGAGAAAAACTTGGCAGGGGGCCCGAAACACCTTGGCATAAAATGACAAGAACATTCACAAAAAATCCGTACATACAACAATGTATTCTTGCAAATCCTTGTGAATCTCTTTGTGCAGAATAAAAGGTGAAATCAAGCCAGGGATTGTCAGAGCCAAGTGAGGATCTCCTAAGACTGGGAAAAATAACCAGTGCTTCATCAGGACCCATCCCTAAGTGACTCAATAGCCACTAAACTAATCAGCTGACAGGGAAGTCCCAGGCTGGCCTCAGAGGCCAGCAGCTGATCCCTGGTGGCTCAGAAAATCCTCAGTTTAAACCAATTTCTTCAAATAATTAAGGGAAGTAGGGTCCAATGTGGAACAAATTTTCTCCCTGTTTGTACAATTCCATATGTTACCATATGCTAACAAATCACCTTACAAATAGCACACACTTAAATATCTACATTGTACATAAGGAGAGAAGAGAAAAAATAAAAAAGATACTAGAAAAATAGGAAAATTTACCCCTTTTAAATAAAGAAGATTATAAACAAACTTAGATTTGGAATACAAATAATTTTTGAGGTGTTTTCATTAAGGGGTGTTGAATAATGATGAAGAAAATTATCAATATTTAATATAACATTGAATATTTCATTCTGGCATGATGAACTTTTTATAAATATGTACAAGAAATGATTACTTTGTGATTAGAATTAAACCACAGGAGAATAGAGATTGTTGAATGAATTGAAATAATTCAACTGAATAAATATGTCCCTAAATACAGACAATGCAACATAACAAAAAGTACTAAAAACCCAAGTGCATATTGAAATGTAGTATATAATAAAAGCAGTATTTCCATTCAGTGGAGGGAAAAAAATTGACGAATTAATAAATAGTGCTGGGACAACTGGATTACCATTTAGAAAAATATAAAAATATAAATATGTACACTATTTAACTCATACTGTAAATTAGGATAGATATCAAATGAATGAGAGATCTGAATTAGATTTTAAAAAATAAAATAAAACTATCCAAGTACTAAAAGAAAACATGTATGATTTTCCTTAATACCCTGCAAGTGAGAAAAATCTTGCTATGCTTCAAAATCTAGAAGCAATGAAAGATTGATAAATTTAATAATATAAAAGCATGCCAACTATACAAATGCACAGCAAAAACAAAATAAGGAAACAATTTTTTCAGTATGATAATATTTTTGTATGTTCTTATTCTTAGGACATGTGTATTAAGTATTTAGTGATGATGTGTCATAATTTCTACAACTTACTTTCAAGTGGAACAGCAAAACTATGTATGTCTGTAAGGAGATATAACACAAATATGGCAAATTTATTAAAAATTGATAAATGCAGATAGAGAATATAAAGTTTTATCACAGTATTCTTTCAACTTTTTGTTTTAATTTTTCAAACATAAAAAGCCCAGGATCTCTTGATGTGCCACAAAGCAAGACTAGAAAAACTAATGGAAAAAAAGAAAAACAAAAAACAAATGGTATGTCAAAAGGACACAGGAGCCAACCTGAAGAGATCGCTCCTATCAAAATATGACACAATATGAGCATCAAAATGGATAATGACCATAAAATGATAAACACATTGAATGTATCGATATCTATGTGTCCATAAGGATTCTCAAAAAAATAAATAATAATCCATAATGTATGACATCTTACCAGACAATTGAGCCAGTTCCATCAAAGTCACAGGGGGAAACAAAGGGGTAGAGGGTCAGGGAACTACCGTTGACAAGAGTCCTGAGTCATGACAACCCAATGCAAATATGAACTGCATCTGGATCCCGCTTCCAATAAAACAAGTATACAAAGACATATCTGAAGACAATTGGGGAAATTTAATGATTAGGTACAAGGATTGTTTGTTAATTTCCTTGGGTGTATAAGAAATGTCTACATGTTTATGGAGATGCACATTCAAGTACACAGCAGTGAAATAATATGATCTCACGATTTACATTAACTTCAGCAAAATAAGAGAGGGGGAAATAGATAAAGCAAATATAGCAAAATCTTAATTCAATCTGGGTAATGAGTACATGAGGATTCGTAATATTATTCTCTCTACTTTTGTGTATTTTTAAATTTTTTCATAGCAAAAAGTTCTTAAAATATATCTTCCAAAGTTTTACTACAGGCATAGTACAATGTGACTTTGGTTTCTGGAAGGTTCTCTATTCTCCAAAATTCAATTCAAGATTTATTAACAACTTGTGTGTAATAAAAATTTAAATAATGCTTATTTTGTTATATGCCCAGACAGTTTATTGTACTTTTTAGCACTGGGTTGTTGTTTTTTTTTTTTTTTTTGACCAGGAAGGGGATTGCAACCCTCGGCATGGTGTGGTCCGCACCACGCTCAGTCAGTGAGCGCACCAGCACCAGCCATCCCTATATAGGATCCGAACCCGCGGTCTTGGCGCTACCAGCACCACACTCCCCCGAGTGAGCCACAGGGCCGGCCCAGCACTGGGATTTTTAAACACTGATTAAACATTTTTAGCACTGGGATTTTAAACATCCAAAAGCACTGTTTCTGAACATTTATTATATCATTAGAAACAATTTTACCTCAACAATAGATTACATATGTCTTGCTTTCCACCGTTTTCATTTTGCTAATCATTGTACGGGGGAAGACTGCCAGCAAATAATTTTATAATACTCAATGGGAGCATTTCTGCTTAAATATTCCTTGAAACTAATTATTTTGTAAAGTGAGAAGGTTGTTTGCAATTACAATAATCACCCTAATTTATCTGTTGATAAATTCCAGTTTTTAAATACTAGAGGTTCTCAAAACAGAGGTTTACCTGCATTGAAATGTGTTTGTTTCAAAGGACCTTAACTATGTAGAAATGGGTTATTCTGCCATGGCTGCAAACATTCAGTTACTGTTTTATGTCCCCAGTGTGGGGACACATCACCAAAGAGGTGAGGATTCTACTTCCTGAGATGGTCCAAATAATTGCAGAAGCAAGAGTACTTTCTCTAAAGCAAAAAACAGTAAAAAGCAATGATTGCTAACTTTCACTGTTATTTCTATTTTTATTGTTTATAACAGTTAACATTTACTGAGTACTTAATATATGGCAGACATGGTGCTAAACAACTTATACATCTCCTCAGTTTATAAATGCAACGCTGAGACTCTCAGATGATTTGCCTAAAGTCATACAGCTAATAAAGGGTGAAGCCAGTATCCCCCACCATCCTCCTCTATAAATGGGGATGCCACACTTGCCACCACCAATTGTGTGATTTGGGGCACATCACTTGGCCTCAGTTTCCTCATCTGCAAAATGAGGAGGCTGAACTAAATAAATCTCCCAAACTCTGGAGTGATCAGTCTAACTCTCACAAATGCAGTTTTTCAAACGAAAAAAAAAAAATCGTAATGTACCAAGTTTTTAGCAGAAAGGCATCTCCCTGTAACCCGCAAAGTGGCTTTGCAGTGATCACGTAGAGGAACTCTGCTCTACAGAGTTGAAGAAAAATAGTAAATTACATGCAGGGGGTCTTTTCAAAACCTGTATCCAAGAGATGAACACACCAGGATTAGGAAGCAGAGGCATCAACACTTTTGCAAGTGCCTGGGAAGCAACAGATTGGTGAGGAATGCAATTGGGAGTGGGAAGATAAAGGAAAGATTCTGGGGAGAATTATACATGAGAATGTGGAGAAGTATATGTTCAAAGGTGTGGAGAAAAAATCTGAAAGGATTCTCGCCCCATTTCCTGCACCAGATTCCCAATTCTTTCCTTGTTTTTCTATTTGTAAAGAAGCTTAGTGACTGCACAAATTTCCATCATTTGAGTGAACTGTCACTTGCATAACAATTCCTCAATTGTGAGCATTTAAGCTGTCATTCCACTTTTCATTACTCTAAATAATACTGCAGTGAATGTAAAGACATGATGCACAAAATACTTTACCATATTAAGGCTATTTCTTTCGGATAGACTCCCAGATGTAAGAACTATTTGGTTAAAGGGTATGACATGCTGAAGTACCTTGATACATCATATACATAGGAATATACATATATGATCAATTTTCTTAAGAGGTTGTTCCAGTTTACACTGGCACCAGGAGCACTGAAGACATCCTATTATTCACAAGATAGGTTCCGATTTGTCACTTTGGCAGTATACCGACTATTTCACCACCCCTGCTACCTCCCCCATGCCATCCGTTTCCTTTACAAGCCAAGGATCCCTAATATGTTTCATTCTTCAAGTCTTCACACGATAATTCTAGGCAATTCCAAGTGCTTTTGTAAATCCCCTTTTGCTACTCTTCAACACCTCGTAAAGACAAGATAGAGATTCCATAGCCCTGGCTAAGTGCTCTGGGATCCAAGAGAAAGCTAGAGCTGCTTAAAGAATTAGGGAGACTATCATATAATGTTTAATAAAGGAGAAGAAAAAAATACACACACACACAAGTAGATTCCCACTATTTCTCATAAACTGACTGAATCCTCTTCACATGTTGGCAATTTTTAAATAAAAAATGAACAGTAAGTCCTTTGCTTATATTTTGCCATTTGCTGTGTTTTTTGTTTGTTTGTTTGTTTTATTTCGTTTTGTTTTGTTTGGCTTTTGTAGAATGTGGCATAAACCCAATAGAGATTTCAGCTTTATCTAAACAGAAGCTGAAAGAAGGGACACCCCTAAAGACTTCTCAGGGAAACACAGACACACAGCTCAATGCCTGCATAGTTATGTCTGTGCAGTAAATCCTTCTCGATTAATCAGGTTCCACAATGCCTGCGGCAGACACTGGGCTCCCAGACCCCATTTCCAAACTGGAGGAAGGTAAACACCCCTCTAGAATGCCTGGATATAGTTTCTCCAGACCTCTCCTTGCTCTGTCTCATGGGCTACTGGAATAGTTCCCATCCACAGACCCCAAACAGCCCCTCTTCTGGTTATTATGACAGTGGAGTGTTTCAGTTTCTAGATCTTTCTTTAAAAAGAAAACATCCTATCAGCGCCCAGAAATTAGTATCTCTACTTCCCAAAATACAACAGATGATGGTAAATACAGCTCTTAAGTAACTTGTCACATCAAGACAAGTGGCTCTCATCCTGGCATCCAGGATTCCCATGAACTTTCTCATAAGGTTTATGGGCCCCCTTAAATAATATGCTAAATTCCCTCTTTATGAGTTTTCTGAGAAGAGCTGCCAAAGCTTTCACTAGATTCTCACAGGGTCCATCACTCAATAGAGTTCAGTGTCCTCCCAGAGGAGATGCCCAATTCACCCCCACCTCTACCCCAATCTCCTGCACAGCACTGGGCACACACGGGGTGTTCTGTAAATACAGAGTAAATTGAAAAATATCAATTGACCAAACGGTGGTTATATCTAAAGGATCTACAAATATTGCTTAATCATGCTAGAAAAACTGTGGCAGCCAGAGTGCGTTTTTTTTTTTTTAAATGAAGAGTCAACTATAATATCAGCAAGACAGAGCACTTGCTAAGCCACTGGTGAAACATTTCACATTCTTTTTATCTGTATCTTCTCATAACACCATGAAGAAGGACAATGAGATGTGCCAGTGCCTAGAAGATACAATAAATGACCACTAACTGATACGTGGTAAGAAAGCAGAGGCAAAAGATGTATATGGGGACTCATCTGTCATCAGATGGCCAGAAGCCATAAAGGGTCTCTAAGGCTCCCAGGAAGACAGTGGAAGTACCCTTGTCCCAACACACACATAAGCTGGGCTAGACAGCTTTTCCTGCACAGAGCCTTCCCTGAAGAGCTAGAAGGATACAGCTCCAACAATTGCTCCCAGTGGGCTCCTAGGAGAAAGGAGAACCCAAGGGCATCCTCACTGCAGCAGACAAGATGCATGCAGGGCACCAGCCACGGTTTTCTTTCGGGGCGTACATGCATTCACCAACAGGCTCAATAGCATGTCTGAAAGGCAAGAAGGAGAGAGCTCAGCAGTCCCAGCTGAGAAGGAGCTACAAGTCCTTGGAGTCCTGGGTTCTTCTCCCAGGACCCATAATTTGTCCCTTGACTTCCTACATACCCTTCCCTTCCTCCAAACAAAGAGGACAATAAATAGGGTATGTGAGTTCATTTCCCCCTGTCTAGAGAAAGGAAGACTAATGGTAAATTATCTGGCAAGAAATCACCAGTTTATAGAAAAAAAGGAGTTACCAAGAAATCAGCACTAAAGTGTCAGACACAGGCTGCAACCCATTAAGCAGCAGTAAGTAAATCCACACCCGAATCTTTCTAGTTGCTACTATCCAACATTAATCTGATAGACAGGACCTATGTGTGGAAAACTAAAATATCTGGAGAGACAGCCAATGCAGATGGAACAAAATGCATAAAATGAGCTCCTGTCCCCATGAAACTGAAGCCAGCATTTTCTGATTATTAGATTATGCCCTAGAAATGGATTAATGCTGTCCACAGGGGCACTTTTAACTCCATTCTTACTCCCCGGTGCTATGGTATATTTATCTGCAAGAAGCTTCATGAGAGCTCAAGTAACTTAAGAAATGAAATGGTTTTAACTTTGATCCACGCAATGGAACAAAGGCTGCCTCCTGTTCCAAAGCTGACGAAATATATGCTCACTCCCCAAAAAAGACTATGCAGGAGCATCAAGGGATACTGGAGGGAAAGGTCGCTGAGGAAATTGTACTCATCAAAGAGGATGCTACTGTCAGGGGGTGGGGACAGGCAAGTGAAGCTCTCCTCGTACACAGGAACTTCTAAGACAACTACCCATCCTGAATCTGCACCAAAGTCAATAAATCAGAATGCTAATATGTTAATTCAGAAACTGTACCTGTTCTCTACATACTCAGTTTTCCTTTCCCTAAGTGTCATCTCTGGAACGCAAAAATATTTTTGAGAGAAAACCTCACAGCATCCACAGTTGTCCCTAACTAGGACTGATTCCAATGTAACATATTATGAATGTATCATATTATGCTACCAACTCATCCAAGAGCTTTCTGAGCTGTAGCTGGGAATAAATACAGGACCTGAGCAATGCCAAGCACAAAGGAAGCACTGAGTGAAGTAAATACTCTTGGTATGATGGATCCCAAGAAAGACAAAAGAAGAAACCCAACTTGGAAATGGTCCCCCCCTGGAGAATAAAGCACAGAAGAATCTACATTGCCTAGATGGGAATACCTGTCCATGCAAATTTACTGGGGAGCAGCCAGTTTTGGAAACACTGGACAGATAGGATTAAGGGATCTCCCACAGGGCATCAAGAAGCAGTCAATCTGAAACATGAGCAGAGCAGTCCTAGGAGTCAGAACAAAGGAAGATAGATGGCGGCACTGTGGTCTGCACACACAGGTCAGCTATCACCCAGCTTCTAGAGAAGGGGTCACAGGTGTGACAATAGGCCCCACCCTTCAGAGACCAGGGGCTCAGATTCTACAAGGCTGATCCTAGATCTGAAAAGGAAATACACCTGAAGTAAAGGAGGATGACACATCCATCCATGGCAGTTTGAATATCCTTCTGATTAAGGCCAGTTCGAATTTCTGGATCTTCTACTCTACAAACAACCTTCTTCCTTGTGTATTTGACACTCTGAGAGGACTCAAGACCCAGGGAAAAGTGTCCTGTGCAGAAACCAGTACAAGTTCTCAGAATTTAAAAACTGCATACCTCTCATTTTAGTTTAATGAACTGGCAATCTTGGTAATAGGTTTCCTTAAGTCAATTCTTCAGAGACTGACTACAACCAAGATAAAACTGACAAAATTGAGCTTCTGAACACATTTTCTCCTCTTTTCTCTCCATTTCCCAACTGAATCCAATGCTTTACACCCAAGTTACTCTAAAGCCTCATACCCCCAAGTTTCTCAAACTGTAGTATACAAATCACTTTGGGGATCTTGGTAAGACACACATTTGATTCAGTGAGTCTGGGATGGAGCTTGCAAGGCTGTATTTCTAACAAGTCTTCCAATGATACTTGCTGTTAGTCGGCAAGCCACACTCTGAAAAACTAAGCTCTAACCATCTCAAATGACATTTCTAGGCAATTCATCTTCCTAGGACACCTCTGCAAAAACCTACAATGGCTCCCACCACAAGTGGCCCAGACTCCAAACATCTCAGAGACTCTTATCCTCTTTTTTCTTAAATAAATAGAGCAACTAGGGCTCAAAGAGGTAAAGTAGTTAGCCCATTGCTATACGGCTAGGAAGTCATTATTTGAACTCAGAAAATGACCACCAAATTTAGAGTCACAGTCTACTCCTTTATTTTCCTCAACACAGTTAGCACTATCTGAAATGAGCCTGCATGCTTTATTTGTATAGTTTTTTAAAATTAGTCTCCTTCCCTTTCCCTTTACCCACACCTCTAATTTGTTAAGCTCTAAAAGAGCAGGGATCACATCTGTTTTGTTCATTGCTATATCCCCAGTACCTATAACAATGCCCAGCTCATAGTAGGCACTCAATAATATCTGTTGAATAAATAAAGAAATACAAATGAAACAAAACGAATTGTTTCTGGAGCCGGGGACTGGACCCCCCCCCCACACACACACACACACAACCAGGCACACCGCCAGCACCAAGGAGCATACCAAAAACATCACCTCCATGTAGGTGGCCCACCACAGCCACTACAATAACCACGGCTGCTGCAAAAGCGCCTAGACACCACAACCACCACACAGATGCTCCGCCAGCCACTGGAGTGCACTGACACAAGGAGAGTCACCAGCAGAGACCAAAGAAAAGAAGAGGATGTCTCTCTCCACAAAGCCCATTCCAGAGTGACAGATGAAGCATCTGCTCTATGATAATATTGGGGGACATGAACACATCTCTCAGCATTAGACAGATCATCCAGCAACAAATCAGAGTAACCATTACTCTTTCAGAAGGAGAGAAGAAATCTAGGGTTATCAGAGGTGGGAGCAGGGAGGGAGAGGAGGACAGGGAGAGATTGGACAAGGGGCATAAAGAATAAGTATTATTTGTAACAATATATATACTAGTAATATTCATTTGATCAACATATGTCAATGCTGAACCCCAAAAATATGTATAATCAATTATGATACAATAAAAATTAAAAAATAATAAGAATCCTGGCCCTTCTGGAACCTGGAGTTAAGTCATGGGTATCAGTCATTGTTTCCTGAGAAGCCACTGGAGCGCCATAGCACAGATTCCGACCAGCAAGGGACAGACAGATACGATAGAAGGTACCATCCCACCCCTACAAGAGCTCCCAACTTAGTCATGGGAAGGGTCATGGACACACAAAAGATGAGTTAAGCATACGTAGGAAGCAGAAGTTCCAATGCATATGACAAAGTCTGGACAGAACATGATGTTCTGGGTAGGCAGGTCCAGGTGAGATCAGTGGAACTGACATTAGGCCTTATAAGTATGTTCTAGCAGGGAGGGTTGTTGAAGGAAGGGCTGGGTGACCAAGACAGATGATATACCCAATTCCCCAGATTAATTTTCAAACAGGATAGGATACCAGATGTGATGATATTTTTATATATGTCAACTTGGCTAGGTTACTGTCCCCAGTTATCCAAACACTAATCTAGGTGTTGCTGCAAAGGTATTTTGTAGATGTGATTAAGGTTCATAATCAGTGGACATTAGAGAGATTAACCAAAATAATCTGGATGGGCCTGATTCAATCAATTAGAAGGCCTTAAGAGCAAAGCTGAAGCTCCTGTGAAAAAGAAACTGCCTGTGGACAGCAGCCTCGGTTCATGCCTGAGAGTTCCAGCATGACGGCTTGCCCTATAGATTTTGGACTTGTCTAACAGCTCCCACAATTACATAAGCCAGTTCCTTGCAATAAGTCTCTTCATATATACCTCCACTGGTCTGTTTCTCTCACTGAACACTGACTAATACACAGGCTAAGCTGGATGATCTTGTCCTGCTGCTTCTTCCAACACTAGAGCTTTATGATGGAAGGCACCACAATTCTTTCCATTGACATTAAGTGTTTGTTTATATGCCAAACACTGTGCCACCTTAAACTAAGACTATAGATGAGTAAAGGAAACCATACTTGACACCCCATCACTTGAAACATTCTCCCATTGACTGCTGTTATGTGTTTCTATATAAATTCTGGGTTTTCAAATTTCTGTAATGACACTACCTTAGAATCATAAAAACATATTTTTTAATTCTCTCACCTAGGAAGAATGCTCGGGAGCAACTAGAGACAGGTGCTGTACTGTGCCCTCCCTGCTAAAGGTGAAGGATGGACAGGCTCTGACTTCTCAGAGCTTGCAATCTAAGACATTCTGACGTGAATGTACATGTAAGAGAGGGACATCCTATAGATTACTGAGCTGCACACTACATTCCACTGTGGGGCTGCCAGGACTACACTGGACCACCAGAAACACTTCTGCAGGCTTGACATGTGGATGTCTTGCCAAGGAAGTGATGCCTGCATGCCTCCAGTCCCACTCCAACAACTGTGCTTACTAGAGGAACCAAATCATACACCATCAGCTTGCTGACAGCCTCAAGTTCTACTTCCCCTCAAGGCCATCGGGAGGAGAAGTATAGGCTTCCCCTCACCCTCATCTCTAGGGACCAGGAGTCCTTATCTCTGATCCTGTTAACTTGCCTCCATTCAGTGGCCCCTGTCTCCACCACCTAATACACCCATCAACCCAATACACCTATTCAGAAATGCAGCCCAGAACTGCAGACAAAGTACTGAAGTCAGACACAACGGAGAAGCCACAGAATCTTCAGGAGTATATCTCATCTCTCTGAATTCCCATATCTTTTTATTGGTGATTATAGCAATTCATCCTGTAGAGTTGTTATAAAGAATATAAATAAAATATGCAAAAAAGGTGCTATTATTATGTGCTTGACATCCTTATAGTGCTAATATACTCTATGGTATATGCGTGCTTATGTTTGAGGGAGTTCTTAGGGCAAATGATTTAACCTAAGTAGTGAAAGTGGGAGGAAAAAACACGCATATTCCTTTTTTTCAGAAGTGACAGCTTCCTCACACTGACAAAATTGTTAAACAGTCTATAGGCTGTCCATCTTTTAAATGTGCATTGATGTCAGAATGTCTTAGATTGCAAGCTCTGAAAAGTCAGAGCCTGTCTAAAAGTCCAAATATGTTCCCGATGGTGCAAAGGATACAGCTGAAGGATCCAAGAGCAGGATGGGCCCTCTAGAGAGCCACTGGTCTAATCCCTTCAACTTGTTTAGAGATAAAGCAATTGGAGCCCAAAGGCCAAATAACTTTCACCATGGCCAAGGCAATGCAGTCAAAACCCAGTGACAAAGGAATCAGAACCTACAGCTGACTCACACACCTTCCACCAGAAGCCAGGATGCTCTTAACATGAGATGACAATTCAAGTCTTTTCCAAGGCCTTTGCTGACTTCCACAGACACTACATGGTACCTTTGTCAGCCATATCAAGTAAAAATTTTAAAGTACAGCAAGACTCAGAGAACACAACTAGTTCCCAACTATCAGGGAGGGAGGCAGGCTGCTGACAAGGAGGCAGCTCCGAGAAGTGTGATTACAGACAGATGGCATCAGTTAGTTGGAAAAGTTAGAGCTGCATTAAGTAAGGCACCACTAAAAATAATAGGGATCCCAGAGTAACTCAGTGACCTTATGAAGCAGTGCAGTGAGAAGAGTCAGGGCACGAGTGAGCACTGGCCTGAACTGTGAGGCACACAGGAACATAATTTGGGTTTTGGATCCTTCATCTCCCATAAATTGTTACTAACCACCATTACCACGGACTGCCGCCCAACAGCAAGGAGGCTCTCAGCAATACAGGTTGGAAGGCTCACAGAGATCAGCTAAGCCAACACCTTCCTTGACTCCAGCCAGGCTTGACTCATCTCTGCCACATTTTTGACAAGGGGCAGTGCAGCTTCTTGACAACTGTGAGAGAAAGCATCAGCATCCAAAGGCACCTATTCCATTTTTGGCCAGGAACATCCGCTTCATACATCATCCATCAGGAAAGCAACTTTTTTGGCAACCAAGTCAACTGTTGACACTGCTTCCATTTGACCCTAAGATTTTCACACATGCCATCAAACCAGGTCTCCTCTACTCATACCTGTCCTACTGGTTTTGAAATGCAGCTATGCTTACCACTATACCACCAACACCACCCTGTCTAGTTTGAGACTAGAGAGCCAACAGTGTAGAAGAAATGCATCCTTCGTCTGGGATGGAGTTTCTCAGAATGAGTCCCATCACAAGTCAATAAGCTCTCCTCCATAGTCAAAGGCAGTACTCCTCATCCCAATCATGCCTGGGTCCCCAGGGGCTGGGACAAAGGATGTGGGAAGCTGACTGCAAATCTATCCTCCCCACTGGATGGGCAACCCCTGCCTCTCCAACAGCTTCCACATTCTCTCCTGCATTATCTTTCTGTTCCTCAAACATACGAAGCCAGTTCCCACTACGGGACCTTTAATTTACACTTGCTCCCTCTGTTTAGAACACTCAAGTACCATCTAAGCTCTGAGAAAACCCCGACCAGTCTAAAGCAGTGCCCAAGTCACACATCCCAGACACTCTGTCACATTACCCAGTTTGGTTTCCTTCAAACCACTCATCATTGCCTAAAAATATCTTTTTGACTGTCTGTATCACCCCACTGGTTGTTAAGGACAAGGGAGTGTATCTGTCCCATTCACAGCTGTATACTCCATACCTGGCATGGAGTAGATGCTCAATAAATATCTGTTAATTGAATGAATGGACGTCAGTGAGTGACTTTATGATTATGGCTCAGGCCCTGGCATCAGATAGTCTTGGATTCAGATCCTTACTCTGCTGTTTATTAGTGCTGTGACTTTGGGGAAGTATTTAATCTTATGCAAGGTCACACAGCTAATATAATTTTAATACATATGCCCCAGGGTTTTTATGAGAATACATTTCCTTATTTTTAAATATTAGACAGGACTCGAGTTTCCAAACATTACTGAATCACAGTAAGTACTAAATTGACATTGATAGTAATTATCACTCATTTAATGATGGCAGTGACAGCCTATGCCATGCTAGGATGGGTCATTGGCATCACCAAAAGATATCACGTTACTATTTTCAACTTCTGTTAAAAGAAAGAGGCAGGATGACAAAATAGGAATCTCAAGGAGTTTAGAGTCAGAAGACCCTGATGGAGTCTCAGATCTGACAAGCCACTCCATCACTGATAACAGCAGGTGTGATAAGAACAAACAAATGAGTTGGTGTATTCATGTGAAACACTCTAAACTCGAAAGCACTATATTTATGAGTTATCAATATTAGTGAATTTCCTTGTCCATAGTTTAATACCTCTCAGACCCGATAGCTGTGTTCATTTCCATGGACATGTTAAAAGTTATTTGGCTAGTGAACGTCTGCCCATACAGGCACAGTGGTCTACAAATAATTCAGGGCAAAAACTCTCTCTAAACAGCAAACTGGAGGCACCCCTTACCACATAGGGAAACAACAGATAGAATTTAACTTATTAAATGAAAGCAAAGCAGTAGGGTACAGGGCAGTTTAGGTCCAGAAAGCCAAGTTCAAATCCCAGCTACTCCACTAACTGGCCAAGTGATATCGGGAGGTCATAGTCCCTCTCTGGGTTGCTGGATTTTCAAAGAGCTCTTGAACACTCGGCAATCAGAAAACAGATCCTTTTCCACCCCCCGAGACACTGTAATCT